>NC_092376.1:171734638-172054060 GCF_030028105.1 Mobula birostris
TGGTGCAATCCATCATATGACGCTCAATGGAAAAACTTTGAGGAGAGGATACCTTCCATCCCCATACAGGCAATTTTGGCTGATAACAACCTACAAAGTTACATAAATACTATTGATAACCCATGGGTGAAGTGGACTGTTAAAATATGGAAAACTATTATAAAAGAATATAAACTAGAGAGAGACATTGCAATTCTTAAATCGTGTGCATATGACTCGGATTTTACGCCGAACAAACTGGATGCTTGATTTAAGGACTGGACAGCTAAAGGAAAAACAGCTATTTGCAATATAATGAAAGAAGGAACACTGTTCAGTTTTGAAATGCTCAAAGAGAAACGCTTATTAGAAAAATAAGACTTTTACCGATATTTGCAGATGCGACGGTATGTTAATAGGACGGTTAAAAATGTAACCAAGGCAAGTACATGTCTGATAGAGCTATTTAGAAAAGCATATAATTCAGACAACGGTAGTAGAATCATTTCATGCGTGTATAAGGGTTTGTCAAATCTTAAAACACATTTGACTTCATACGTTAAAACAAAATGGGAGAAGGAAGGAGGGATAATAATATCTGAAGAAGACTGGACAATAATATGGAGGTATCAATGGAAGTGTATCAGTTCACAGAAATGGAGGGTGTTTGGGTGGAAAAGCTTGATAAGATACTTTATTACACCCTCTTAGAAATCCCAATATAATAGTAACCTCCCTGTTTGCTGGAGAAATTGTGGAAATCAAAATGCAAACCATTATCATATTTTCTGGGAATGCCCCGTTATCAAAGACTATTGGAGTGGGATACATAATGCCCTACAAGACATCTTTAAATGTGAAATACCCTTAGAAAGTAAGACCATATATCTTGGGTATATACCTCAAGAATGGTTGAAAAGAGATAAATATTTAATGAATATACTGCTGGTGGCTGGTAAAAAGACCCTTACCAGGAAATGGTTATCACAGGAGAGCCCAACTTTAAATGTATGGATGGAAATTACAATGGACATTTACAAAATGGAGAAGATAACAGCATCTGTTAATTATAAGTTGGAACAATTTGATTCATACTGGGAAAAATGGTTTAACTACATAACACCTCATAGGCCTGATTTTATTCTCACAAGTCAATGAATATGTTGTTAAAAAAAAGATTAATCCCTACTTTGTACATAGTTTTCTTCTTTTGATTGTTCTTTCTTTCCTCTCCTTTCTATAAGTGTATACCTCAGATAAATATTATGTGGAGATTTGTGACAAATATGACTATGATATGTATGTACAGGATCTGAAATACATCTTATGGGAAGTTTTGTTTGATGATGAACTTCAATAAAAAAATAAATTACAAAAAAAAGAATTCATTAAGAGCTCGTTGGGTGGATTCAAAATTGGCTCATAGATAGGAAGCAGAGGGTGGTGGATTTAAGTGGTTTCTCAGAATGGAAACCAGAGACTAGCAGCATGCTGCAGGAGAGGGCGTTTGTACCACTATTATTCATTATTTATATAAACAATTTGGATGCAAATGCATAAGGCTTGATCGGTAAATTTGCAGATGACACAAAATTAGGTGTTGTTGATAATTCTCAATTACAGGGGAATCTAGGTCAGTTAGAGAAATGGGCTGAGGTGTGAAGTGTGGTATTCCTAACTGACACTTTGAAAACATGGTCAAAAATTGAAAAATTGTGAAAAGTGAGTTATAAAATATGTAACTAAAATACTGAGATCAATCCAATTCGGTCAAATATGTTTAACTATACATGGGCACATAGAACAACACAGCACAGGAATTGGCCTTTCCACCCACAATGTTATGCTGAACCAGCAGTTAAGCACCCCAACCTTATCCCTCCCACCTACACCATGTCCATATCATTCCATCTTCTTTACATTCATGTGCCTATCCAAATATCTCTTAAAAGGCTCTAATGTATTTGCCTCTACCACTACACAATGCAGGTCATTCCAGGCATTTACTCTCTGAGAGTAAAAAAAACTTACCCCTCACATCCCCTTTCAACCTACCGTCTCTCACCTTCAATGCATGCCTTCTGGTACTGGATGTTTCAACCCTGGCAAACAGATCCAGCCTGTCTACTCTGTCTGTGCCTCTCATAATCTTACAAACCTCTATCAGATCTCCGCCACTCCAAAGAAAAAAACCCAAGTTTGTCCAACCTCTCATTATAGCACATGCCCTCTAAACCATCTTTGTAAACCTTTTCTGCACCCTCTCCAAAGCTTCAACATCCTTCCTATAATGGGGTGACCAGAACTGTACACAATACTCCAGATGTGGCCTAACCACAGTTTAATGAAGTTGCAACATAACCCCTTGACCTTTGAACTTAATGCCTCAACTAATAAAAGCAAGTATTCTATAAGCTTCTTAACCATCTTATCAACCTGTGTCGCCACTTTCAAGGAGCTATGAACTTGGATCCCAAGACCTCTCTGCTCAGTAACGCCGACCCTTAACAAGTTTGCATTTGCCCTACTGAGCTGCAACACCTCACATTTATCTGAGTTAAACTTCATCTGCCATTTCTCTGCCCACATCTCCAACTGGTCTAAACTGCACTGTATTCTTTGCCAATCTTCTACACTATCCACAAATCTTGGTATCATCCGCAAATTTACCAGCCCACCCATCTATCTTTTCATCTAGGTCATTTATATATGTCGCAAACAGCAGAGGTCCCAGCACAGTCCCTGGAGAACTCCACTGATTACAGACATCCAGCTCAAATAAGTCCCTTCCATCACTACCCACCTTCTATGCACAAGCCAGCTCTAAATCCAAGCAGCCAATTTGCCACAGACTCCATGCATCTTAATCTTCTGCATTTGCCTACCACAAGGGACTTAGTGAAACACCTTCCTAAAATTCACGCTGAGAGCATTCACTGCCCTATCTTCATCAATCTGTCTTATCCCCTTGTCAACTCTCTGCTGGAGTGTACGATACCTGCAATTTTGCTAAATGCAATTAACTTTAAGGATTTTAAATCCTAATCTTTTTCTAGAATCTAATTACAACTGACATTTCAGTTTGACCAAAACATTGTTGTTTTTTTTTTAAAAGTCGTAAACCACTTGCTTCTGGAAGTTACACAGTTAATTAGGTAGCTAACTAGAAGTGGTTGAATAAATTACTGAAAGAAAAACAGTTAAATAGAGCTCCTTTAAAACATTATTTCGAAATCTGATTGAAACCAAAGTAGGGATAGGGGTAATCAACACAGAGAGCAGCTGCAGCAAGTTAAACATAAACACTGATAAACTTACAGAAGAACAAATAATTGAGTGAGGTTCAACATAGACAAATGCAAGGTTGCATGTTTTGATCAGGATAAGAAGTCCACTTGTGACTTGGACAGCGAGCAGCAGAACATAGGGTGTTCTCAAAGTACAAATACACAAATTACTGAAAGCTGTACCACAAGTTACTAAAGCAATAAAGGAAGCAAAGCAGCTCCCCTCCCCGCTCCGCCTCAACATCTGTAGATTTTCTTTTGTTATCAGTGTTTATTTCTGGTGGGATATAACTGAAAAACGGGGACATTATGCTGAATCTTCATTGAACATTGGAACACCATCATGGGATGGGCTGATACACAAACACAGTTCTAAAAATGCCCCGCTCCATAGCTATTCGATCAAAACCTTCCATCAATTGAGTTCAACACTGGACCTTTTGTCGAGAAAAACCCCAGTTTGTTCACTTTCCTGGTATCATCCCTCTCAAGTACCCCCATATCCTCTCTCAGATCAACCCCTTTCATTATATTCAGCAGAATTGCTAACCCTGCACCAGATCAAACACAGCACACATTAAACAGATAGATTTAAGGCTATAAGCCAAAGGAGCAGAATTAGGCCATTCAGCCCATCGAGTCTGCTCTGCCATTCCATCATGGCTGATCCCGGATCCCACGCAACCCCATACATCTGCCTTCTCGCCATATCCTTTGATATCCTGACCGATCAGGAAACGATCAGCTTACGCCTTAAACATACCCACGGATTTGACCTCCACCACAGTCTGTGGCAGAGCATTCCACAGATTCACTACACTCTGCCTAAAAAAAAATCCCTCCTTACCTCTGTTCTAAAAGGTCACCACTCAATTTTGAGGCTGTGCCCTCCAGTTCTGGATATCCCCAACATAGGAAACATCCCTTCCACATGCACCCTATCTAGTCCTTTCAGCTTTCAGTAAGTTTCAATGAGATCCCCCCTGTATCCTTCAACATTCCAGTGAGTACAGGCCCAAAGCTGCCAAATGATCCTCATATGTTAATCCCTTCATTCCCAGAATCATCCTCGTGAACCTCCTCTGGACTCTCTCCAATGACAACACATCATTTCTGAGAAATGGAGCCCAAAACTGTTGACAATACTCCAAGAGCAGCCAAACTAGTGTCTTATAAAGGTTAAGCATTATCTCCTTGCTTTTATATTCTATTCCCCTTGAAATGGACGTCAACATTTCATTTAACTTCTTTACAGACTCAATCTGTAAATTAAACTTCTGGGAGTCTTGCACAAGGATTCCCAAGTCCAACTGCACCTCTGATGTTTGAACCTTCTTCCCATTTAGATAATAGTCTGCACTATTGTTACTTTTACTAAAATGCATTATCATACATTTTCCAACACTGTATTCCATCTGCCACTTTTTTGCCCATTCTTCCAATTTATCCTGCCGCAATCGCATTGCTTCCTCAGCACTACCTACCCCTCCAACTACCTTTGTATCATCCGCAAACTTTGCCACAAAACCATCAATTCCATTATCCAAATCATTGACAAACAACATGAAAAGTAGCGGTCCCAATACTGACCCCTGAGGAACATCACTAGTCACTGGCAGCCAACTAGAAAAGGCCCCCTTTATTCCCACTCACTGCCTCCTGCCCGTCAGCTATTCCTCCATCCATATCAGTATCTTTCCTGTAACACCGTAGAATTTTACCTTGTTAAGCAGCCCCATGTGCGGCACCTTATCAAATGCCTTCTGAAAATCCAAGTAAGCGATTTCCACTACCTCTCTTTTGTCCACCCTGCTTGTTATCTCCTCAAAGAACTGCAACAGATTTGATAGGCAAGATTTCTCTTTACTGTACCATGATGATGTTGACTTATTTTATTATTAGTCTCCAAGTACCCCGAAACTTCATCCTCAGTAATAGACTTCAACACTTTCTCAAGCACTGAGGTTAGGCTAACTGGCCTATAGTTTCCTTTCTTTTACCTTCCCCCCCCCTTCTTAAAGAGTGGAGCCCAAAACTCAAGGAGATCTTGTGACTTTCTTGTGAAAATGATGTAATGGTCTTTTGGAGGTCACCTGATGTAATTTTCCCGCCGATGTGAGGTCACATGATGACATGTTCACCACGGGTATAAGAGGGAAGATCTCTGGTGACGCAGTTAGTTTTCCAGCTAAAACGTTAGTCAGTGTCTCCGTTCCGTTGCGTATTTGTTTTATGATGCAGTTTCATTTTTAAAACGGAGTGTTACATTCTGTTGCAAGGTACAATAGTGCTGGACTGGCAATTTCTGCTAGATTTGTTGATGTACCTTTTCAGTAGTATTGGAGAGTGAAGACTTTATCGAAGTACAGGACTTGAAGGATTAAGAGAAGTCGGTATCGTTCGGCAGTTTAATAAAGGATCGACCTTATTGAGTCTTCGTTGAAGAAGTAGCGACCTGCATTAAAGATAACTCTTGCCAAAAGAGCAAGGAAGTTCATGCAGGGTGCTCTCTAGAAATTAAGATCAGTTGTTTTAAGCCGTTTATTTCCTTCCTCGTGAATCCTTTGGACAGAACCAGCAGGAAAGTCGCGTCTATGAAGAAATCCTTCTCCAGAGAAATCTCTCCCAAATGGATGTATAAATCTGTTGGACTTTCCAATTTACCATTTTTAAGAACTGTATTTGACTTTACCGCTTTAAGAACTGTTTTCGAATTTATCGCTTTAAGCATCAGTACCGAGCGACGATTTGTTGAACAGCCGCATAGCGGTTAACTTCTGGTTAAGGTTTTCGTTTGTTTTTTATTGTTTATCCATGTTTAATAAATGTTTGGTTGTTTTTATATAACCTGACTCGATTGATATTCAGTGTTGCTGGTTACGTAACAGTGGAGTGACATTTGCAAATTTCCAGTCCTCTGGGACTATGCCAGAATCAGGTGACTTTTGAAAGATCATGACCAATGCATCTGTTACCACTTCTGCAACCTCTCTCAGGACTCCGGGATGTAGTCCATCTGGTCCAGGTGACTTATCCACCTTAAGAGCTTCGAATTTATCTAGCACTTTTTCCTTTGTAATAGCAATGGCACTCACTCCTGCTCCCTGACACTCACGGACCCTCTGGCACACTGCTAGTGTCTTCCACAGTGAAGACTGATGCAAATTACCCATTAAGTTCATCTGCCATTTCTTTGTCCCCCATTACTACCTAACCAGAATCATTTTCCAGTGGTCCAGTATCAACACTCACTTCCCTTTTATTCTTTATATACTGTAAGAAATTTTAGTATCCTTCTTTATATTAATGGCTATTTTTACACTCATATTTCATCTTTTCACTTCTTATACCTTTTTATTTGCCTTCTTTTGGGTTTGGGGGGGTAGGGGGCCTCAGTCACTTTGCGGTGGGGCGTGTCGCTGTAGCTTTGTGCAAATGCAACTGACGCTCAAGCTGAGCTGCATGTAACAATGCAGAACCTATTATGTTACAGTAACAATCTATTTACATTATCAGTAA
The DNA here is from genome assembly GCF_030028105.1 of Mobula birostris. NCBI lineage: Eukaryota > Metazoa > Chordata > Chondrichthyes > Myliobatiformes > Myliobatidae > Mobula > Mobula birostris. The sequence goes on from NC_092376.1 coordinate 171,741,424, forward strand.
GATAATATCCGTGAATAACCTTAAAAACCTAGTTTTAAATGCATCTGACTCAGGGGAATGTTTCTGACTATATTCCCTAACAATGCCCCGCTCAGTTTTATTTACCTCTAAGATTCACTCCTCTCCACCCTCACCCGGCTCCTCCACTCCAAGGAAATCAAAGCCAGCCTCACCTCATAACTGAACCACTCCATGACAGGCAATGACCTGGTGAATCTCCCCAGCACCTTCTCACATTCTACCTATAGTATTGTGGCCACAGCACTGCAGCTGTGGGGTTTTTTTTAAACCTCCTTCCCCACATGTGGTAAATTGGATCAGCAAGATTGCTAATGACACTAAGATTGGAGGCGTTGTGGACAGTGAGGAAGGCTTTCAAAGCTTGCAGAGGAATCTGGACCAACTGGAAAAATGGGCCAGAAAATGGCAGATGGAATTTAATGCAGACAAGTGTGAGGTGTTGCATTTTGCTAGGACAAATCAAGGTAAGACATACACAGTAAATGGTAGGGCACTGAGGAGCGTGGAGGAACAAAGAGATCTGGGAGTTCAGATACATAATTCCCTGAAAGTGGTATCACAGGTAGACAGGGTTGTAAAGAAGGCTTTTGGCCTCCTGGCTTTCATAAATCAAAGTATTGAGCATAGGAGTTGGGATGTTATGGGGAGGTTGTACAAGACATTGGTGAGGCCAAATTTGGAGTATTGTGTACAGTTCTGGTCACCAAATTATAGGAAGGATATCAATAAGATTGAAAGTGTGCAGAGAAGATTTACTAGGATGTTGCCAGGTCTTCAGGAGTGAGTTATAGGGAAAGATTGAACAGGTTAGGACTTTATTCCTTGGAGCGCAAAAGAACGAGGGGAGATAGAGGTTTACAAAATGATGAGGGGTATAGACACAGTAAATGTGTTCTTTCCACTTTGATTAGGAGAGATAAAGACGAGAGGACATGGCTTTAGGGTGAAAGGGGAAAGGTTTAGGGGGAACACTGGGGGAACTTCTTCACTCAGAGAGTGGTGGGAGTATGGAATGAGCTGCCATCTGACGTGGTAAATGCGGGCTCACTCTTAAGTTTTAAGAATAATTTGGATAGATACATGGATGGGAGGGGTCAGGAGAGTTATGGACTGGGTGCAGGTCAATGGGACTAGCGGAATAATGTTTCAGCACAGACTAGAAGGGCCAAATGGCCTGTTTTCTGTGCTGTAGTGTTCTATGGTATATCCCAGCTCTGCCATTTGCCTTCATCTCCTTAACGACCCATGTTGCCACTTTCAGAGATCCACGTGTTTTCTTTCCTTCAGTTTTCTGACTGCTTACTGTTCATTATGTCCTCTTCTTAGTTAGTCCTCCCAAAATGTACGACCTTATTTTTCTGGGTGATGCAAAATCTGCTATTGCTCTACACAATTTACCAATTGAACATTGTTCAGTAATCAGACTACCCACCTCATTGTCAACATCACAATTAATTTTCATGTCTTCTAATCTAACCTCCACATTCACATCAGGTCATTATTGTACATTATGTGAAGGCCCTAACACCAGTCACTGAGATGCACCAATGTTCACAGGCTTCCAAACATAAGCAACCTATTATGATCCAGTTGGTAGTTTAATTGATTACTGTAAAATGTCCAGTGATAAGGCTAGGGTTAAAATCAATGGTGGGCCAGGAGGTCCTGTTCCATGCTGTATCTCTAAAATAAATGTATATGTTTAAAATCTTCTGTGTCCAATTACCAAGCCAATTTGCTAAACCGCTTGGATACCATGGTCTCCAGCTGCCTGGATCAGATTCCCATGTGGGACCAATTGTACTCCCCTCACTGCACATTCAGTAGTGTCTTCAATATATTTGATTCAATTAGTCAGACAAATTTATCCTTTACCAACATTATATCAAGACTACCCAACTTGATTTATCCTGACTTCTGTATAGTTTTCCAATAATTTCCTTACCATGGCCATATAACACACTGGTCTGTAATAAGCTGGCTGATCCCTGCTATCTTTCTTGAACAAGAGGTACAGTACTGTGCAAACGTCTTGGGTACTTACATATAGCTGGCAATTCTCAGACTTTTGCACAGTACTGTAGTGATTTTAGGTATTGCACTGTACTGCTGCCACAAAAAAAATCACCGTATATGTGAGTGATGATAAACCCGATTCTGATATGGGACTGAGAGTGGGAAGGGGGCAGCGAGAAGGGGATCATAGTTGGGAATACGGGAAGGGAGGGGGGAGGGGGGAGAGGGAAGCACCAATGAGACATTCTGAAATGATCAATAAACCAATTGTTTGGAATTAAGGATTGAAAGGCGCCCTTTCAGAACAGAAATGTGAAGAAATTTTTTTAGTCAGAGGGTGGTGAATCTATGGATTTTGTTGCCACGGGCAGCAGTGGAGGCTAAGTCATTGGGTGTATTTAAGGCAGAGATTGATAGGTATCTGAGTAGCCAGGGCATCAAAGGTTATGGTGAGAAGGTGGGGGAGTGGGACTAAATGGGAGAATGGATCAGCTCATGATAAAATGGTGGAGCAGACTCGATGGGCCAAATGGCCGACTTCTGCTCCTTTGTCTGATGGTCTTATGGAATCAAATGACCTTGCCTGATATCTCAGGGCTGGGTATGTCTGCACCTATGCCACCTCTGCCCTGGCACTCCCCTGTCATCAGTCCAGCGCCGCTCCCCCGTCATCTGTCTCACACCATTCCCGTCATCCGTCCCACACCATTCCCCCGTCATCCGTCCCACACCAGTCCCGTCATCCGTCCCACACCGTTCCCCTCATCCGTCCCACACCATTCCTGTCATCCGTCACACACCGCTCCCCCGTCATCCGTCCCACACCATTCCTGTCATCCGTCCCACACCGTTCCCCCGTCATCCGTCCCACACTGTTCCCCTCATCCGTAGCACACTGTTCCCCTCATCCGTAGCACACCGTTCCCCTGTCATCCGTCCCACACCATTCCCACAGCGCTCCACCCTTGCCATTCCCAACATCCTTTGCTCCTGCCAGATTTACAAACACACTCTCCACTCCACGTTGACAAATACAGAATTATGCAAAAATGTTAGGTGTCTCAAATATATATATATATGGCTAAGACTTTTGCACAGTACTGTACCACGATACTCCCTGTACAGTCATGACTGCATGGTCAGATTCTGCTGTCGTTTGCAGATGATACCATTGTAGTGGGCCGTATCTCAAATAACAATAAGCCATCATACAGGAAGGTGATAGAGAGTATCATGGTGTCCTAGAGTCATGAAATATTGCAGTATAAAAACAGGCCGTTCTATCTAGTCCAGGCATTACCAATCTTCTTTATGCCACGGACACAATACCATTAAGCAAGGGGTTTGTGGCCCCAGGTTTGGAACCTCTGATCCATCTGAGTTGAAATACTATCTACCTGATTCCATCAAACTGCACCCAGAACATAGCCCTCCATACCTTTCCCATCCATGTTCCTACACAAACATGTCTTAAATGCTGCAATCGAACCCACACCCATCATTTCTGCTGGCAGCTCGTTCCACGCTTTCTCCACCCCTGAGTGAGAAGTTCCTCCTCAGGTTCACCTAAAAAGCATTTCACCTTTCACCCTTATCCCATGCCCTCTAGTTCTAGTCTCACCCAACCTCACTGGAAACAAAGCGTGCTTGCATTTACAAAGTGCAGGCATGAAGACTACAACAGAGTTCTGTTCCTTAGAACCGTTTGTAAAGTGAGCCATTTGTAAGTCAGAAATCAATAAAGTATGGGGGGGGGGTCACAGAAATTTCTGTTACAGGAGAGCAAGCGGTTGCCAGTCAGCCTCACGGACCTAGTGAGCTCATAGCCTCCACCCAGTGCTCCCAGCCCCTCATCATTACAGCTCAGGAGGTGGGGTTAGAGAACATAGTTCTCAACTGGCACAGCAACTCTGTAGCAGTCAGCAAATTTATTCCAAAAGCTTCCCAAATGTTCACTATGCTCCAGTTGGGAACTGCACTACTTAACAAATGTCCAACTCTTGGTCACTCAACCTGTCACCCACACCAGCTTTAGCTCCCACCCCACTCCCAGCACAACTGAAGAAGGGGAGCAGTTCGAACCTACTAGCCCAAGACTGGTCCACACTAACCCATGAACAGAGGTTTGTATAGGGCAACATTGACACCTGTCCACAACAGCCCACACCTTCTAGGCCAGTCTCACCTTGCTGTTCCTGGTGACACTCTTTCCACGGCAGGAGAGACAAACAAATCGTGTCTATCTGAAAAACATAGATTGCACAGTCAGCATTGTGCCTGCTCCCTGAGCTCCCACTGGAACCATCTTAACTGTCCCATCTCACCTCACCATCACACTACACCAACCCATACTACACCAACCCACACCAAACAACCCCACATCACCACCCACCCCACTACCCCAAACTCAACCCCATCACACCTCACTCCCCAACCCCATCTCACCATACTGCCCACCACAAACTCAACCTCATCTCACTACATCACCCCACCAACCCAAACTCAACCACATCTCACCATCCCATTCCCCACCCCACCAGAAACTGAACATCTCACCACACTTCCTGACACCATCACACCACACTGCCCACCCCAAACTCAACCACATCTCACCACATCATCCCACCATCCTATACTCAACCACATCTCACATCATCCAACCATCTTATACTCAACCACATCTCACATCATCCCACCATCCTATACTCAACCCCATCTCATCACCCCACACTCAACCCCATCTCATCACCCCAACACAAACTCAACCACATTTCACCAACCCCACCCTAAACTCAACTCTATCTCAACACCTTCACCCCACTCCAAATTGTGATATAAACCTTAACCATATCGCAACACATCATCCCACCACCCTGAACTCAACCCCATCTCACCACCCCACCCCATCACAAACTCAACCCCATCTCACTGCCCCTACCCCAAACTCAACCACATCTCACTGCCCCTACCCCAAATTCAACCATGCCTCACCGCACTCCCCGATACCATCAACCCACCCCACCCAAACAACCTTATCTCACCACACTCCCCAACACTATCACACCACCCTGACACCACCACAAACTCAACCCCATCTCACCACGCCGCCCCATACCATCACACTGTCACATCCCCACCCATCGCACCACCCAATTGCATCCAACCCCATCTCTTTCCCTCTCAACCACTTGAACCAACTACTCCATCACTAATCTGCTCTGCCCCCCATCTGCTTCATTTTTTTTTCTTCTTATAAAGTTTAATGGCATTTGGCAGACTAATATAGGGTAATTACTGCCACCTACAGAGATGGAATGGAGCAAAGAGACAGGAAGTAAACCCACTACATTCTACATCATAAAATGAAACTCAGATAGTATCAAAAAGGCTATGCTTTTCAGATAGTCCAATACACTCTTATACACATTACAATGGCAGTGATATCCTGACAAACTTCCCATGTTAAATAAGGGAGGATCTACAAATTCTGACTGTAAAAGCTTTTATAGGTATGTAAAAAGGAAAAGACTGGTAACAACAAATGTAGGTCCCCTACAGACAGAAACAGGTGAATTGATTATGGGGAGCAAGGACATGGCAGACCAATTGAATAATTACTTTGGTTCTGTCTTCACTAAGGAGGACATAAATAATCTTCCAGAAATAGTAGGGGACAGAGGGTCCAGTGAGATGGAGGAACTGAGCGAAATACTTGTTAGTAGGGAAGCGGTGCTAGGTAAATTGAAGGGATTGAAGGCAGATAAATCCCCAGGGCCAGATGGTCTGCATCCCAGAGTGCTTAAGGAAGTAGCCCAAGAAATAGTGGATGCATTAGTGATAATTTTTCAAAACTCGTTAGATTCTGGACTAGTTCCTGAGGATTGGAGGGTAGCTAATGTAACCCCACTTTTTAAAAAAGGAGGGAGAGAGAAACCAGGGAATTATAGACCGGTTAGCCTAACGTCGGTGGTGGGGAAACTGCTGGAGTCAGTTATCAAAGATGTGATAACAGCACATTTGGAAAGCGGTGAAATCATCGGACAAAGTCAACATGGATTTGTGAAGGGAAAATCATGTCTGATGAATCTCATTGAATTTTTTGAGGATGTAACTAGTAGAGTGGATAGGGGAGAACCAGTGGATGTGGTATATTTGGATTTTCAAAAGGCTTTTGACAAGGTCCCACACAGGAGATTAGTGTGCAAACTTAAAGCACATGGTATTGATGTGGATGGAGAATTGGTTAGCAGACAGGAAGCAAAGAGTAGGAATAAACGGGACCTTTTCAGAATGGCAGGCGGTGACTAGTGGGGTACCGCAAGGCTCAGTGCTGGGACCCCAGTTGTTTACAATATATATTAATGACTTGGATGAGGGAATTAAATGCAGCATCTCCAAGTTTGCTGATGACACGAAGCTGGGTGGCAGTGTTAGCTGTGAGGAGGATGCTAAGAGGATGCAGGGTGACTTGGATAGGTTGGGTGAGTGGGCAAATTCATGGCAGATGCAATTTAATGTGGATAAATTTGAAGTTATCCACTTTGGTAGCAAAAATAGGAAAACAGATTATTATCTGAATGGTGGCCGATTAGGAAAAGGGGAGATGCAACGAGACCTGGGTGTTATTATACACCAGTCATTGAAAGTGGGCATGCAGGTACAGCAGGCGGTGAAAAAGGCGAATGGTATGCTGGCATTTATAGCGAGAGGATTTGAGTACAGGAGCAGGGAGGTACTACTGCAGATGTACAAGGCCTTGGTGAGACCACACTTGGAGTATTGTGTGCAGTTTTGGTCCCCTAATCTGAGGAAAGACATCCTTGCCATAGAGGGAGTACAAAGAAGGTTCACCAGATTGATTCCTGGGATGGCAGGACTTTCATATGACGAAAGACTGGATGAACTGGGCTTGTACTCGTTGGAATTTAGAAGATTGAGGGGGGATCTGATTGAAACGTATAAAATCCTAAAGGGATTGGACAGGCTAGATGCAGGAAGATTGTTCCCGATGTTGGGGAAGTCCAGAACAAGGGGTCACAGTTTGAGGATAAAGGGGAAGCCTTTTAGGACCGAGATTAGGAAAAACTTCTTCACTCAGAGAGTGGTGAATCTGTGGAATTCTCTGCCACAGGAAGCAGTTGAGGCCGGTACATTGGCTATATTTAAGAGGGAGTTAGATATGGCCCTTGTGGCTACGGGGATCAGGGGGTATGGAGGGAAGGCTGGGGCGGGGTTCTGAGTTGGATGATCAGCCATGATCATAATAAATGGCGGTGCAGGCTCAAAGGGCCGAATGGCCTACTCCTGCACCTATTTTCTATGTTTCTATGTTTCTGGAAATGCAAGCAACGCACACAAAATACAGGACTGCCAAAGGGTCTCAGCCCGAAACGTCGACCGTACTTTTTTCCATAGATGCTGCCTGGCCTGCTGCGCTCCTCCAGCATTTTGTGTGTGTTTCCATGTTAAACAATATGTTCAAATCAAAGATTTCAATATAGCAATTAGATGTTCCCTTTGCACCTCATAGGAAATGCATTCAAACAACATACATTGCACTGTCTTGACAAGTGCGCTCCCTGCAAATGCCCCAAATGCCCATATACTCGCATTGATTGAACAGGGAATTACTCAACCTGGTCTGACCAATACAAAATGTAAAAGTGCAACTTCTTCCCTCCCTTTATACACATCTCCCAGTTGAGTTAACACCTGTATGATTGTCATTGGATCTTCTGAACCATCTTTGTAGATATATATGTAAGAAACCATAATATTGGCCTTTCTGTGCCATCTTGATCTTTTCTTGAAGATCTGAATCAACCACAGGCAAAGGGAAAACCCATGGAGGTACGACAGAAAGGGAGACACTGGGACCACAATCCCCTTTAAACAACGCAACATTTTGTGCCCATTCATTTCCCAATCATCCAAAACGGAGAACTTTCCGAATACAATTGCTCCCGACACTCCACTAATATTGCCAAAATTGGCTGACCTACTTTATGTCCTCTTACATTAACCAATAAACCATTGGTAACTGTAACCTGTGTAGATATAAAGGTAATTCACCCATTTCTACCAGTAATGTTGATGCTAATAGCACCACAACAAAATGCCTTAACTTTAACTAAGGGCTTTAAGACCATTGGTGTGGCTGATCCATGAGCAACACATCCATAATCAAAGACAGATCTGATTAAAGCAATATATATATATTTCTTTAAGTGACGTCCTACTCCGCCCAATCACATTCAACGAAGCACCTGAACACCTTTTTATTAACACTTCTCTAGAATTTTATTCACCTACACTTTCCATATTAGCCTTGTGTCCATCCACAAGGAAGCTTCACCATATAACCTGAGATCAGTTGTGGGCGTAATGTTCCTTTAAAAAAAACAAACAATTTGAGCCTTTGCAACAGAGAATTTAAATCCCCACCGTTCTCCCCATTTCTCTACTTCATTAATAGTTGCCTACAGTTTCCTAATTATATACTTTATATTCCTTACCCTTCTGCTTCAGATTAGCAAAGAATGGGCCAATACATTAAACTAATTAACTCATAACCAGTAAACGGTGACCAGCGACCCGCGACAACTCACCCCGGCCGCCTCTGTCTCCGCGCTAGGCTCCGACACCGCGCATGCGTCGCCTGCAACTCGCAACCGATGACGGCGCTGTGGTCACCTGACTGCAGCCGCCGGCTGGGGAGGTGGGGTAGTCCCCGGTGCGCAGCGCTGCCTCCTCCCCGGGAGACCGTCCCCGACCCGGACCCGAGGGGCTCGGAGTCTCCCTAATGTCACTGTGATATGATGCAGCATAGACTCCCTCAACCTCCAACTCCATCACACCAGTTCCTTTTAGAAACCCTACAGCACAATACAGGCCCTTCGGCCCACGATGCTGTACCGAACAAGTGTACTTACTTTAGGAATTACCCATAGCCCTCCATTTTTCTGAGCATGTACCTGTCCAGGAGTTTCTCAAGAGACCCTGTCGTATCCGCCTCCACCACCGTCACCGTCAGCCCAATCCACGCACTCACCACCCTCTGCGTAAAAAAACCTACCCTTAACATCTCCTCTATATCTACTTCCAAGCACCTTAAAACTGTGGCTTCTCGTGCTAGCCATTTCAGCCCGGGAGGGGAGGGGGAACAGTCTAATTTTCTGAAATGTTTTCAACATTCAAGCTCTTTTTTAAAAAAAAAATCTAATTGAGGTTAGGGTAGACTACCTGAGCACTTCGGCTAATGAAGAGAATTATTCGGCCTCTTTAGTCACTTGCCCTAAGCTATTAGACGATGGAGTATATCTCTGTGGTGGGACAGATAAATAACCCGATCTGGTATAGGTTCCGAGAATGGTTGGGGATTCTTGAACAGATGCGCCCACCTCAGGGAAGTTGTCCTTGTCGTAAGGTCGGGCAAATCTATGTCTCTACATTTCATGGACTTCCAAGGTGCTGGTAGAACCTGTTCTACCTGGGTCTGATCACATGGTGCGTGCTGCCGGACTATTGTTCCTCTGGTGAATTAGTCTGAAACCCAGACAGCTTCACCACTCCTGAATGGTGACAAAGATTTTGCTCTGTGTCGGAGATCGTGTATGCGCTGCGTTTTCTTACGCTGTTTTGTCTCAAACTTTCTCGCTTTGTTTAAGTCCGGTAAGTGAGGTTGGAGAAGGGAAGGAAGGACAGGCAGGCTGGTTCTCAGTCCCAGCTCATTGACAGCTCTGATGGGCTGCATTCATTTGTCTGTGGGTACTGTGGACTACTAGCGGCACATTTGGATAGCAGTAACAGGATAGGTCCGAGTCGGCGAAGGGGAAATCATGCTTGACTAATCTTCAGGAATTTTGAGGATATAACTATGAAAATGGACGTGGGAAAGCCAGTGGATGTAGTGTACCTGGACTTTCAGAAAGCCTTTGATAAGATCCCACATAGGAGGTTAGTGGGCAAAATTGGAGCACATGGTATTGGGGGTAGGGTACTGACATGGACAGAAAATTGGTTGGCAGACAGGAAACAAAGAGTAGAGATTAATGGATCCCTTTCAGAATGGCAGGCAGTGACTAGTGGGGAACCACAGTGTTCAGTGCTGGGACCGCAGCTGTTTACAATATACATTAATGATTTAGATGAAGGGATTAAAAGTAACATTAGCAAATTTGCAGATGACACAAAGCTGGGTGGCAGTGTGAAATGTGAGGAGGATGTTATGAGAATGCAGTGTGACTTGGACAGGTTGGGTGAGTGGGCAGATGTATGGCAGATGCAGTCTAATGTGGATAAATGTGAGGTTATCCACTTTGGTGGCAAGAACAGGAAGGCAGATTACTATCTGAATGGTGTCAAGTTAGGAAAAGGGGAAGTACAATGAGATCTAGGTGTCCTTGTTCAACAGTCACTGAAAGTAAGCATGCAGGTACAGCAGGCAGTGAAGAAAGGTAATGGCATGTTGGCCTTCATAACAAAAATTAACAAAATTGTAATAGGTTTGTCAGGCAGGATTTTCCTTTAAGGAAACCATGCTGAGTTCTGCCTATCTTGACATATGCCTCCAGGTACTCCTAATCTCATCCTTGACAATTGACTCCAACAACTTCCCAACCACCGATGTCAAGCTAACAGGTCTATAATTTCCTTTTTGCTTCCTTGCCCCCTTCTTAAATAGCGGAATGACATTTGCAATCTTCCAGACCTCCGGAACCATGCCAGAATCTATCGACTTTTGAAAGATCATCACTAATGCCTCTGCAATCTCCACAGCTACTTCCTTCAGAACACGAGGGTGCATTCCATCTGGTCCCAGAGATTTATCTACCTTTAGACTATTCAGCTTCCTGAGTACTTTCTCTGTCGTAATTGTGACTGTGCACACTTCTCTTCCCTGCCACCCTTGAGCGTCCAGTATACTGCTGATGTTCATCAGTCACTGAAAGTAAGCATGCAGGTACAGCAGGCAGTGAAGAAAGCTAATGGCATGTTGGCCTTCATAACAAGGGGAGTTGAGTATAGGAGCAAAGAGGTCCTTCTGCAGCTGTACAGGGCCCTGGTGAGACCACACCTGGAGTACTGTGTGCAGTTTTGGTCTCCAAATTTGAGGAAGGACATTCTAGCTATTGAGGGAGTGCAGTGTAGGTTCACAAGGTTAATTCCCGGGATGGCAGGACTGTCATATGTTGAAAGATTGGAGCGAATGGAATTTAGAAGGATGAGAGGGGATCTGATTGAAACATATAAGATTATTAAGGGATTGGACACGCTGGAGGCAGGAAACATGTCCCTGATGTCAGGGGAGTTCAGAACCAGAGGCCACAGTTTAAGAATTAGGGGTAGGCCATTTAGAATAGAGTTGAGGAAAACCTTTTTCACCCAGAGGGTTGTGGATCTGTGGAATGCTCTGCCTCAGAAGGCAGTGGAGGCCAATTCTCTGGATGATTTCAAGAAAGAGATAGGGCTGTTAAAGATAGTGGAGTCAAGAGGTATAGGGAGAAGGTAGGAACGGGGTACTGATTGTGGATGATCAGCCATGATTGCAGTGAATGGCGGTGCTGGCTTGAAGGGCCGAATGGCCTACTCCTGCACCTATTGTCTATTGATTCACCTGAATCCCACTTGCCAAGGTGTTTTCATGGCCCCTCCTGGACTTCCTAATTCCTTTCTTTCATTATTTTTTGGCTTCTTTATATTCTTTATGTGTTTCGTTTGTTCGTATTTTCTGAAGCTTTGCATATTTCTCTTCTTGACTAAATTCATCAACTGTCAGGATGTCGAAGGTTCTCTTATCTTTCCATTCCTGTCCTTCTTTCTGACAGGAACATACCTTTCCTGTACTCTGTGCAATTGATCTTTAAACACCCTCCACATGTCTGTTGTGGACTTGCCAGAGAAAAAGTGCTCCCAATTAACACTTTTTAGATCTTGCCTAATGCCCTCGTAATTTAAGACCATAAAGTATAGGAGCAGAAGTGGGCCAGTCAGTCCATTGAGTCTGCTCTGCCATTCAATCATAGGCTGATCCAATTCTTCCAGTTATCCCCACTCCTCTTCCTTCTCCCCGAACCCTTTGATGCCCTGGCAAATCAAGAACTTATCTATCTCTGCCTTAAAACCACCCAATGACTTGGCCTCCACAGCCATTTGTGGCAGCAAATTCCACAGATTTACCATCCTCTGATTAAAGTAATTTCTCTGCATCTCTGTTCTAAACGGATACCCTTCGATCTTGAAGTCGTGCCCTCTTGCCCTAGACTCCCCTACCATGGGAAATAACTTTGCCATATCTAATCTGTTCAGGCCTTTTAACATTCGGAATGTTTCTATGATCCCCCCTCATTCTCCTGAACTCCAGGGAATACAGCCCAAGAGCTGACAGACGTTCCTCATATGGTAACCCTTTCATCCTGGAATCATTCTCGTGAATCTTCTCTGAACCCTGTCCAAGGTCGGTATATCTTTTCTAAAATAAAGAGCCCAAAGCTACACACAATACTCCAATTCACGATTGCCTTATAGAGCCTCAACATCACATCCCTGCTCTTATATTCTATACATCTAGAAATGAATGCCAACATTGTATTCGCCTTCTGAACCACTGACTCAGCCTGGAGGTTAACCTTTAGGGTATCCTGCACAAGGACTCCCAAATCCCTTTCCATCTCTGTGTTTTGAATTCTTTCCCCATCTAAGTATTAGTCTGCCTGTTTATTTCTTCCGCCAAAGCGCATGACCATGCACTTTCCTACATTGTATTTCATTTGCCAATTCTCCTAACTCTCTCTGCAGGCTCTCTGTTTCCTCAACACTACCCACTCCTCCACCTATCTTTGTATCATCAGCAAATTTAGTCACAAATCCATTATTCCTATAGTCCAACTCATTGACATCCATCGTAAAAAACAGCAGTTCCAACACCGACCCCTGTGGAACCCCACTGGTAACCGGCAGCCAGCTAGGATAGGATCCCTTTAGTCCCACTCTGTTTTCTACCGATCAGCCAATGCTCTACTTGCGTAGTAACTCCCCTGTAATTCCATGGGCCCTTATCTTGCTAAGCAGCCTCATGTGCAGCACCTTGTCAAAGGTCTTCTGAAAATCCAAGTACACCATACCCGCTGCATCTCCTTTGTCTACCATACTTATAATTTCCTCACAAAATTGCAGTAGGTTAGTCAGACAGGATTTTCCTTTCAGGAAACCATGCTGGCTTTGGCCTATCTTGTCTTGTGCCGCCAGGTACTCTGTAATCTCATCCCTAACAATCGATTCCAACAACTTCCCAACCACTGATGTCAGGCTAACAGGTCTATAGTTTCCTTTCTGCTGCCTCCCACCCTTCTTAAATAGCAGAGTAACACTTGCAATTTTCCAGTCATCCAGTACAATGCCAGAATCTATCGATTCTTGAAAGATCATTGTTAATGCTGTCACAATCTTTCCAGCTACTTCCTTCAGAACCCGAGGGTGCATTCCATCAGGTCCAGGAGATTTATCCACCCTCAGAGCATTAAGCTTCCTGAGCACCTTCTCAGTCATAATTTTCACTGCACAAACTTCACTTCCCTGACACTCTTGATTGTCCGGTATACAGCAGATGTCTTCCACTGTAAAGACTGATGCAAAATACACATTCAGTTCCTCTACCATCTCTGTGTCTCTCATTGCAATATCTCCAGCATCATTTTCTATTGGTCCTATATCTACCCTCAACTCTCATGGAGGTACGTCGTCTGCTGAAAGCCAGATCGGTGGCATTCAAGTCCGGCAACCCAGGCCTGTACCAGAAAACCAGATATGATTTGCAGAGGGCTATTTCAAGGGCGAAGAGACAATTTCGATCGAGGTTCAAAGGTTCAGTTGATGTCAGAGAAATGTATACAATATACATCCTGAAATGCCTTTTCTTCGCAAGCATCCATGAAAACAGAGGAGTGCCCCAAAGAATGAATGACAGTCAAATGTTAGAACCCCAAAGTCCACCCCCAACTCCCCCCCCCCCATGCATAAGCGTCAGCAAGCAACAATCCCCCCCCCTCCCACAGGCAGAAAAAAAGCAAGCATTGGCTCGGCCACTGAGCACTCAAGTGAGCAGAGCAATAGTAAAGACACAGACTTGCAGTTACCCCAAAGACTTCGTGTTTCACCCGGTATTCCACATACCGCAGACTCTCTCTCTCTCCCTAATAAGGGAGAAAGAGGTATCTCCATTTTCCCAGCAAGCGGGGAGACATAACAAACAACTCGCTGGTTTACGATGTTAAAAGTCCATTACGCTGTTTTTCTTTAGCTCTGTGCCTGAGGATCGCAATGATCCCAGCTCTCCAGGCACGCAGCAGATATTCTGACTCCCCCGATGACATACGGGTCTCCTGTCGTGACACCGACCCTCGATCTGCTCGTCTCCAGAGCCCTGAGATCCTCGTCTTCCAAATTCAAGCTGGACTCTTAGGCCGAGCCCTTGGCATGCTGAACAACGGCCAGTTATAAAACCCCAAGAGCGGATCCCATTCCTGCAAAGAACCATAGTCAATGTGTAACCCAGGTCAGAGTCTTCAAAAGAACCCTGGAAGGGAAAAATAGAGATATTAAAGATGGAAATAGAGCTGTTTCCGAAGATGCAAGCGAAAGAATCACCGTTAGGCACCATTAACCTTCATCATTGACCCTACATCATTGGAGGGAACATTGGATGCACGGCAGCTCTGGCAGGGTCTGCAAGACATTACTTCCTACAAAGCAAAACCCAATAGCATGAATGGCAGCAATGCTTCACTACCAGATGAACTCAACACCTTCTATGCATGTTTTGAAAGGAAGAACACAACTAGAGCTGTGAAGATCCCTGCTGCACCTGATGACCCTGTGATCTCTGTCTCAGAGGCCGATGTTAGGCTGTCTTTAAAGAGAGTGAACTATCGCAAGGTGGAAGGTCTTGATGGAGTATCTGGTAAGGCTCTGAAAACCTGTGCCAACCAACTAGTGGGAGTATTCAAGTACATTTTCAACCTCTCACTGCTACGGGCAGAAGTTCCCACTTGCTTCAAAAAGGCAACAATTATACCAGTGCCTAAGAAAATGGAGTACTGTGCTCAGTTCTGGTCGCCTCACTACAGGAAGGATGTGGAAGTCACAGAAAGGGTGCAGAGGAGATTTACAACTTGCCTTTCTCTCCTGGACCTCCTGTCCCATGATCCTCTCATATCCCTTTTGCCAATCAACTGTCCAGCTCTTGGCTCCATCCCTCCCCCTCCTGTCTTCTCCTATCATTTTTGGATCTCCCCCTCCCCGTCCCACTTTCAAATCTCTTACTAACTCTTCCTTCAGTTAGTCCTGACGAAGGGTCTCGGCCTGAAACGTCGACTGTACCTCTTCCTAGAGATGCTGCCTGGCCTGCTGCATTCACCAGCAACTTTGATGTGTGTTGCTTGAATTTCCAGCATCTGCAGAATTCCTGCTGTTTACAAGGATGTTGCCTGGATTGAGGAGCATGCCTTATGAAAACAGGTTGAGTGAAGGCCCCAAATCTTCGACTTTGCCTGTTGCCGGGGCCGAAGCACTCGGCAGAGATGGTGCTCGGTGCTCGGTGTTGGAAAGCTGATCGGAGGCTCAGAGTTTTCAGATGGACTCGGAGTCGGACTGTGGTCGGATGCTTCCAGGATGCTGCATCAGCAAGTTTGCGGCGCTGGAGGTTCACCGTCTGCATGAGATGATGGGATTTTCGAGAGATTTTGAGATTTTTTTACCGTGCCCATGGTCTGTTCTTATCAAACTACGGTATTGCTTTGCACTGTTGTAACTATATGTCATAATTATGTGGTTTTTGTCAGTTTTTAAGTCAGTTTGTCATGTGTTTCTGTGATATCATTCTGGAAAAACACTGTATCATTTCTTAATGCATGCATTACTAAATGACAATAAAAGAGGACTGCGTGTCCTCATAATCTAATCTAATCTAATATAGTCTACATTATGTGTTGCATTGAACTGCTACTGCTAAATTAACAAATTTCATGTCACATGCCGGTGATGATAAACCT
This sequence comes from Mobula birostris, assembly GCF_030028105.1. Lineage (NCBI taxonomy): Eukaryota > Metazoa > Chordata > Chondrichthyes > Myliobatiformes > Myliobatidae > Mobula > Mobula birostris. The sequence continues at coordinate 171,757,509 of NC_092376.1, forward strand.
GATTCTGATTCTTTTACCCTTTAAATACTTAAAGAAGCTTTTAGTAATCTTCTTTGATATTAGTTGCCAGCGTCCTTTCATAATTCAAATTTTCCTTCCTAATAACCTTCTTAGTTTCCTTCTGCAAGTTTTTAAAATCCCAATCCTCTATTTTCCCATTAGCTTTGGCTTCCTTGTATGCCCCATCTTTTGCTTTTACTTTGTCTCTGACTTCACTTGTCAACCACGATGGTATCCTTCCTCCATTCGAAAATTTCTTCTTATTTGTATTATATCTGTCTTGCACTTTCCTTATTTTTCGCAGAAACTCCAGCCATTGCTGCTCTGCTGTCCTTCTTGCTAGTGTCTCCACAGTCAACCTTGGCCAGTTCCCCTCTCATGCCAATTTATGCTAATTTGCCCTGTTCCAATTTAAAACACTCCCACAAGGACCATACCATAGAAATAGAAACCATAGAAAAACTACAGCACAGAAACAGGCCTTTTGGCCCTTCTTGGCTGTGCCGAACCATTTTCTGCCTAGTCCCACTGACCTGCACACGGACCATATCCCTCCATACACCTCCCATCCATGTATCTATCCAATTTATTCTTAAATGTTAAAAAAGAACCCGCATTTACCACCTCGTCTGGCAGCTCATTCCATACTCCCACTACTCTCTGTGAAGAAGCCCCCCTAATGTTTCCTTTAAACTTTTCCCCCCTCATGTCCTCTGGTTTTTTTCTCCCCTTGCCTCAGTGGAAAAAGCCTGCTTGCATTCACTCTATCTATACCCATCATAATTTTATATACCTCTATCAAATCTCCCCTCATTCTTCTACGCTCCAGGGAATAAAGTCCTAACCTATTCAACCTTTCTCTGTAACTGAGTTTCTCAAGTCCCGGCAACATCCTTGTAAACCTTCTCTGCACTCTTTCAACCTTATTTATATCCCTCCTGTAATTTGGTGACCAAAACTAAACACAATACTCCAGATTCGGCCTCACCAATGCCTTATACAACCTCATCATAACATTCCAGCTCTTATACTCAATACTTTGATTAATAAAGGCCAATGTACCAAAAGCTCTCTTTATGACCCTATCTACCTGTGACGCCACTTTTAGGGAATTTTGTATCTGTATTCCCAGATCCCTCTGTTCTACTGCACTCCTCAGTGCCTTACCATTTACCCTGTATGTTCTACCTTGGTTTGTCCTTCCAATGTGCAATACCTCACACTTGTCTGTATTAAACTCCATCTGCCCTCCATACCTATCCTTATCTATCGCTATCCTGAAAGTGAAGGAGTTGTGGTCACTGTTCACTCACTGAACGGTTAGTCGCCTCACCTAACAGCAGATCCAGTACAGTCCCTCCTCTTGTTGAATCATCCACATAATGATTTAAGAAACCTAGTGTATACTTAACAAATTCTGCTCCATACACTAAGAATGTGTAGAATTCCCCGTCAACAGCCAGTAGGATGGATGGGATGACCAACTCGTATACCCGGCAATGGCTGGGGTCTTGCGTTTCTTGGACACCAGCCTCTTCGTGAAGAACATGTTGCAGATGCCACTGAGACCCATCATCCTGGGCTAGAAGCAGGAGAAAACCTGACTAGTTGTTGAGCTAAGGGAGTCCACTATCCCACTGGTGAGGAATACCAATGCTCCGATCCATACTGGATATAAATGGAGAACTCAAACTAAAGTAGATCGGGCCTTCAGCAGGCCGCAGCACCAACAGGTTGTTGGCAGAGTCCAGGCTGGACATGCAGGACTTGGCTGAGGGAAGGCAACACATTTTTGGTAGTGAAGGAGGTGACAAAGACAGAGCAGGAGTTCTGCAGGTTGAAGGCAGTGGCACAGAGCTGCCAGGGAAGCTGGACAACATGGGATGTTGAATCTTTGTGGGTGGAGTTAAGAAACTGCGAGGGTAAAAAAAAATCATTATGGGAATCATATATATGCCTCCAAATAAGAGCCAAGATGTGAGGTTGAGATTGCAAAGAGAGCTGGAAAAGGCATGTAATAAGGATAATAACACAATTGTAATGGGAGACTTCAATATGCAAGGGGGTTGGGAAAATCAGGTTGGTGCCAGATAGCAAGAGAGGGAATTTGTTGAATGCTTACGAGACGGCTTCTTAGAGTAGCTTGTGCTTGAGCCTACTCGGGGAAAGGCTATCTTAGACTGGGTGTTGTGTAATCTACCTCGTGGTGTCTTTGCATGGTGATCTACTTAGTGATGGTCCTTGCCCTTTGATAAACCTCACTGAGGCCTGTGCATTGTGATCTATCTCATAATGGTCCTTGACCTTTGTTCTACCTTGTGGTGGCTGCTGGACTTTGATCTAGCTCAGGTTGGTCCTTGGAACTTGATCTACCTCAAGATGGTTCTTGCACTTTGATCTCCCATATTGTGGCCCATGCTCTTTGATCTACCTAGTAATGGTCTTGCCCTTTGATCTACTTGTGTTAGAATCAGAATCAGAATCCATTAATATCGCCAAGTATGTGGACACATACAGGGAATTTGATGCCAGTTTCCCTGAGCTCTCGCTGTACAGAATCAAAAAGCAAACAAAACAATAGTGCAAATAATCATGAACTATATACAATGAGGTATACCAGTGTATGTACAGGTGAACTTGGTTTATAATAGGCTAAAATTCAAGTGTTCATAAGACTGATGGCATACGGAAAGAAACTGTTCTTGTACCTATTTGTCCTGGCATACAGTGATCTAAAGTGCCTACCAGAAGGAAGGAGTTGGAACAGGTGATGTCCAGGTGTGATGGGTCTACAATGATGCTGCCTGCTCGCTTCCTGACTCTAGATGCATATAAGTCCTGAATCGAGGGCAGCTTCACACCAATAATCCTTTCCGCAGCCCTGACGGGTCTTTGGAGTCTATTCTTGTCTTGTTTGGTAGCTGATCCAAACCAGACAGTGATGGATGAACACAGACACAGCCCTGGCACTTTGATGTACTTTGTGTTGGCTGGTGTACTTTGATCTACCTTGTGTTGTCATTTCACTTTGATCTACCTCCTAGTGGTCCTTGCACAGTATTCTACCTTGTGGTGGGCTTGCGATTTGATCTACCACATGAGGATCCTTGCACTTTGATCTACCTCGTGGTGGTCCTTGCACAGTGATCTACCTCACAATGATCCTTTCACTTTGATCTACCTTATTGTGGCCTTTTCACTTTGATCTACCTTATTGTGGCCTTTTCACTTTGATCGACCTGGTGGTGATTGTTGCACTTTGATCCACCTCAAGGTGGTATTTACAAATTGATATAACCAGTGGTGGTCCTTGCACTATCATTGCCTTTGTGGTGGTCTTTGCACACTGATCTGTCTCGTGGTGGGCCTTGCACTTTGATCTCTCTCATTTTGGTCTTTGCAGTGTGACCTACCTCATGGTGGTCGTCCTACTTTGATCTACCTCGTGCTGGCTCTTACACCTTGATCTATCTCATTGAGGCCCTTGTCCTTTCATTTACCTCGTAGTGGTCTTTGCACTTTGATCTACCTCATGTTGGCCCTTACAGTTTGATCTCCCTAATTGTGGCCCATGCTCTTTGATCTACCTAGTGATGGTCCTTACCCTTTGATCCACCTTGTTAGCCCCTGTACTTTGATGTACCATGCAAGGCTTATTGAGAAAGTAAGGAGGCATGGGATCCAAGGGGATATTGCTTTGTGAATCCAGAACTGGCTTGCCCACAGAAGGCAAAGAGTGGTTGTAGATGGTTTATATTCTGCATGGAGGTCGGTGATCAGTGGTGTGCCTCAGGGATCTGTTCTGGGACCCCTTCTCTTTGTGATTTTTATAAATGACTTGGATGAGGAAGTGGAGGGATGGGTTAGTAAACTTGCTCATGACACAAAGGTCAGGGGTGTTGTGGTTAGTGTGGATAGACTCCCAGCCTCCCGGACGACCACATCTGCACCAGGTGTGTCGAGCTGCAGCTCCTTAGAGACCACGTTAGGGAACTGGAGCTGCAGCTCTGTGCCCTTTGTCTGGTCAGGGAGAGTGAGGAGGTGATAGAGAGGAGCTATAGGCAGGTAGTCACCCCGTGACCACAGAGAAATGGGTAACAGTCAGGAGAGGGAAGGGCAAGAAGTAGGTGCTAGAGAGTACCCCTGTGGCTGTCCCCTTTAAGAATAAGTATTCCTGCTTGAGTACTGTTGGGGGGGACAGCCTACCTGGGGGAAGCAGCAGTGGTCGTGCTTCCGGCACAGGGTCTGGCCCTGTGGCTCAGAAGGGTAGGGAAAGGAAGAGATGGCAGCAGTGATATGGGACTCTATAGTTAGGGGGTCAGATAGGCGATTCTGTGGACGCAGGAAAGAAACGCGGATGGTAGTTTGCCTCCCAGGTGCCAGGGTCCGGGATGTTTCTGATCGTGTCCATGATATCTTGAAGTGGGAAGGAGAACACCCAGAGGTCGTGGTACACATTGGTACCAACAATATAGGTAGGAAAAGGGAGGAGGTCCTGAAAACAGACTACAGGGAGTTAGGAAGGAAGTTGAGAAACAGGACCTTAAAAGTAGTAATCTCGGGATTACTGCCTGTGCCATACGATAGTGAGTAAAAGAATAGAGAGAGGTGGAGGATAAATGCATGGGATTGGAGCAGGGGGCAGGGATTCAGATTTCTGGATCATTGAGACCTCTTCTGGGGCAGGTGTGACCTGTACAAAAAGAACGGGATGCACTAGAATCCGAGGGGGACCAATATCCTGGCAGGAAGGTTTGCAAGGGCTATTGGGAGAGTTTAAACTGGAACTGTTGGGGGGTGGGAACCGAACTGAAGTGATGGAGGAAAGGGAGGTTGGCTCACAAATAGAGAAAGCTTGGAGACAGTGCGAGAGGGAGGATAGGCAGCTGATGAAGAAGGGAAGCACTCAGTCCGATGGTTTGAGATGTGTCTTTTTTAATGTGAGGAGTATTATGAATAAAGTGGATGAGCTTAGAGCGTGGATCAGTACTTGGAGCTATGATGTTGTGGCCATCACAGAGACTTGGATGGTGCAGGGGCAGGAATGGCTACTTCAAGTGCCAGGCTTTACATGTTTCAGAAAGGACAGAGAGGGAGGCAAAAGAGATGGGGGCGTGGCACTGTTGATCAGAGATAGTGTCACGGCTGCAGAAAAGGAGGAAGTCATGGAGGGGTTATCTATGGAGTCTCTGTGGGTGGAGGTTAGAACAGGAAGGGGTCAATAACTCTACTGGGTGTTTTTTATAGACCACCCAATAGTAACAGGGACATCGAGGAGCAGATAGGGAGACAGATTCTGGAAAGGAGTAATAATAACAGGGATGTTGTGGCGGGAGATTTTAATTTCCCGAATATTGATTTGGCATCTCCCTAGAGTGAGGGGTTTAGATGGGGTAGAGTTTGTTAGGTGTGTTCAGGAAGGTTTCTTAGTCATTGTCATAGTCATACTTTATTGATCCCGGGAGAAATTGGTTTTTGTTACAGTTGCACCATAAATAATAAATAGTAATAGAACCATAAATGGTTAAATAGTAATATGTAAATTATGCCAGTAAATTATGAAATAAATCCAGGACCAGCCTATCGGCTCAGGGTGTCTGACCCTCCAAGGGAGGAGTTGTAAAGTTTGATGGCCACAGGCAGGAATGACTTCCTATGACGCTCTGTGCTGCATCTCGGTGGAATGACACAATATGTAGATAAGCCTTCAAGAGGAGAGGCTGTACTTGATCTGGTATTGGGAAATGAACCTGGTCAGGTGTCAGGTCTCTCAGTGGGAGAGCATTTTGGAGATAGTGATCACAATTCTATCTCCTTTACCATAGCATTGGAGAGGGAGAGGAACAGACAAGTTAGGGAAACGTACAATTGGAGTAAGGGGAAATATGAGGCTATCAGGCAGGAACTTGGAAGCATAAATTGGAAACAGATGTTCAGGGAAACATAGGGAAGAAATGTGGCAAATGTTCAGAGGACATTTGCGTGGGGTTCTGAGTAAGTATGTTCTAATGAGACATGGAAAGGATGGTAAGGTACAAGATCCATGGTGTACAAAGGCTGTTGTAAATCCAGTCAAGAAGAAAAGAAGAGCTTGCAAAAGGTTCAGAAAACTAGGTAATGACAGGAATCTAGAAGGTTATAAGGCTAGCAGGAAGGAGCTTAAGAATGAAATTAGGAGAGCCAGAAGGGGCCATGAAAATGTCTTGGTGGACAGGATTAAGGATTACAGCATCAAGCATCAAATTGGATAAGTCACCAGGACCGGACGGGATGTACCTCAGGCTACTGTGGGAAGCAAGGGAGGAGATGGATGAGCCTCTGGCAATGATCTTTGCATCATCAATGAGGATTGGTTGAGTGAACTCAGCCTTTTCTCCTTGGAGCGACAGAGAATGAGAGGTGACCTGATAGAGGTGTATAAGATGATGAGAGGCATTGATTGTGTGGATAGTCAGAGGCTTTTTCCCAGGGCTGAAATGGTTGCCACAAGAGGACACAGGTTTAAGGTGCTGGGGAGTAGGTACAGAGGAGATGTCAGGGGTAAGCTTTTTACGCAGAGAGTGGTGAGTGTATGGAATGGGCTGCCGACGACGGTGGTGCAGGCAGAAACAATAAGGTCTTTTATGAGACTCCTGGATGGCTGCATGGGAGCTTAGAAAAATAGAGGGCTATGGGTAAAGCCTCTGTAGCTCTAAGGTAGGGACATGTTCGGCACAGCTTTGTGGGCCGAAGGGCCTGTATTGTGCTGTAGGTTTTCTATGTTTCTAAAGAAAAGTCAAGTACAAAAGAGGAAAAGATTACAAGATTTTAAAAACACAATGAGTGTAAGGGCACTTTATCAGAATGCACATAGTATTTGAAATAAGGTCAGTGAACTTGTGGCACAAATCAGGACAAAGGGGTGTGATTTAGTGGCCATTACAGAGACGTGGTAACAGGGTGGAGACGAGTGGGAATTAAATATCCAAGGATATCAGGTAATATGGAAGGATAAGCAGGAAGGTAAGGCAGGTGGGGTAGCGCTCTTAATTAAGGATGAGATCAGGGCAACAGTGAGAGATGATATAAGATCTAAGGAGCAGAATGTTGAATCCATCTGGGTAGAGATTAGGAATAGTAAAGAGAAAAAATCACTTGTGGGAATTGTCTATTGGCCACCAAATAATAACATTGCAGTGGCACAGGCAATAAACAGAAAAATATGTGAGGCGTGTAAGAATGGAACAGCTGTTACTGTGGAGGACTTTAACTTGCACATAGATTGGGTGAATCAAGTTGGTCGAGGCAGTCTTGAGGAGGACTTCATAGAATGCATGAGTGATGGCTTTCTTGAACAACGTGTTACTGAACCTAAATGGGAATATGCTATCTTAGATCTGGTCCTATGCAATGAGACAGGTAAAATTCATGATCTTGTAGTTAGGGATCCTCTTGGAAAGAGTAATCGCAGTATGATTGAGTTTCTCATACAAATGGAGGGTGCAATAGTTTGATCGAAAACCAGTGTATTATGCCTAAACACGGGAGACAGTGGGACGAGGGAGGATTTGGCTAGTGTAGACTGGGAACACAGGCTATATGGTGGAACTGTTGAGGAATTGTGGAAGACTTTCAAAGAGATTTTTTATGGTGCTCAACAAAAGTATATTCCAGTTAAAAGCAAAGACAATAATGGTAGAGAGAGCCAGCCTTGGATAACTAAGGGAATAAAGGAAGGCATCAAACTAAAAGCTCGTGAATACAAGGTCACCAAGTAGGGGGAAACTGGAAGATAGGGAAAACTTTAAAAAGCAACAAAGAATCACAAATCGAGTCTAACATGCCTAAGAGAGATGTTATGGATGCGATGGGAGGTGAGGACCTCGATACAATAGCTATCACCAATGAGGTAGTGCTGAGCAAACCTGTGGGTCTAAAGATAGATAAGTCCCCTGGTCCTGATGGAATGCATCCCAGGGTACTGAAAGAAATGGCAAAGGTTATAGTAGAGGCTTTGGCGATAATTTACCAAATTTCTCTGGTCTCTTTGTAAATCCCGGCAGATTGGAAGACGGCGAATGTCACTGCTCAAAAAGGATGTAGGCAAAAGGCAGGTAAATATAGGCCAGTTAGATTAACATCTGTAGTTGGGGAAATGCTTGAATGCTTGAACACAGCCCAGCACATCACACAAGCCAATCTTCCATCCTTGGACTCATTTTACACCGCACGCTGTTGGAGCAGTGCTGCCAGGATAATCAAGGACACGACCCACTCAGCCAACACACTTTTCGTCCCTCTTCCCTCCGGGAGAAGGCTCAGGAGCTTGAAGACTTGTACGGCCAGATTTGGGAACAGCTTCTTTCCAACTGTGATAAGACTGCTGAACGGATCCTGACCCAGATCTGGGCCGTACCCTCCAAATATCTGGACCTGCCTCTCGGATTTTTTTTTGCACTACCTTACTTTCCCTTTTCTATTTTCTATTTATGATTTATAATTTAAATTTTTAATATTTACTATTGATTTGTACTCCAGGGAGCATGAAGAGCAGAATCAAATATCGCTGTGATGATTGTATGGTCTAGTATCAATTGTTTGGCGACAATAAAGTATAAAGTATAAGGTATCATTAAAGAAGAAATAACGAGGCATCTGGAAAGAAATGGATCCATCAGGCAGATGCAGCATGGATTCAGCAAAGGCAGGTCCTGTTTGACAAACTTACTGGAGCTCTTTGAGGATACAATGAGCGCAGTGGATAGAGGGGAACAGATGGACGTTATTTACTTGGCGTTCGATAAGGTGCAGCGTAGAAGACCTTTCAAAGGTTTCAAAGGTATATTTAATGTCAGAGAAATGTATACAATATACATTCTGCATTTTTTTTCTTCACAACCATCCACGAAAACAGAGGACTGCCCCAAAGAACGAATGACAGTTAAGTGTTAGAACCCCACACTCCCCCCCACAGCTCCCGCTCCAATGCATAAGCAGCAGCAAAGCAATGATCCCCTTCCTGCACCAGCAAATAAAAAGCATCGGCGCCCCCTACCGAGCACTCAGGCGTGCAGCAAAGCATCAATAAAGACACAGACTTGCAGTACCCCAAAGACTACTTGTTCACTCGGTAATTCAACATACCACAGGCTCTCTCTCTCCCCAGTAGGGGAAAAAGAGGTGTCTCTGTTTCACAGCGAGAGGGGAGACATATCAATAAGTTAAGGATGCATAGAATTGGGGGTGATGTATTAGCATGGTTAGAGGATTGGTTAACTAATAAAAGGAAGAGAGTTGGGATACATGGTTGTTACTCTGGCTGGCAATCAATGGTGAGCGATGTGCTGCAGGAGTCAGTGCTGGGCCTGCAACTGTTTATGATATACATTAACGATCTGGGAGAGGGGACCAAGTATAGTGTATCTAAGTTTGCTGATGATACTAAATTGAGTGAAAAAGCTGATTGTGTAGAAGATACGAAGAGTCTGGAGAGAAATATAGATAGGTTAAGTGAGTGAACAAGGGTCCAGAAGATGGAGTACAATGTTGGTAAATGCGAAGTCGTCCACTTTGGAAAGAAAAAAAATTCTCCAGTCCAGGGTTTTGGCCCAAAATGTAGGCTGTGCTTTTTTCCATAGATGCTGCCTGGCCTGCTGAGTTCCTCCAGCATTTTGTGTGTGTTGTTGGCCTTCATTGCTAGAGGGATTGAATTTAAGAGTAAGGAGGTTATGCTGCAACTGTACAAGGTACTGGTGAGTCCACACCTGGAGTACTGCGTGCAGTTCTGATTTCCCTACTTGAGAAAGGATTGACCATAGAACATTGAGATCTATAACACATTACAAGCTCTTCGGCCCACGATGTTGTGCTGAACATGCAACCTACTCTAGAAACTGCCTACAATTTTCCTACTGCATAGCCCCCTATTTTTCTAAGCTCCATGTACCTATCTCACCATCTCTTAAAGTATCCTATTGTTTCCACCTCTACCACCTTCACTGGGTGTACATTTCATGCACCCAACACACTCTGTGTGAAAAACTAACCTCTGACATCCCCCTTGTACCTACTTTCAAGCACCTAAAAATAGCGTCCACTCATGTTACCCATTTCAGTCCTAGGAAAAAGCCTCTGGCTATACACACGATCAATGCCTCTCATCATCTTATACACAACATCATACCTGACAACCTGTATAATGTTAATGGAAAAGATACCAAGAGGCAGGATTTATGAACATTTGGAGAGGCATAACACGATTAGGAATAGTCAGCATGGCTTTGTCAAAGGCAGGTCGTGCCTTATGAGCCTGATTGAATTTTTTGAGGATGCGACTAAACATGTTGAAGGGTGGATATAGGGTCACTAGAAAATGACCAAGTTAAGAACCGATGGTATTACAGAAAGTTACTGGCATGGTTAGACCACTGGCCGATTGGTAGCAGGCAACAAGTGGAAATAAAAGGATTCTTTTCTGGTTGGCTGCCAGTGACTAGTGGTGTTCCACAGTCGTTGTAGGCACTGCTTTTTATGTTTTCCCAAATTGCCTGCTCCTTTCCCTCTCCAGCACTATGGTAAAGGGATAGAGTTGTGATCACTGCCTCCAAACTGCTCTCCCACTGAGAGATCTCACACCTGACCATTTTCATTTCCCAATACCAGATCAAGTACAGCCTCTCCTCTTGTCGGCTTATCTACATATTGCGTCAGGAAACCTTCCTGAACACACCTAACAAACTCCACCCCATCTAAACCCCTCGCTCTAGGGAGATGCCAATCAATAGTAGGAAAGTTAAAATCTTATTATTATTATTATTATTATTATTGCACTGTTCCAGAATCTGCCTCCTTATCTGCTCCTGGATGTCTCTGTTACTACTGGCGGGGGGGTTCTATAAAAACATCCAGTAGAATTATTACCCCCTTCCTTTTTCCATCCCTGAGTCAGCCAAGTTGCTGTAATGGCCACAACATCATAATTCCATGTATTGATCCACACTTTAATTTCATCCGCCTTGCTTATGATACTCCTTGCACTAAAATAAACCTATCTCAAATCATCTGGCTGAGTGCTTCTTTGCTCTATTATCTGCCTATCCTTCCTCATAAACTCCTTACAAGCTGTCTCTACTTGTGCACCAACCACCCCATCCTCCAACTTTTCACTTCCGTTCCCATCCGCTGCAAATCTAGTTTAAACCCTCCCCAACAGCATCAGCAAACCTCTCTCCCAGGATATTGGTTCCCCTCCAGTTCAGGTGCAACCCGTCCCGCTTGTACAGGTCACCCCTTCCCCAGGAAAGGTTCCAATGATCCAAGAACTTGAAACCCTGGTCCCTGCACTATCTCCTCAGCCACTCATTCATCTGCACTGTCTTCCTGTTCTGATCTTCACTAGCCCGTGGCACTGGGAGTACTCCAGAGATGACCACCTTGGAGGTCCTGCTCATCAACCTCCTTCCTAACTCCCTAAACTTACTGCGCAGGACCACTACCCCTCTCCTGCCTATGTCATTGGTACCAGTACATACCATGACCTCTGACTGCTCACCCTCCCCTTCAAGAATATTCTGCAACCACTCAGAGACATCTTGGACCCCAGCACCCAGGAGGCAACACGCTATCCTGGTTTCTCTTTTTCTGCCACAGAATCTCCTTTTGTTCCCCTCACTATCGAGTCCCCTATGACTATTGCTCCGCCTGGCTTCACCCTTCCCTTCTGAAGCTCAGAGCCGACCACAGTGCTATTGGTCTGGCTGCTGCTGTCTTGCCCAGATAGGTCACTCCCCTCAGCAGTATCTAAAGGGTAAAACCTGTTGCTGAGGGCAATGGCTGCAGGGGGACCCTGCACTGACTTCTTTCTCCCTTTACCTCTCTCGGTGTTCACCCATCTACTCCCTGAATTCTGCACTCTGGGTGTAACCACCCGCTCAAAAGTCTTATCTATCAATTGCTCTGCCTCCCAGAAGTTCATCCAACTCCAGTTCCAGCTACAAGAAGTCAGGAGATCAATTAATTAAGAGTGCCCTCACATCAGGCTAACAGACAAATATGATACCACATACGATTATTCTGGTCCTAAGAGAAGCATCAGGAGGAAGAAAAAGTAATGGAAATGTATGAACTTGCAGGAAATTGCAGTGTTGATTTGGTACCCTTTTTTAATCTGCATCCCTAATGCACTAATACTCACCCTGCTGACTGCAATTTTCTCCTATCATCTACCTGCCCTTCCTAACAGTCCGACTGTAAACTGTAAACAATCCTTGCTCTTTTACCATCCGTCCTATCCTGAATCTCTTCACTGCCAAATTAGATTCAAGATTCAAAAAATGTTATTGTCATTCTAACCGTACATCAGCTCTGCAGGGCAGAATGAGACAGTGTTTCTCAGGAGCAGTGCAATCATAACATAACAAACGCAACACTATATAATAAATATAGCAATAAATAGTAAAACACAACAGCCACATGTCAGTTAAAATCAAGTTATAAGTGTCCAGTGCAAGTTAAAAGTGTCCAAAGCAGAGTCAGGTGGAGCAGCTATTTAGCAGTCTGACTGCCTGTGGGAGGAAGCTGTTTAGTAGCCTTGTGGTTTTAGTTTTGATGCTCCTGTAATGTTTGCCTGATGGCAGAAGAACAAACAGTTCATGGAGAGGGTGTGAGGGGTCTTTAATGATGTACCGTGTCTTCTGGAGGCATCGACTCTGAAAGAGGTCTTGGACAGAAGGTAGGGAGATCCCAATAGCCTTCTCTGCTCCCCTAAACACCCTCTGCAAGGCTTTTTTGTCAACAGCGCTGCAACTGGAGTACAAGGTTGTGATGCAAAAGGTCAGAACACTCTCAACCACACCTCTGTAGAATGTAGTTAAGATGTTAGTGGGGAGTGATGCTTGTTAAAGCTTCCTCAGAAAGTGCAATCTCTGCTGGGCCCGTTTCACAATTCCAGTGGTGTTCCTGGACCAGGTGAGATTGTCCAAGATCTGCACCCCAAGGAACTTGATGTTTTCCACTCTCTCCATTGTGGAGCCGCTGATGCTGAGGGGTGTGTGCTCAGGCTGAGACCGTCTGAAATCGACGATCATCTCCTTGGTTTTGGTGACATTAAGCATCAAGTTGTTATCCCTGCACCAGCTCTCTAGGTGTTTGACCTCCTCCCTGTACATTGTTTCATCATTTTTGCTGATGAGCCCCACCACTGTGGTATCATCCGCAAATTAAGTTCGGTTGAGCAGGATGACCTACCAGGTTGGAGCCACGGTGACTGGGTCTCTGGCACTGAGTCTAGTACCGCAACTCAGCAGAGCAGAAGAAGAAAGACTATATCCTGAGGATGCAATAGAGACACCTAGATGGTATGTTGCTTCCCAGGTGCCAGGTCAGTAATGTCTCAGATCAGGTCCATTTCGCAGGGCTCAGCGCATTAGTGGTGGACCACTCGATTCAAAGAGAGAGAGAGTTTCGCACAGGTCAGGGAGAAAAATTTGAAAAAGGAGCATTTTGTGGGGCTCGGCGCATTAGAATATGGGTATGACTGCAAGGCCAGTTTTCTGTTCTGAGTGTCAGATGTGAGATGTCCGGGAGACTCCTAGCCCCCTTGATGGCCACGTCTGCGCCAGGTGCAAAGAGCTGCAGCTCTTTAGAGACCGAGTTAGGGAACTGGAGCTGCAGCTCGATGACCTTCGGCTTGCTAGGGTGAGTGTGAAGGTGACAGACAGGAGCTACAGGCAGGTAGTCACCCCAGGACCACAGGAGACCGTCAGGAGAGGGAAGGGAATGTGTCAGGTAGTGGAGAGCACCCCTGTGGCTGCCCTCCTTAACAATAAGTATTCCATTTTGAGTACTGTTTGGGGGGACAATCTACCTGGGGGAAGCAACAGTGAGTCTGGCCCTGTGACTCAGAAGGGTAGGGAACTGAAGAAGATGGCACAGTACACACAAATGCTGGTGGAACTCAGCACGTCTGGCAGCAGCTATGGAAAAGAGTACAGTCGAGAATACAGGCCGAGGCTGTTCAGCAGAACTGGAGAAAAAAGATGAGGACTCAGAGGTAGAAGTAGGTGGGAGGGGAGGCAGAAACACAAGGTAATAGGTGAAGCAACACACATCAAGGTTGCTGGTGAACGCAGCAGGCCAGGCAGCATCTCTAGGAAGAGGTACAGTCGCCGTTTCGGGCCGAGACCCTTCGTCAGGACTAACTGAAAGAACAGCTGGTAAGAGCTAGTAAGGGCAGGGATGATGACAGAGTAGAGATGGCTGAAGTTTCTGGAACTAGTTCACAAGGCGCAGGATAGATATGTCTCACAGAAGAAGTTGTTCTCAAATAGCAGGGGTAGGCAACTGTGGCTGACAAGGGAAGTTAAGGACCGCATAAAAGCCAAGGAAAGGGCATATAAGGTAGCAAAAGTGAGTGGGAAGTTGGGTGATTGGGAAGCTTTTAAAATCCAACAAAAGCTAACTAAAAAAGCTATAGGAGGGGAAAAGGTGGAATATGAGGGCAAACTAGCCAAGATCATTATTCAGGCTATTAAAAGGTTTTTCAGTTAAATAAAGAGTAAACGGGAGGAGAGAGTTGAATTTGGACCACTAGAAAGTGATGCTAGTGATGGGGGACAAAGAAATAGCAGATGAACATAATGGGTACCTTGCATCAGTATTCACTGTGGAAGACACTAGTATTGTGCCAGAGGTCCATGAGTCTCAGGGAGCAGCACTGAGTGCCATTGTTATTACAAAGGGAAAAGTGCAAGGCAAACTCAAAGGTCTTAAGGTGGATAAACACTTGGACCAGGTGGACTGCATCCCAGAGTCCTCATAGAAGTTTCTGAAGTTTTAACGGATGCATTGGTTATGATCTTTCAAGAATCACTTGATTCTGGCATGGTCCCAGAGGACTGGAAGATTGCAAACGTCACCCCACTCTTTACAAAGGGAGAAAGGCAAAAGAAAGGAAATGAGAGGCCAGTTAACCTAACCTCAGTGGTTGGGAAAGTGTTGTAGTCTATTATTCAGGATGTTTTAGGGTACTTGGAGACTAATGATAAAATAAGTCAAAGTCAGCATGGTTTCTGTGAAGAGAAATCTTGCCTGACAAATTTGTGAAGAGTTCTTAGAGGGAGAACAAGCAGGGTGGACAAAGGTGAGGCAGTGGATGTCATTTACTTGGATTTTCAGAAGGTGTTTGATAAGATAACACACATGAATCTGCTTAACAAGTTAAAATCCGATAACGTTACAGGAAAGATACTGGCATAGATAGAGGAATAGCTGACAGGCAGGAGGCAGTGAGTGGGATTAAAAGGGTCTCTTCGGTTGATTTCCAGTGGTGGTGTTCCTC
The DNA here is from genome assembly GCF_030028105.1 of Mobula birostris. NCBI lineage: Eukaryota > Metazoa > Chordata > Chondrichthyes > Myliobatiformes > Myliobatidae > Mobula > Mobula birostris. The sequence goes on from NC_092376.1 coordinate 171,772,825, forward strand.
ATGGGACAGTGTTGACAATGATTTGGATAATGGAATTGATGGCTTTGTGGCAAAGTTTACAGATGATAGGAAGATAGGTGGAGGGGTAGGTAGTGCTGAGGAAGCAATGTGATTGCAGCAGGACTCAGACAAATTGGAAGAATAGGTAAAAAAGTGGCAGATACAATATAGTGTTGGAAAATGTATGATAATGCAATTTGGTAAAAGGAACAATACTGTGGACTATTACTTAAATAGGAAGAAGTTTCAAACATCAGAGGCGCAGAGGGACTTAGGAGTCCTCGTGCAAGACCCCCAGAAGATTAATTTACAGGTTGAGTCTGTGGTAAAGAAGGCAGATGCAATATTGGCATTTATTTCAAGGGGAATAGAATATAAAAACAAGGAGATAATGCTGAGGCTTTATAAGACACTAGTCAGGCCGCACTTGGAGCATTGTCAACGGTTTTGGGCCCCATATCTCGGAAATGATGTGTTGTCATTGGAAAGAGTCCAGAGGAGGTTCACGAGGATGAAGGGGTTAACATTATGATGAGAATTTGACAGCTTTGGGCCTGTACTCACTGGAATTTAGAAGGATGGGAGGGGATCTCATTGAAACCTACTGAATATTTAAAAGAACTATACAGGGTGGAGGTGGAGAGGATGTTTCCTATGACGCTGAGATATCCAGACTAGAGGGCAGAGCCTCAGAACTGAGGGGCGACCTTTTAGAACAGAGGTAAGGAGGCATTGTTTTTTAGCCACAGAGTAGTGAATCTGTGGAATGATCTGCACAGGCTGTGGTGGAGTCCAAGTCCATGGATATACTTAAGGTGAGTTAAGGAGTGAGGGATTGGCACACAGATCACACACAGAGCAGTCTCAGTGAGTTGTGAATGTGTATAATGTGCTCAGGTGTAGGGCTGAGGAATTGACAGTCAGCACACTCACAGAAAAGACTCAGTGAGTTCCTGTAAAATTCTACATGTGGCTGAGGGGCAGGAGTGAGGGATTGGCACACAGATCACACACAGAGCAGTCTCAGTGAGTTGTGAATGTGTATAATGTGCTCAGGTGTAGGGCTGAGGAATTGACAGTCAGATCACTCACAGAAAAGACTCAGTGAGTTCCTGTAAAATTCTACATGTGTCTGAGGGGCAGGAGTGAGGGATTGACAGTCAGATCACTCACAGAAGAGACTCAGTGAGTTCATGTAAAATTCTACATGTGTCTGAGGGGCAGGAGTGAGGGATTGAGAGAGCTCACACACAATACAGTCCTAGTGAATTGCTTTGAGTTTGTGGAAGGTACTGAGGTATCGGAGTGAGGGACTGACACACAGTTTCAGTGAGTTTCTGTGAATTTGTACAAGTGCTGAGGTGTAGGAGTGAGTGACAGACAGTGAGTTTCTGTAAAATTCTACATTGTGCACAGGGGTAGGAATGAGGGATTGACAGCTCACACTCAATACAGTCTCATCGAATTCCTGTGAATTTGTACACAGAGCTGGGAGATGCTGAGATGCAGGAGTGAGGAGGTGACTGAGAGCTCACACAATGTGCTGTTTCAGAGAATTGCTCTGAATATGGTGCTTAATTGAGCTGATGTGTAGGAGTGAGGAATTGGCACAGAGCTCACTCACAGTAAGGTCTCGGTGAGTTGCTGTGAATTTGTACACAGCTGGATCGTGCTGAGGTGTAGGAGTGAGGGATTGACAGCTCACACACAGTCCTTTCTCACTGAGTTCCTATGATTTTGAACAAGTTGCTGAGGTGCAGGAGTGGGTGATTGACAGACAGCTCACACACAGAACACAGTCAGTGAGGTTCTGTAAAATTCTACAAGGTGCTGAAGCACAGGAGTGAGGGATTGACAGACAGTGCTGAAGTTGCTGTGAACTCAGACCATGAGTCTGCAAGACATCGGAGCAGAAAGAGGCCATTTGGCCCATCGAGACTGCTCCGCCAGTCAATCACGGCTGATCATTTTTTTGCCCCTTCCTCAGCCCCACTCCCGGCCTTCTCCCTGTATCCTTTGATGCTGAGTCTAATCAAGACATGAGGAAGATACTGTCATGGACAGTGGAATGGCTGACAGGCAGGAGACAGCAAGTGGGAATAAAGGGGGCTGTTTCTGGTTTACTGCCAGTGACTAGTGCTGTTCCTCAGGGGTCAGTACTGCGACCGCTGCTTTTTTCAATGATTTGGATGATGGAATTGATGGCTTTGTGGCAAAGTTTGTGGATGATACGAAGATAGGTGGAGGGCTAGGTAGTTCTGAGGAAGCAATGCGATTGCAGCAGGAATTAGACAAATTGTAAGAGTGGGGAAAAATAAGTGGCAGATGGAATACAGTGTTGGGGAAATGTATGATAATGCACTTTGGTAAAAGGGAACAATAGTGCGGACTATTATCCAAATGGGGAGATTTAAACATCGGAGGTGCAGAGGGACTTGAGAGTTCTCGTGGAAGACTCCCAGAAGGTAAAATTACAGATTGATTTTGTGGTAAAGACAGCAAATGCAATGTTTGCATTTATTTCAAGGGGAATATAATTTAAAAGCAAGGAGATAATACTGAGCCTTTATGAAACACTAGTCAGGCCACACTTGGAGTATTGTCAACAGTTTTGGGCTCCATATCTCATGAAGGATGTGTTGTCATTAGAGAGAGTCCACAGGAGGTTCACGGGGATGATTCTGGGAACGAAGGGGTTAACATATGATGAGCATTTGTCAGCCTTGGGCCTGTATTCACTGGAATTTAGAAGGATGCAGAAGGAGGGGGATCTCTTTGAAACCTACCAAATGATGAAAGGACTAGATAGGGTAGATATGGAGAGGATGTTTCTCACGTACGGATGCGAGACGCAGACACTCACCAAGACGATGCGAAAGTCTCTAGTTGGTTGCTATACACGAATGCTCCGGATGGCTCTTGATGTGAGTTGGCAACAGCACATGACGAACGTTGAGCTCTATAACAACCTACAGATGCTCACCACTAAAATTGAGGCGAGAAGACTGCGATTAGTGGGGCACTGTCTACGCCACCCCGAGCTACCTGTCAGCCTAGTCATCCTATGGGAGCCCAAGCATGGGAGGATGAACCCTGGGCGCCCTCCCAAGACTATGGTCAACACGCTCCTAGAAGACAGCGGCGTGGCTAATGTAAATGAACTGAACAGACTGATGAGGGAGAGGGAGAAGTGGAGAGTCCGTCATCATGCCTGACGCCGGCCCCCTAGCCTGAGTCGATGTAGTATTAGTAGGAGAGGATGTTTCCTATGGTGGGGGTATCAAGAACTAGAGGGTACAGCCTCAGAATTGAGGGGCAACCCTTTAGATCAGAGGAATTTTTATAACCAGAGGGTAGTGAATTCTCTGCCACAGACTGTGGTGGAGGCCAAGTCCATGTGTATATTTAAGGTAGAGGTTGATAGTTTCCTGATCAGTCAGGACATCAAAGGATTTGGCGAGAAAGCAGGTGTATGGGGTTGAGTGGGATCCAGGATTAGCCATGTGCAATGGTGGAGCAGACTCGATGGGCTGAATGGCCTTATTCTGCTTCTATGTCTTTTGGTGTTGTGGTCTAAGAACCTATCAATCTCTGCCTTAAACACCCAGCAACCTGACCTCACAGCTGCCTGTGGTAATTAATGCCACAAATTCACCACTCTGTGGCTAAAGAAATTTCTTCACAGCTCTGTTTGAAATGGACGCCCCTGTATTCTGAGGCTGTGCCCTCTTGTCCCAGTCTCCCCCACCATGGGAAACGTCCTTTCTACATCTACTCTGTTTAGGCTTTTCAAAAGGTTTCTATGAGATCCCCCCTCATCCTTCTAAATTCTGCAAGTACAGTCCAGTGCTATCAAATTTCCCTTGTGTGATAGCGCTTTCATTCCTGGAATCATCCTTGTGAACCTCCTCTCAACCCTCTCCAGTGCCAGCACATCATTTCTTAAATGAGAAGCCCAAACCTGTTCACAATACTCAAGGTGAGGCCTCACCAGCACCTCATAAAGCCTCAGCGTCACATCCCGCTCTTGTATTCTAGACCTCTTGAGATGAATGCTAACATTGCACTTGCCTTCACAAACAAGTGAGAATCTGCAGATACTGTATTTCATTTCCACATTCTCCTAATCTGTTCAAGTCCTTCTACATCCTACTTGTTTCCTCAACACTACCTGCTCCTCCACCAATCTTTGTAACATCTGCAAACTTGGTAACAAAGCCATCTATTCCATTATCTAAATCATTTGATATACAGTATAAAAAGACATTGTCCCAACACTGACCCCTGTCAAACACCACTAGTCACTGGCAGCCAAGCAGAAAGGGATCCTTTTACTCCCACTCACTGCTTCTTACCAATCAACCAATGCTCTAACCGTGCTAGCAACTTTCCTGTAATATCCCGGACTCTTTCATTCCTGGAATCATTCTCATGAATCTTCTGTGAACCCTCTCCAATGTCAATGTATCCTTTCTAAAATAAGGAGCCCAAAACTGCACACAATACTCCAAGTGTGGTCTCACGAGTGCCTTATAGAGCCTCAACATCACATCCCTGCTCTTATATTCCATACCTCGAGAAATGAATGCCAACATTGCATTCGCCTTCTGCACCACCGACTCAACCTGGAGGTTAACCTTTAGGGTATCCTGCACAAGGACTCCCAAGTCCCTTTGCATCTCTGCATTTTGAATTCTCTCCTCATCTAAATAATAGTCTGCCCATTTATTTCTGTGAATTTGTATACGGCGCTGGATTGTGCTGAGATGTAGGAGTGAAGGTTTGGCAGATAGCTCACACACACAAAAATCTCAGCGGGTTCCTGTGAATTTGTAGAAGATGCTGAGAAGTAGGAGTGACCAATTGGTGCACAGTGCACACACAGTAGTCTCAATAAGTTTCATAGAAAAACATTGAAACATAGAAATCTGCAGCACATTACAGGCCCTTCAGCCCACAATGTTGTGGCAACCATGAAACCTACTCTGGAAACTTACTAAAATTTCCCTACCGCATAGCCCTCTATTTTTCTAAGCTCCATGTACCTATAACTAAGAGGCTCTTAAAATACCCTATTGTTCCACCTCTACCACCTTTGCCAGCAGTGCATTCCACACACCCACCGTCTGTGTGAAAAACTTACCTCTGACATCCCCCTTGTACCTACTTCCAAGCACCTTAAAACTGTGCCCCCTCACGTTAGCCATTTCAGCCCTGGGGAAAAGCCTCTGGCTATCTGCACAATCAATACCCCTCATCATCTTATACACCTCTATCAGGTCACCTCTCACCCTCCGTCACTCCAAGGAGAAAAGGCCAAGTACACTCAACCTATTCTCATAAGGTACACCCTCCAATCCTGGCAACATCCTTGTAAATCTCCTGTGCACGCTCTCTATGGTATCCACATCCTCCCTGTAATGAGATGACCAGAACTGAACACAGTACTCCAAGTGGGGTCTAACTAAGGTCTTATATAGCTGTAACATTACCTCACGGCTCTTGAGCTCAGTCCCATGGTTGACGAAGGGCAACATACCATATGTGCTCTTAACAACACTGTCAACCTGCCCAGCAGCTCTGAGTGTTCTGTCGACATAGACCTGTGAGTTTCTGTGAACTTTTACAAGGTAGTAAGGTATAGGAGTGAGAGATTAACAGAAAGCTCTGTTTCCATCGAACTCAATATATAAGTTTGCTGATGACACAACAATTGTAGGCCGTATCTCGGGAAATGATGAGTTTGAGTACAGAGAGGAAATTAAGAACCTGGTGGCATGGTGTGAAGACAATAACCTATCCCTCAACGTCAGCAAGACGGAGGAATTGGTTGTTGACTTCAGAAGGAGTAGCGGACCGCACGACCCAATTTACATCGGTGGCGTGCAAGTGGAACCAGGTCAAAAGCTTTAAGTTCCTCGGGGTCGATATCACAAATGACCTGACTTGGTCCAACCAAGCAGAGTCCACTGCCAAGAAGGCCCACCAGCGCCTTTACTTCCTGAGGAAGCTAAAGAAATTTGGCCTGTCCCCTAAAACCCTCACTAATTTTTATAGATGCAGCGTAGAAAGCATTCTTCTAGGGTGCATCACAACCTGGTACGGAAGTTGTCCTGTCTAAGACCGGAAGAAGCTGCAGAAGATCATGAACACAACCCAGCACATCACACAGACCAATCTTCCGTCCGTGGACTCACTTTACACCGCACGCTGTTGGAGCAGTGCTGCCAGGATAATCAAGGACACGACCCACCCAGCCAACACACTTTTTGTCCCTCTTCCCTCTGGGAGAAGGCTCAGGAGCTTGAAAACTCGTATGGCCAGATTTGGGAACAGCTTCTTTCCAACTGTGATAAGACTGCTGAACGGATCCTGACCCGGATCTGGGCCATACCCTCCAAATATCCGGACCTGCCTCTCGGTTTTTTTGCACTACCTTACTTTCCCTTTTCTATTTTCTATTTATGAGTTATAATTTAAATTTTTAATATTTACTATTGATTTGTACTCCAGGGAGTGCAAAGCGCAGAATCAAATATAGCTGTGATGATTGTACGCTCTAGTATCAATTGTTTGGTGACAATAAAGTAAAGCTCACACACAGTGCTGTCTTTATCTTATTAAACTTTGTAAAATTTATCATCTGTTTGTCTTAAGACATGGAAAGAGGCAGCAGTAATGTATATTTAGTTTAATGTTCTTGTACAAACAATTATATAAAACGGTTTTAACCCACTCCTGAGTGCAGCTGAGGGCATCCAGTACTTGATGACTGTTGTCCAGCTTGGGTCCCTGGGTTTGTGAACAGATGATTAACTATTCAATGAGGCTCTAGAATTACAGAAACAAGCACCAACAATGATAAGCTGAAGAGGCCGATGCATACACGATACACAGCATGTAACAGCGAAGAGCAAATATCTAACGGGTTCCCGCACAGGGCAACAGAATATTGTGTCATTACCTCTGATAGAAACTTAAAACATGTTTTTGCCTCTTTATGCTGATCGGAAATCAGCATCAGAAGTTACTTGAAAGAAACAATGACCGTAGAAACTGTGTTTAATATTTCAAAGGCAGGGTTTGTATTTTCTTGAGTTTCTGGCGATGGGGGAGTTTCCCCCGTGCCTCTCTCTGTAGGTACTCCATCGCACAATGGCCCCTGTCCGGAGCTTACCACCAAATCTGCCTCTTTGCTTTGGCCGTGTCGATGTCCCACGGGCAATGTCAGAGTCCTTGAGAAGAAGGTGAGTGACGAGGCTGTGATGGGCCCAGTGGGAGGCAGCATGGAGTGAGAGAGTTTCCTATCAGAAATACTAAACACCTGCCGAGCGGTAAGACCCAAGCACAATGAACAGACACCCTTCCGTCCCACGCTGAGTACCTCCATCCAGAGACTTTGCTTTCGCCCTGTCTCCTCATTATTGCAGCTTTACAATATTTTGCAACAACTTGCACATTTCCCAGGATGAAGTTAGTTATCAAAAGTTCCTGTGACGAGTTTGACTAGTTCTCTGAGTTGTGCTGGGCTTGTCTGCATCACTGCGTTACGAGATCCCAGTCGCACCGAGACTGGCGCCGCTCGAGTGACTCATGCGGGGCAGGGTATGGGCAGTCTTGGTGTAATCGTGGGTCACAATTCGGCCATTTTCACCTGTTCCTCCCAGCGCTGGAACCCGGTCCGACGCTCTCATGGCTGCGCTTATCGAGAGCTGCAGAGACAAAACAGGAATTGGTCAATGATTGACAGTCCCACGGTAATGTCATCTCGACAACAGACGATCACCAGTGAGGCTGCCCCCTCCTTCCTCAGCACCACTCTTTGCAAAATCAAAAGGGATATTGTGTCAGAGGGATAGGAATGGAGGCAGAAGGTGAGGCGTGGCTCTGCTGGTGAAGAATGGCATCAAATCAGTAGAAAGAGGAGTCATAGGATCAGAAGATATTGAATCCTAGTGGACTGAGTTAAGAAACTGGAAAGGTAAAAGGACCCTGACGGCAGTTACTGTATATACATAAGCTAGGATCTGGACCACAGATTACAACAGGAAATAGAAAAGGCGTGTCAAAAGGGCAATGTAATGATAGTCATGGGAGTTTCAACTTGCAGGTCGATTGGGAAAATCAGATTGGTAATGGATCTCAAGAGGGTGAGTTTGCTTAATGCCCATGGCTTTTTAGAGCAGTTTGTCATTGAGCCTACTAGGGGATCAGCTATACTGGATTGGGTGTTATGTAATGAACCAGAGGTGATTAGGGAGCTTATGGTAAAAATCTTAGGAGGCAGTGATCACAATATGATTGAGTTCAACTTGAAATTTGATAGGGAAATAGTAAAGACTGATGTAGCAGTATTTCAGTGGAGTAAGGGAAATTACAGTGGTATGAGGGAGCAGTTGGCCAAAGTAAATTGGAAGGAGCTGCTGGCAGGGATTTCAGCAGAGCAGCAATCACTTGAGTAACTGGGAAAAATGAGGAAGGTGCAGGATAAATGCATTCCAAAAATGAAGATGGGAAATGGCAAAATGGTACAACTGTGGCTGACAAGGGAAGTCAAAGCTAATGTAAAATCAAAATAGAGCAAATATTAGCAGGAAGCTAGGATTGGGAAGCTTTTGAAAACCTACAGAGACCAATTTAAAGAATCATTAGGAAGAAAAGATGAAATATAAAAGCAAGCTAGCAAGCAATATCAAAGTGGATAGTAAAAGCTTTTTTAAGTTTGGAAAAAAATAAAGGAGAGCTGAGGGTGGATATAGGACTGATAGAAAATGAGTCCAGAGAAATAATAATGTGGGACAAGGAGATGACAGATGTACTAAATGAGTATTTGTATCAGTTTTCACTGTGGAAGACACTAGCAGTGTGCCAGATGTTGAAGGGTGTGAGGGAAGAGAAGTGAATGCAGTTGCTATTACTTGGGAGAAGGTGTTCAAAAAACTGAAAGACCTAAAGGTGCATATGTCACCCGGACCAGATGAACTGCACCCTATCTAAGTTCTGACAGAGGTAGCAGTAGAGATTATGGAGGCATTAGTAATGATCTTTCAAAAAATCACTGGACTCAGGCAAAGTGCCAGAGGACTGGAAAATTGCAAATGTCACTCCACTCTGTAAGAAAGGAGGAAGATAGCAGAAAGGAGATTATAGACCAGTTAGCCTGACCTCGGTGGTTGGGAAGATGTTGGAGTCAATTATTAAGTAAGAGCTTATGGAGTAGTTGGCAATACAGGAGAAGTTAGCACAAAGTCAGCATGGTTTCCTTCAAGGAAAATCTTGCCTGATGAACCTTTTGGAATTCTTTGAGGGGACTACAGGTAGGATAGATAAAGGGGTTGCAGTGGATCTTGTATATTTGGACTTTCAGAAGGCCTTTGACAAGGTGCTACACACGAGGCTGCTTACCAAGTTAAGAGCCCACGATATCACAGGAACGTTACTGGCATGGTTAGAGCATTGGCTGATTGGTAGGAGGCAGTGAGTGTGAATAAAAGGATCCTTTTCTGGCTGGCTGCCAGTAACTAGTGGTGTTCCGCAGGGGCCGGTGTTGGGACTGCTTTTTTTTATGCTGTATATCAATGATTTAGATGATGGAATAGATGGCTTTGTTGCTAAGTTTACAGATGATATGCAGAATGCTGGAGGGGGAGATAGTGTTGAGGAAACAGGTAGGCTGCAGAAGGACAGACAGATTTGGAGAATGGGCAAGAAAGTGGCAAATGAAATACAATGTTGGAAAATGCATGTCCATGCACTTTATTAAAAGAAATAAATGTGCAAACTATTTCCTAAATCCAAAACTCTGAGAGGCAAAGGGACTTGGGAGTCCTTGTGCAGAACACCATAAAGGTGAACTTGCAGGCTGAGTCGGTGGTGAAGGAGGCAAATGCAATGGTAGCATTCATTTCAAGAGATCTAGGATACAAGAGCAGGGATGTGATGCTGAGGCTTCATAAGACACTGGTGAGTCCTCACCTTGGGTACTGTGAACAGTTTTGGGCTGGCATTGGAGAGGTTTCAGAGGAGGTTCACTAGGATGATTCTGTGAATGAAAGATTTATCATACGAGGAATATTTGATATCCCTGGAACAGTACTTGCTGAAATTTAGAAGGATGAGTGTGGATCTCATTGAAACCTTTCATATTTTGAAAGGCCTAGACAGAGTAGATGTGGAAAAGATGTTTTCCATGGTGGGAGAGTTTAGGACAAGAAGGCACAGATTCAGGATAGAGGAGCACCCATTTAAAACAGAGATGCGGAGAAATTTCTTTAGCCAGAGGTTGGAGAATTTGTGGAATTTATTACCACAGGCAGCTGTGGAGGCCAGGTTGTTGGGTGTATTTAAGGCAGAGCTTGATAGGTTTTTGATTGGACACAACACTAAAGATTACGGGGAGAAGGCCGGGGAGTGGGGCTGAGGAGGGGAAAATGGATCAGCCATTATTGAATGGTGGAGCAGACTCAATGGGCCAAATGGCCTAATTCTGCTCCTAAGTCTTAAGGTCTTAAACTCCACCCCCTCATCTCAAAGCAATGCCCCCTACTCCTTGACATTTCCACCCTTCGATATGCAGGTAGATTGGGAAAATTTGTTTGGCGCTGGATCCCAAGAGAGGGAATTTATAGAAGGCCTGCAAGATAGTTTTTTAGAGCAGCCCACTAGGGAATGACAATTCTGGATTGGGTGTTCTGTAATGACCCAGATTTGATTAGAAGGCTTCAGGTAAAGCTTCAGAGGAAGTGATAGAACTCACCCTGCAGTTTGAGGAGCAGTTAAAATCAGATGTACCAGTATTACAGTGGAGTAAAGGGAATTACAGAGGCATGAGTGAGGAGCTGGCCAAAGATGACTGGAAGGGATAACTCAAACAACAGGAATTCTGCAGATGCTGGAAATTCAAGCAACACACATCAAAGTTGCTGGTGAACGCAGCAGGCCAGGCAGCATCTCTAGGAAGAGGTACAGTCGACGTTTCAGGCTGAGGCCCTTTTGACAGTCCTGACGAAGGGTCTCGGCCTGAAACGTCGACTGTACCTCTTCCTGGAGATGCTGCCTGGCCTGCTGCGTTCACTAGCAACTTGGATGTGTGTTGCCTGGAAGGGGTAACTAGCAGGAATGATAGCAGAAGAGCAATGGTTGGCGTTTCTGGGGCTATTCAGAAGGTGCAGGGTATGTACATCCTGAAAATGAAGATGTATTTTAAAGGGAGGATGAGGCAACCATGGTGGCAAGGGAAGTCAAAGACAGCAGAAAGGCAGAAGAGAGGGAGAGGATTAGGAAGCTTTTAAAAAACCAACAGATGGCAACTAAAAGAGTCAAAAGGAGAAAAGAATGAAATATGAAAGAAATCTAACCAATAATATGAAAGAGGGTACAAAATGATTTTTCAGATATAGTGTCTATAAAAAATATTCATCCCCCCATTGGAAGTTTTCATGTTTTATTTCTTTACAGCACTGAATCACAGTGGATTTAATTTGGCTTTATTGACATTGATCAACAGAAAAAGACTCTTTTGTGTCAAAGTGAAAACAGATCACTACAGAGTGATCTAAATTAATTATAATTATGAAACACAAAATGATTAATTCCATAAGTGTTCATCCCCCTTTAATATGACACACCAAACAATCGCTGGTGCAGCCAAATTGTTTTAGAAGTCACATAATTAGATAAATGGAGATCACCTGTTAAATGGTGTAAAAATTGACTGTATCTGGAAGGTCCAACTGCTGGTGAGTCAGTATCCCGGCAAAAACTACACCATGAAGACAAAAGAACACTCCAAGCAACTCCATGAAAAGGTTATTGGAAAGCACAAGTCAGGAGATCGATACAAGAAGATTTCCAAGTCGCTGAGTATCCCTTGGAGTACAATTAAGTCAATCATCTAGAAACGGAAAAGAATATGGCAACAGCCGTAAATCTGCCTAGAGCAGGCTGGTGTTAAAAACTGAGTGACCGTGCAAGAAGGGGACTAGTGAGGGAGGCCACCAAGAGACCTATGACAACTCTGGAGGAGTTACAAGCTTCAGTGGCCGTGATGGGCGAGACCGTGCATACAACAACTGTTGCCCGGGTGCTTCACCAGTTACAGCTTTATTGCAGAGTGGAAAAGAGAAAGCAACTGTTGAAAAAAAATTCTCATAAAATCTTGGCTAGAATTTGCCAGAAGACTCTGAAGTCAGTTGGAAGAAACGTTCTATGGTCTGATGAAACCAAAATTGAGCTTTTTGGCCATCAGACCAAACACCACACATCATCAAAAACACACCATCCCTACCGTGAAACATGATGGTGCTTCATTGCAGCAGGCCCTGGAAGGCTTGTGAAGGTAGAGGGTAAAATGAATGCAGCAAAATACAGGGAAATCCTGGAGGAAAACCTGATGCTGACTGCAAGAGAACTGCGACTTGGGAGAAGATCAGTTTTCCAGTAAGAAAATGACCCCAAGCTGAAAGCCAAAACTACACAGGTATGGCTTAAAAACAACAAAGTTAATGTCCTGGAGTGGCCAAGTCAGAGTCCAGACCTCAACTCAACGTGGCTGGAATTGATCTCCATGCAATCTGACAAAGCCTGAGTGGTCTTGCAAAGAAAAATGCAGAAAAATTTCAGTGACCAGGTGTGCAAAGCTGATAGAGACCTATCCACACAGACTGAAGGCTGTAATTGCTGCCAAAGGTGCATCTACTAAATACTGACTTGAAGAGGGTGAACATTTATGCAATCAATTATTTTGTGTTTTATAATTGTAAATAATTTAGATCTCTTTGTAGAGATCTGTTTTCACTTTGACACACAAGTCTTTTTTTCTGCTGATTAGTGTCAAAAGAGCTAAATTAAATCCACTGTGGTTCAATGTAAAACAATAAAACATGTAAACTGCCAAGGGAGATAAATACTTTCTATAGACACTGTAGAAGGAGAGATCAGAGTGGATATTAGACCGCTGGAAAATGACACAGGAAAGGTAGTAATGGGGCGGGGGGTTATTCTTCACTGTGGAAGGCACTAGCAGAATACCAGAAATGTGATGATGTCTGAGAGCAGAAATGCGTGTAGAAGAGATGTTTGGGAAGCTGAAAAGGTAGATAAGTCACCTGGGACATATGGACTATACCACAAGGTTCTGGAGGAGGTAGTTGGAGAGACCATGGAGACATTAATAATCATCGTTCAAGATTTACCAGATTCTAGAATGCCTGCATAATGAGATAAGAGCCCATGGTATGACAGGAAAGGTACTAGTATGGATAGAAGAATGGCTGACTGGCTGGAGGCAAAGAATGGGAATAAAGGGAGCCTTTTCTGGTTGGTTGCTGGAGACTAGTGGTGTGCCGTAAGGTTGGTTTTGGGACCGCTTCTTTTCACATTGCATGTCAATGATTTGGATGAAGAAACTGATGGCTTTGTGGCCGTTTCTGGATGCTATAAAGATAGGTGGAAGGGAAGGCAGTGTTTAAGAAGCAGGATGTCTGCAGAAAGAATTAGGCAGATTGGGTGAATGGGCAAAGAAGTAATAGTTAGAATATAATGTGAAGAAGTATGTAGGAGCATAAGACCATAAGACATAGGACCAGAATTAAGCCACTCAGCCCATTAAGTCTGTTCCACCATTCAATCATGGCTGATCCCGGATCCCACTCAACCCCATACACCTGCCTTCTTGCCATATCCTTTGATGTCCTGACGAATCAGAAAATGATCAACTTCCGCTTTAAATATACCCACAGACTTGGCCTCCACCACAGTCTGTGGCAGAGCATCCCACAGATTCATTACTCTCTGGCTAAAAAAGCTCCTCTTTACCTCTGCTCTAAAAGATCGCACCTCATTTCTGAGAATGTGCCCTCTAGTTTTCGATACCCCCACCACAGGTAACATCCTCTCCACATCCACCCTATCTAGTACTTTCAAATTCGGTAGGATTCAATGAGACCCCCTCGCATTCTTCTAAATTCCAGTCAGTACAGGCCCAAAGCTGTCAAATACTCCTCATATGTTAACCCCTTCATTCTCAGAATCATCCTCGAAAACCTCCTCTGGACTCTCTCCAAGTCATTAAAGCATGGAATCATTCTAGGTCATGAATTTAGCTGAAGGAATAGAGGCATGGACTATTATCTAAATGGGGAGAAAATTCAAAAATCAGAGGTACAAAGGGACTTGGGAGCCCTCATGCATGATTCCCTGAATGTTCACTTGCAGGTTGAATCAGTGGTAAGCGAGGCAAAAACAATGTTAGCATTCATTTTGAGAAGTCTAGGGTATAAAAGCAAGCATTTCTGAGGCTTTATAAGGGATTGGTCAGACTGCACTTGGAGTATTATGAGCAGTTTTGGGCCCCTTTTCTAAGAAAAGATGTGCTGGCATTGGAAAGGGTCCAGAGGAGTTTCACAAGAATGATCCCAGGAATGGAAGTGTTAATACATGAGGAGCATTTGATTGTGTTGAGCATGTACTTGTTGGAGTTTAGAAACTCGACTTCATAAGGACCTAGCAGATTAGGAGAATGGGCAAAGAACCAGCAGGTGAAATACAGTGTCAGGAAGTATATGGTCGTGCACTTTGGTAGAAGAAATAAAAGTGTAAAGTATTTTCTAAATAGGGAGAAAGTTCAAAAATCTGAGGTGCAAAGGGACTTGGGAGTCCTCGTGCAAGGTCCCCTGAAGGCCAACTTGCAGGTTGAGTCAGTGGTGAAGAAGGCAAATGCAATTTTAGCTTTTATTTTGAGAAGACTGGAATATAAAGGCAAGGATGTAAGTTTAAGGCTTAATAATGCACTGGTAAGGTCTCAAGAAGTATTGTGAGCAGTTGTGAGCCCCTCATCCAAGAAAGGATATGCTGACATTGGAGAGGATTCAGAAAAGGTTCAGGAGAATTATTCCGGGAATGAAAGGGTTAACATATGATGAGCATTTGATGGCTCTGAGCCTGTACTGCTGGAATTCAGAAGAATGAGGAGGATCTCATTGAAACCTATCGAATGTGGAAAAGTCTCGATCGAGTGAATGTGGAGAGAATGAGTGTTGGACCAGAGGGCAGGCCAGAGTAGGAAGGTGTTAGTTTAAAATGGAGATGGGGAAGAATTTCTTTAGCCAGGGGTGTGGAATTTGTTGCCACAGACAGCTGTGGAGGCCAAGTCATTGGGTATGCTTTAGAAACATAGAAAAACTACAGCACAATACAGGCCTTCAGTCCACAATGCTGAGCTCCATGTACTCATCCGGGAGCCTCTTAAAAGACCCTATTGTATCCGCCTCCATCACCATCGCCAGCAGCCCATTCCACGCACTCACCACTCTGTGTAAAAAAACCTTACCCCTGACATCTCCTCTGTACCTACTTCCAAGCACCTTAAAACTGTGTCCTCCCGTGATAGCCATCTCAGCCCTGGGAAAAAGCTTCTGACTATCCACACAATCAATGCCTCTCATCAGCTTATACATATTTTATACATCTTACAGTACATTAAGATGGAGCTTGATAGGTTTTTGATTAGTCAGGGCATGAATGGTTACAGGGTGAAGGCAGGAGAATGGGGTTGAGAGGGATAATAAATCAACCATGATCAAATGGAGGAGCAGACTCGATGGGCCAAATGGCCTAATTCTGCTCCTATGTCTTATGGTCTTAAGTGCAGTTTGACCAATGCCTTATAAAGCGTCAGTGTTACATCCTCGCTTTTACGTTCTAGTCCTCTCGAAATGAACATTGTATTTACCCTCCTTACCACTGACTCAACCTGCAAATTAACCTTTAGGGTATCCTGCATGAGGACTTCCAAGTCCCTTTGCAGCTCAGATTTCTGAATTTTCTTCCCATTTAGAAAATTGACTCCTTCTACCAAAGTGCTTGACCATACACCTCCTGACACTGTATTTCTTTGCCCATTCCCCTAAGCTGTTCAAGTCCTCCTGTAGCCTCCTAGTTTTCTCAACACTACTTGTTTCTCCACCAATCTTTATATATCTGCAACCATGGCCACAAAGCTATCAATTCCATCATCCAAATTATTGACACATAATGTGGAAAAAGCAATACCAACACCACCCTTTGTGGAACACCACTTCTCACTGGAACCAACCAGTAAAACTTACTTTATACCTACTTTTTGCCTCCTGCCAGTCAGCAAGGCAACATGCTAATGTCTACTTGTAGTGGGATTGAATGCCATAGTTGTGATGATATGCTGATGGGCCATAGTGACTGAATCATTTCCTGAGATTCGTACCTTTGAGCGGAAGATCCAACAAAAGATCGATGATTTGGCCCAGTACATCACGGGTAAAGCCCTCCCAACCTTTGCGCACATCTACATGAAACATTGCCGTAGAAAACAGCATCCATCAACAAAGATCCTCACCACCCAGGCCATACTCTTTTCTCACTGCTGCCATCAGGTGGAAGGTACAGGAGCCTCAGGACTCACACCACCAGGTTCAAGAACAGTTACTATCCCTCAATCATCAGGCCCTTGAACAAAAGAGGATAGCTATACTTGTTCTATTTCTGGTGTCATGAACCCTGCGATGGGTTAAAAAGAACCAGCAGAAATGGAACACCTCTGAAGTCTGGTTTACTATAAATTAAGACTATATTTATTACTACTACGAATTAATGTCATTAAACCGGATAATACGATACAGGTTATAAACTGTTATATATATATGTCCGTAAATGTGTGTGTGGATACAAAAATAAATAATAATCCAGGAGGTAGATATCAGTCTTATGGTGTCAGGTAAGTTTAAGCAGTTCAGTTCACTTTGTGTTGCGTCGAGTTGAATTGATGGAGAGAGGGAGAGAGTTAATTGAGTTGATGTTCAAGTTGGCAGCTTTAGTTGTTCTTGCTTCCGAAGTCTTCAGAGTCACTTGGTGTGACCCACACACAGACTCAGATAGACAGAGCCCCTTCTAGGGAACGGTTTACTAACCCACGGCACGGGTTCACCAACAGCAGACCCCCACAGGCAAGCTCTTACCCGCACTGGTAATCATGGATCGAAATTAACCGGTCCATCGCCTCCACCCTCGTGGTGGTCTTAAACTCCACCAGCGGTTTCTCGGGTAGCTTCCTCAGTTCTCCCATGTCGCGTCTCCTCTGCCTTATCAGACAAAAGGATCAACTTTTATAATCCATCCAAAATTCCAACTGTCCATTAGCTCAACCGCTCTGAGCTGTTACCATGGTGACCTCCCAGCTCGTGTCTCAGCTGGCGCCATACTGTCTCTCTCTCAAGGCCACAATTAAGTGTTATCAAAACAAAGTCAGAGTCCTCTCTCTCTTTTAATTGCCTCCTTGTTCATTAGACTGCTGAATTTTCAAGCAGTTTCTCACCTGCGTGACACTGGTGTTCCCTCAACCAATGATCTCACTTTAAGGATTCTTTATCTTGTTATTTCATGCTCTCGTTACATTGCTATTTATGATATTTGCATTTTGCACATTCTTTTTGTCTTCTGTGCTCTTGCTCTTCTATTGATCCTGTTTACAGTTACTATTCTATTGATTTGCTGAGTATGCCCGCAGGGAAAGGAATCTCAGGGTTGTATGTGGTGACGTGTATGTACTGTGAAAAAAAATTTACTTTGAACATTGAATGCCATAGCTGTAATGATATGCTGATGGGCCACAGTGACAGGATCATTTCCCCAGGATCCATACCTTCATATAAATACCATAGTTGTGATGATGTGCTGATGAGCCATAGTGACTGAATCATCTCCTGGGGACTCATACCTTCATATGTTTTGTGTGGCTCAGCTATCGCAGAATCTAATATTGTATCTTATTTACTACTTCATCCTGAATGTGAGTCGCTGGGCGGCAAAATGTGGGCCTGAAGCATGTCACTGGCCAACATGGTCGAGGCCCGGAGCCTTTCAAAGCAGCAATGCCTGGATTCCAGAGTGAGGTACAATGTGGTGTTTAGACAACTTAAACAACGGCCCAGATCGGAGGCGAGAGCCAATTTTGCTCACTCTCCGCGATCTTCACTCCTCTCACCAGGGTGCGCAGCCTTTCGCTGTTCCGTTGTTTGGTCAATTTAAATGCTGGCCCGGAGACTGTAAGGACAGGATGTTGGCCGATTTTGCACGTTCTCTGCGATGGTCATTTTCAAGGTGCTGAGGTAATCAAGACTGCCCCAGCTGCTGTGCACCATTCCCGCTTATATGATGAACTGATCAGCGTCGCTTTGGACCTGCTCTAGCCTGCTCCAGGGTTCGGATCTGAGGACTCATTTTTGGTTCGGAATGTTGTTGTTCGCTTCAACTGTTCGCATGATTTCTATTTTTTTCCTTTCTCTTGTGTGTCGAGTGTTGGTCTTTTTATTTATTTTTCTTTAAATTGGGTTCTTTTGAGTTTCTTGCTTTGTGGCTCCCTGTGAGCATGCAAATCTCAAGGTTGTGTAATTTATACATTCTTTGATAATCAATGTACTTGAATCTTGAATGCCAAGTAACTGAAGCTTCGTGACCAGCTTCCTGTGTGGGATTTCGTCAAAGTGAATGTTGTCCGCTTTCTGCCCATAGTCCTCCATGTACCTTCTGAAGTGCCCCATCAATGTTGCAACTGTATTTGCCTTAATCACTTCCTCCAGCAGCTCATTCCAGAACTCATCACCTCTGTGTAAACAATTTGTCTCTCCTTCAAATGATCAAACTTCGTCTGGAATCAGAGACCTGTTGCAGCACCTAAGGCTGTTCAGCACTTGCTAACCTCTGTGAGGTTGATGCAGTCAGTCTCATCAGCCTTGTTCATTTTCCCTTCCCCCTTTGGAAGGTCTCTCCGGACACTGCACTTCCAGCCAGTGTGTTCCCGAAAGAAAGCAACTCACTGTACTGGGATTGAATTGAATTGATCTTATTTCTTATATCCTTCACATACAAAAAGCTTTACGTTAAGTCTCTGTCAAAATATGCAATGTGCAATTTATAGTAATTTGTAATAAACAGTACGTACAAATTTAAAGGCGTCCATTAGTCTTGCGAGACCGTGGATCTGCACCTGGAAAGTCTTCACTCTCCAGGGCGCAGGCCTGGGCAAGGTTGTATGGAAGACCAGCAGTTGCCCATGCTACAAGTCTCCCCTCTCCACGACACCAATGTTGTCCAAGGGAAGGACATTAGGACCCATACAGCTTGGCACCAGTGTCGTCGCAGAGCAATGTGTGATTAAGTGCCTTGCTCAAGGACACAACACGTTCCCTCGGCTGGGGCTCGAACTCACGACCTTCAGGTCGCTAGTCCAATGCCTTAAACACTTGGCCACGTGCCCACACTATGTACAACAGGACAGTTAATATAGCATAGAAATATAATGTATCAACGTGAATTAATCAGTCTGATGGCCTGGTGGAAGAAGCTGTCCCGGAGCCTGTTGACCCTGGCTTTAATGCTGTGGCACCGTTTCCCAGATTGTAGCAGCTGGAACAGTTTGTGGTTGGGGTGACTTGGGTCTCCGATGATCCTTCGGGCTCTTTTTATGCGCCTGTCAATGTCCTGAATAGCGAGAAGCTCACATCTACAGATCTGCTGGGCTGTCCACACCACTCTCTGCAGAATCCTGTGATTGAGGGAAGTACAGTTCCCATACCAGGCAGTGATGCAGTCAGTCAGGATGCTGTCAATTATGCCCCTGTAGCAAGTCCCTAGGATTTAGGGACTCATGCCAAACTTCTTCAACCTTCCGAGGTGAAAGAGGCACTATTGTGCCTTTTTCACCACGCATTCAGTATGTACAGACCACGTGAGATCCTTGGTGATGTGTATGCCAAAGAACTTAAAGCTGTTCACCCTCTCAACCCCAGATCCATTGATGTCAATAGGGGTTAGCCTGTCTCTATTCCTCCTGTAGTCCACAATCAGCTCCTTTGTTTTTGCAACATTGAGGGAGAGTTTGTTTTCTTGATACCACTGTGTGAGGGTGATGACTTCTCTGTAGGCTGCCTTATTATTTGAGATTAAGCCAACCAATGTAGTATCATCAGCAAATTTAATTAGCAGATTGGAGCTGTGAGTATCGACACAGTCATAGATACACAGAGAGTAAAGGAGGGGGCTTAGGACACAGCCCAGAGGGGCTCCTGTGTTGAGGGTCAGAGGAGCAGAGGTGAGGGGAGCCCACTCTTACTACCTGCTGGCGATCTGACAGGAAGTCCAGGATCCAGCTGCACAAGGCGGGGTGAAGGCAGAAGTCTCTGAGCTTCTTGTCAAGCCTGGAGGGAACTATGGTGTTGAATGCTGAACTGTAGTCCAAGAACAGCATTCTCACGTAAGCATCCTTCTTCTCCAGATGTGTAAGGATGGTGTGTAGAGCTGTGACTACTGCGTCATCTGTTGATTGGTTGTGTCAGTACGTAAATTATAGGGGTCCAGTGTGGGTGGTAGCAGGCTGCAGATGTAGTTCTTGACCAGCCTCTCAAAGCATTTGCTTATTATTGAGGTGAGTGTGACAGAACGCCAATTTGTTCAGACATGTTACCTTGGTCTTTTTAGGTACAGGAACAATGGTGGATGTTTTGAAGCAGGAGGGCACTCTACACTGGGAGAGGGAGAGATTAAAAATTTCTGTAAACACACCTGCCAGTTGTGCTGTGCATATTCCTGAGTACCTGTCCTGGGATGCCGTCCGGTCCCGCAGCCTTGCGACTGTCCACTCGTTGGAAACACCTGCATAATTCAGCCTCAGAGATGACCAAGGTGCAGGTCACTTCAGCAGCTCTCCTCAGGGGCTCAGTGTTGGCGACATTGAACCGAGCGTAAAAAAGATTTAGCTCATCTGGGAGAGAGGCTGCGCTGTTGGCAGCAGCACTGAGTTTAGCTTTGAAGTCTGTGATGGTGTGCAGACCTTGCCATAAGCTGCTTGTGTTGTTGGTGGAGAGTTGTGTCTGGATCTTGTCCCTCTGTTGTTGTTTCGCTGCCTTGATGACTTTGTGCAGCTCGTAGCTGCATTTCTTGAGTTCCCGTTGGTTACTGGCAACATAAGCTCTCTCTTGCGTGGTAAGGGTAGCATGCACGGAACTGCTGATCCATGGTTTCTGGTTTGGATAGACCCTGACCGATTTTTGGGGGCAGCATCCTCAATGAACTTTCGGATGAAGCTCGTGACCCCATCCGTGAACTTGGAGACATCCTCAACATGAAAGACATTCCAGTTGACGTCATCAATTGGTGACCAATGATGGACTGTTTTAACTATGGCCGCCTCTTGTTTCAGCTTCTGCCTGTACATCGGCAGAAGCAAGATGGAGGAGTGATCTGACTGCCCAAACAGTGGACGGAGGAGCACTTCATAAGTGTTGTGGAAGGGAGAGTAGCAGTGGTCAGGTATGCTATCTCCCTGTGTGCTCACCTGGATGTGTTGACAAAACTTTGGAGAGGCTTTCTAGACAGCGACACTCTATTAATGTCTCTGGCGACGATGAAGGCAGCCTCTGGTTGTACAGTCTGCAAGGTGCTAATGATCTCATGCAGTTCGTTGAGAGCCAGGTCAGTATCAGCCTATAATATACATAGCTGTGATAATAACAGCCGTGAACTCCCTCGGCAGCCAGAAAGGCCTACACAGCAGCACAAGATACTCCAGATCTGGAGAACAAAAGGATTTGAGGGCATGCACATTCTAGGGTTTGCACCAACAATTATTGACCATGAAGCATACCTCACCTTTACTCTTCCCAGTGAGGTTTTTAGACCTGTCCGCCTGGAACAGGGAGAACCCAGAGGGTTCGATGGCGTCTCCTCTGTCAACCAGGTCTCCACGAAGCACGAAATGTTACATTCCTTTGTTTCCCGCTGGTAGGAGATTCTGTCTCTCAGTTCGCACAGCTTATTGTCCAGGGACTGAATATTAGCCAGGAGTTTGCTAGGGAGCATATAGAACTTAGAGCATAGAGCATAGAATATTACAGCCCAGTGCAGGCTCTTTGGTTCACAATGTTCTTCCAAACTTTTAACCTACTCTAAGATCGATTTAACCCTTCCTTTCTATGCAGCCCTCAATTTTTCTAGGGAAAAAAGCACTGGCTGTCTACTCTCTTTATCTCTCTTAGAATTATAAATATCCCTATCAAGCCCCCTCTCATCCTCTACTCTAAACAGAAAAGCCCCAGTTCGCTCAACCTATCCTCATAACACATGCTCTCCAATCCAGGCAGCATCCTGTCAAATCTCTTCTGTGCCTTCTCTAAAGCTTTCATATCCTTCCTATAATGAGGCAACCAGAGAGAGAGGCTGGGTTCCACCGTGGATGTTGCATTCAGTTGTCTGCGTGATACGCAAGCCAGGGCAGTATGATATGGAGAGCAAGCTGTTGCCTGTGTAGCAGGCTCCCCCTCTCTATGGAGCTGATGAATCTAAAGCAACGGCAGAGACCGATACGGTTTGGCCCCAGCGGTGTTGCAGGAGTTGGTAGTCAGCATTGAATGCTTTAGAGGCTCCAGCTGTGGATTTTTCCTTGTGGTTTACTTCTGAAGCCTTACCTATGAGTGGGTATAGCCACAAGGCAGTGGGAGTTTGAGATCAGAGTTTTTCTTCTCCTGGATAAGCTGCCAACCACGGCCGATGAGCCCCATCTGCCTGAAGTGACTGGTTTTAAGGTGCCAGTAACCCACCTTTGCCCTTTAGAAGCATAGAAAACCAATAGCACAACACAGGCCCTTCGGCCCACAATGCTGTGCTGAACATGTACTTACTTTAGAAATTATGTAGGGTTACCCATAGCCCCCTATTTTTCTAAGCTCCATGTACCTATCCAGGAGTCTCTTAAAAGACCCTATCGTATCCGAATCCACCACAGTCACCGGCAGCCCATTCTATGCACTCACTATTCTCTGCATAAAAAAACTTACCCCTGACATCCCCTCTGTACCTACTTCCAAGCAGCTTAAAACTGTGCCCCCTTGTTTTAGCCATTTCAGCCCTGGGAAAAAGCCTCTGACTATCCGCACGATCAATGCCTCTCATCATCTTATACACCTCTGTCAGGTCACCTCTCATCCTCCATCGCTCCAAGGAGAAAATGCCAAGTTCACTCAACCTATTCTCATAAGGCATGTTCCCCAATCCAGGCAACATCCTTGTTTCCACATCCTTCCTGTAGTGAGGTGACCAGAACTGAGCACAGTACTCTAAGTGGGGTCTGACCAGGCTTCTATCAGTAGAAATAGTCCTGTTGGGCTTAATAGCTAAGCCACATGTGAAGGCCAGGAACTGGACTTGGTTGAAAGAAGGTTAATCGAGACACATGCCATTGGGAGCATTTAATAGGAAGTGCGAGACTGTCCCACCCTGGCTATAACAACCCTGAGGAACTATGACGTGACCATAACCAAACACAATACTGCAATACTTTTCATAAAGTTTCTGTTTAATAAAAAAAACTTTTCACACATTCCCTGTTCAGATGCAAAGGCAGAATTTGATTAGAATGGGGGACAACCTGGGCATGAAGGGGCAACCCTTTAACTCTGGGCTGGGTTAGGATGGTGGTGAGGGGGTGTACTGATGTTGGGACATGTAGACCTGTTGTAAGTGGTGCCAGCAGCCACAACTTGGGCATGAAGTAATGGTTGAAGTTAAGAGGTACCCATGCACTACACTTTTCTCACAATTTGCCACTGTGCCGTTCCCTGCCCAGTGCTATGAGCATATTAACTGCTTTCCCAGGCGCTTGACCCTATGGGTTAGAAGGGATCCTGTGCTGTGAAGAGTTGGTCACCTTCATTCTTGCTGCTTCAGTCCTGGACTTGTAACAGAATTCCACCAGAGCAACGAGCATCGCCAGGCCCAGTCCGCCAATCAGGATGTAGAAAACTCCTGCCACGTTGCTGAGACTCAGGGCACTTGTCTTGTCCTGGCAGAGGGAGAGGCACAAACTGGCTCAGAACACTCACTGGCATAGTAGCACAGCCCAGTTACAGTGCAGACACCGAGTCACAGCGTAAAGCAGGAAGAGGAGTGCAGAGTGACAGAAAGGAACCAGGGATGTGAGACAAATTACACCCCTTCCTGTGCCATCACCGATTTGCAAACATTCAACCTTTGTCCCCGACCTTTGTCACAACCTGTGACTCAGCACCAATACAAATGGGTTTCACAGGGGAAACAGTGGCACTCACCCTCCAGAAACTGCCCTGGGCATGTTCAGCACTCACCCATGGACAGCACCAAAGTGGGCTCTTTCATTACCCACCCACAATGTCCAGTACCCATGACCTACTGCAGTACCCATTTAGCACACACTGTTGTTGACAGCACAGACTGGGCACAGACAGGCCTCTTCCTCACTCTCCTCCTCTCTTGTGGATAACATCCTGACAGAAGACTCCATTCCTCGGAGGCTCAGTTTTCCTGTCATTGGTCACCCTTGGGTGGATGGTTGCTGGGTGAGTGGCCTTACTACACACCAGAGACATCAAAGGGACAGTCTATAAGTCTGCCCTAGAATGAAGTCAGGACGAGAACAGCACAGCTATGAGCTCAGGGCTAGGTGTAGTCTGTAGGTCTCCCACCCATGGGTAGAGGCACGTTGGCAGCGGAAGGGTTAAATATCCACTCATCTATCACATCATTGCCATCAATGGCTCAGTTTATTAGAGAGAATCTGCCCTAATCATGTCTTCCCTCCATAGGGAGGCGCGGGGTTCCCCTCCTGACTATCAGTCTGTGCATGAACTCACAGTGGTGGGAACACCAGATTCGGAATTCCCTGGTTCGGAGTCGCTGGGACACGTGGACTACTGGACAACCAAGGATCTGGGGTTGAACGTCTTGAGCAACATCCATGAGCTGTGCTTCGTACAGAGAGGCAGAAAGCAGTCTGCCTTAGAAACAACTCCCCACCTGCTCTCCACCCTCCCCATCATTTCCATCTTCCCTGTCTGAGGGACAGCCCACAGACTGGAAGAACTGACCACCCCTGGAGGCTGTAGGACTGGGAGTGAGACCCAATGCCACTTCTTTGTGGTGGATGGACACTGAGACCAAACGTCTTGGTGGATCTAACATCAACAGGGGCAGCAGAGATATTGCTGGACTTTGGTGAGAGTGGGAGCCCAAACCAACTAACTTTCACCAAAGCCTTGCCCTGTCACTACAGGAGAGTAAGAGAAGCAGGCAGTCAGAGTGGTTCCCCCAACCCTCCCACCTGTCTCCCTTACCCGTCCTCCCACCACTCCCAACTCTCCATTGTGCAGTACCTTGGACAGTAAGTTATATACGTCTCCCAGCCAGTGGGGAAGTTACAGGCATGGAGTCTTTCTCAGTAACAGGGGCCGCTGAGAGAAGGTTCTGGAATCATGCGGAATTCGAAAGGGCAAGAGTGGGCGCAACTGGTGTTCAGGGGACACCAATGAATTGCCTGAACGTGCAGGGGTCATTGTCTTTTTTAGTGGCATACTTCCAATATTTATTGGTTAACAAATAAATATTGGGAATGGGGAGAGAATGAAGTGGGAGGGTAATGAGGGCAGGGGGATGCAGTGACTGGAGGGACATGATGGGAGGGGGAGGGAAGGAGTGAAAGAGAATGCAGAGAGAGAGATTGGGTAGAGTGAGTGATCAGTGGGGGTTGTGGCTCAGGAGGGGAGATAACAGAGGTAAAGGGTATAGACGGAGGGAGATCTGAATGGAAGCAGAGAGTGAAATAGAATGGAGAAGGGTAGGTGGAGTTGACAGTGGGGAGAGAGAGGTGGGGATGGGAGGAGATGAAAGAGGAGGATTCAGATGGAGGGAGGGGGATAAAGGGAGGTGTGGATGGGAGAAGATGGGATGGGGGAGGTACGGATGGGAGGAAATGAGATGGAGGGAGATGAGGATGGGGAAGATGGGATAGAGGAAGGTAAGGATGGGAAGAGATGGCATAGAGAAGTTGGGATAGAGGGAGATTCATATGGAGGAAGGGGTTGGGGAGGTGTGGATGGGGAAGATGAGATAGAGGGAGGTGTGGATAGGGAAGATGGGATAGAGGAAAGTGTGGATGGAGGAAGATGGGATAGAGGAAGGTGAGGATGGGAGGAGATGGCATAGAGAGAGGTCTGTATGGGAGAAGATGGGATAGAGGGAGATTCATATGGAGGAAGGGGTTGGGGAGGTGTGGATGGGGAAGATGGGATAGAGGAAAGCATGGATGGAGGAAGATGGGATAGAGGGAGGTGTGGATGGGAAAAGATGGGATAGAGGAAGGTGTGGATGGGAGAAGATGGGACAGAGGGAGGTGTGGATGGGAGAAGATGGGACAGAGGCAGGTGTGGATGGGAGAAGATGGGATAGATTCATATGGAGGAAGGGGTTGGGGAGGTGTGGATGGGGAAGATGGGATAGAGGAAAGCATGGATGGAGGAAGATGGGATAGAGGGAGGTGTGGATGGGAAAAGATGGGATAGAGGAAGGTGTGGATGGGAGAAGATGGGATAGAGGGAGATTCATATGGAGGAATAGGGTTGGGGAAGTGTGGATGGAGGAAGATGGGATAGAGGCAGGTGTGGATGGGAGAAGATGGGATAGAGGGAGATTCATATGGAGGAATAGGGTTGGGGAAGTGTGGATGGAGGAAGATGGGATAGAGGGAGGTGTGGATGGGAAAAGATGGGATAGAGGAAGGTGTGGATGGGAGAAGATGGGACAGAAGCAGGTGTGGATGGGAGAAGATGGGATAGAGGGAGATTCATATGGAGGAATAGGGTTGGAGAAGTGTGGATGGGAGAAGATGGGATAGAGGGAGGTGAGGATAGAAGGAGGTGGAGATGGGTAAGAGGCTGGTGTGAGGCATGACACCAGCACAGAGCAGAGGGGCTGCAGACCCTTGACTCTCTCTGCAATGCGGTGAGTCCCACCAGTGTGGCAGTGAGACCCCACACCCTGGATCTCCAGCACAGGCTACACTGGCTCCTCGGCTGACAAGCTCAGGCTTGGAGAGGGTCCGTGGTTCCGGAGCGGCTTAGCCTGCCTCGGGTATCGTGCGATTCGTGCATTTCATGCAGTAACTAACCTTACTGCTGGAGTCTTTCCTTCCACATTCACCTTTACCGTACCACCATTTGTTTTTCAGCTTGTCTAAGATGCCTTGCTCACTGAGTTTCAATACTGCAAGGTTTACTCGATTTCTTCTCGTGAAACATAACATAAATAACATTATCAATGTTATTTTATGTTATCCATTAGAAAACACATTTCAGTTTCACAGTTCCAAATGATAGAGTGGAGGGCTCCGTCTGGCTGGGAAAGTGCCCCACTCCCAGCGACACGTGCCAGCTCCTTCACCATGTAACCAGCAACACCCCGCACCAGACCGTGACAGCAGATACATCCTTGGCAACTTTCAGGGGACCACAAGAACTTCTGGAGTGTCAGCTGAGGGCTCTCTCCCATGACTTCCAGCCAGATGTAGGGTGAGATACAACCTCCCAGTAGCCGAAGGTGAAGAGGCAGAGAGGCGGATTGGTCAGGTATGCGGATGGAGGTTGTTTCTCGCCAGGACCTCTTGTGTTGAGGGCGGATCATTGAGGGAGCTGACTTTGTTACGGGGCCTGAGCTCATCTGAAAGAAGCAGTCTTGCCTCAGTTGGAAGTGAAATGAGTTCAGCCTGGTCCAGGAATGAACTAGTAACTCACACTCTTCCAGAGACAGGGCTGGAGATCTCTGTCTCATTAACTCTTCAACAATCCCAACCTCAGGGACTGGAAGAACCCCAGTCTGTCCCAGTGAGGAAGAAAGCTGTGGGCTGGTCTCTCAGGTATTTGTGATTCCTGCTTTGTCCTGCTCTGTGTCCAGTCAGTTACTAGTCAGGAATTGGTCAATCACTACTCAGGTTCTGGTCAGTTATTGATCAGTGTCCAGTAAGTTATTGGTCAGTTAATGCTCTGAGTTCAGTCAGTTACTGGTCAGAGTCTGACCATAAGACCATGGGCATAAGAGCAGAATTAGGCCATTTAGCTGATTCAATCTCATTCTTCTGCCTTCTCCCTGTAACCTTTCATGCCTCAACTAATCAATAACCTTTCAACCTTTGCCCATTGACCTAGCCTCCACAGCTACCTGTGGCAACAAAATCCACAGATTCACCACCTTCTGGCTAAAGAAATTCCTCTTCCTTCTAAAAGGATTCACCTCTATTCTGAGGCTATGCCCTCTGTTCCTAGACTCACCCACCAAAGAAAACATCCTCTCTATATATACTCATTGGAGGCCTTTCAACATTTAATAGATTTCGATGATTCCACCACCCCCCCCATATTTCTTCTAAATTCCATCAATACAGACCCTGAGCTATCAAACACTCATCATACGTTAACCCTTTTATTTCTGGAATAATTCTCCTGAAACTCTTTTGAATCCCCTCCAACATCAGCACATCCTTTCCTCAATAAAGGGTCCAAAACTGCTCACAATATTCCAGGTGAGGCCTCACCAGTGCCTCTGCCTGATAAAGGCACAGCATTACATTTTAGCTTTTATATTCTTGTCCTCTCAAAATGGATGCTAATATTGCATTTGTCTTCCTTACCACTGCCTCAACCTGCAAGATAACCTTCAGGGAATCCTGCACGAGGACTCCCAAGTCCCTTTGCACTTCATATTTTTGAATTTTCTCTCCATTTAGAAAATAGTCTATGCTTTTATTCCTTCTACCAAAGTGCGTGACCACACACTTCCTGACATTGTATTCCATCTGCCATCTCTTTGCCCATCCTTCTGCAGTCTCCCTGCTTCCTCAGCACTGCCTGCCCCTCCACCTATCTTCATATCATCCGCAAAATTGGTCACAAAGCCATCAATTCCATTATCCAAATCATTGACATACAATATAAAAAGAAGTGGTCCGAACACCGACCCCTGCAGAACGCCGCTAGTCATTGGCAGCCAATCAAAAAAGGCTCCCTTTATTCCCACTCTTTACCTCCTGTCAATCATATCCATGCTAGAATCTTCCCTGTAAGACCATGGGCTCGTAGCTTGTTAAGCAGCCTCATGTGTGGCACCTTATCAAAACCTTCTGAAAATCTAAGTACACAATATCCACCAATTCTCCTTTGTCTATCCTGCTTATTGTTTCGAGGAGTCCCCACAGATTTGTCAGGCAAGACCTTCCCTTCAGGTCAGTTATTGCTCAGTCCTTGCTCTGTTTTCAGTCAGTTACTGGTCAGTTACAGGTCAATTATTGCTCAGTGACTGGCCAGTGTCTAGTTAATTACTGGTCAGTGTCTGGTTAGTTACTGGTTATTTATTAGTCAGTTATTGGTCAGACTTTGGTTAATCTCTGGTCAGTTCCTGTTTAGTCTCCAGTCAGTGTTTGCTCAATTGCAGGGATGGGTGGCTACTGCAGGGTGGCATTAACCCTTTGCCTCCCTCTGTGTAAGATTCCTGGTGAATCTGTGAATTCACCACAGAAGCAGAAACTCGATTGAGACAGGAAGTCCAACTCTGGTGGATAGCAGAAAGTACTGGACATGCCTGGTCTCACCACTGTCCAGGATAGCTGGATCCCAGCTCTGGGGTACTGGAGGCCCAGTCCAGGGAATGCCCACTGTTCCACACTCAGACTCAGACATCACTGAAGTGGAAATAAATGATGTGAAGAGGCAGAGAGAGTCAGTACTGGTCACAGACTCTTTCAGACAGACAGCCCTTGGTAAGAAACTGTGGGGGCAGTGTTGGGGCAATTACCCTCAGAGCATGGGGTCAGTTCACCTGAGTGTGGAGTGAATTTCCCTCTGAGTGTGCAGCCAGATCCCTTCTGAGTGTGGGATTAGTTCCCCTGAGAGTGGGGCCAATTCTCCTCAGGGTGTGGGGTTAATTCCTCTCTGAGTGTGGCGAATTCTCTCGAGTGTGGGGCCATGCTGGTTGTCTGCTGGTTACACAGTTGTGCTTTTTACCCAGGAATTCCCCAATGGAGCTGACCTTCGCGTCACCGCCGCCACTGCCACATTCTCCCTTGTCGTACCACCATTTGTTTTTCAATTTGTCCAACAGTCCCTGTTCGTTGAGTTTAAGAACTGCCAGGTTTACTGGGTTTCTTGCAAAGATAAAACATACTCATCAGTTGTGAGCAGAAAAAGTGTCCGTCAGAATTGGAGACGTTATTTCACAAAGAACTAAAGTGGTGAAATATTGATAGTATGGAGTGTGGAAGATGTGTCGATTAGGGACAGGATCGGGTCAGGATTGGATTGGGTATGGGGTCTTGAATGGAGTCAGGGTCAGCATTAGGATCTGGGTCAGGATCATGAACAGGTCAGGGATGAGGACAGGGTCAGGTGTGGGGGTTGGGGATTGCGACAGATTTGCGACAAGGAAGACAAGAAAATCAATGGGGGAGGGGCCATTGTACTGTCACAGGACAGGATTAGGCAGAAATTGCCAGCTATCAGGATTGACCTGTGATCAGTGTTGGGGGGACATGGGTCAGTCTAGAGTGAGATGAGGAGGTTCAGAGCCCATATTTCCCTGGAAAAGTGAAGGTGTGGGCAGCAAGTTAAAGGCAGCCTGGATGTCAATAAGTTGCCCAGGGTTACCCTTCAGGATATAGAGAGCATAAGGGGATTCTGAAAGAGGGGGATATGAAATATTACTGACAGATGGATGAACGATTGCATAAGTACGTTAAGGGCAGGAGATAACTAGGGAAAGACCCATTATAGACCAAAGAGTTCGTCTGTGTGTGTGGTCAGTGGATATGGGTGAGTTCCTAGTAGAAAGGGATGCTTGAGTTGGAGAATTCAGCAAAGGGACAATGAAAACTGTCATAGACTCATAGAACATTACCGCACAGAAACAGGCCCTTTGATCCACCTGGTCAATGCCATACTATTAATCTGCTTATTCCCATCGACCTGCACCTGGACAATACCCCTCCACACCTCTCCCATTCATATATCTATACAAGTTTCTCTTAAGCATTGAAGTCAAACTTGCACCCACCATTTCCGCAGGCTGCTTGTTCCATACTCTCACCACCCTCTGTTCTCCCTCGTGTTCCCTTTGAATAGTTCATCTTTCACCCTTAACATGTGACTTCTAGTTCCAGTCTCATCCAATCTCAGTGGATAAAGCCTGCATGCATTTACCCTATCTAAACCCTCATAATTTTGTACACCTCCATCAAATCCCCTCTCACTCTCCTTTGCTCCAGGGTATGAAGCCCGAACCTGTTCAACCTTTCCCTGTAACTCAGTCCTGCTGGTAACAGCCTTGTAAATTTTCTCTGCACTCTTTTAATCTCATTTTACATCTTTCCTATAGGTAGATGACCAGAACTTGACACAATACTCCAAATTAGGCCTCACCAATGTCTTATACAACTTCAGATTAGCATTCTATCTCCTGTACTCAGTACTTTGATTACTGAAAACCAATGTGGCAAAAGCTTTCTTTACAACCCTTTCATTTTGTTTTGGATAAAAATTTAGGTGAAGAGTTGCTGGTTCTCTGCAGCAGAGACAGGGAATCTTGAAAGCCATGTTGTCTACCTGGTGATGGGTCAAGGACATCTCCTCTGGGCTGGTGAAGAACTTACACCGGCGCAGTGGGGGAGACAATCCAGTTGTCTTCATCCACACAGGAACTAATGACAAACAAAGGGATTGAGGAACTCAAAGCAAAATTGAAAAGCAGAACTACAAGGGAGATAATATCTGGATTACTACTGGAGTCGTATGTGAATTGGCAAAGGGTAAATAGGATTAGTGAGGTAATTCTCATGAGATGGAAATGGGATCTGATTGATGGATTGCTGATACCAGGAATGGAGAAGGTGAGAGCTGTTGAATTGGGATAAACTTCACCTAGTCTATGCTGGGACCAGGAATCCAGTGATTCACATAAATCCAGCTGTACCTCAATCTTTAAACTATCTAGGAGGAGAGAGGCTGCAAGAACAAAATGTTGAATAAGCCAGGAGGTGAGAGAATGAGGGCATAGGTTAACATGGGGGGAATTGGCAATCAAAGTGCGATATGGTAACCTGGTCGTAGTCAGCTCTTTGTAATCACAAGTTAAAACATCGCACTTAATTCAAAGAATCAATGAGGAGGTCTAGGGAGGAGTGGGGTTGGTGGTGTGGGGGACCGTGACTGAGTGTGGCAAAGCTTGGGGGGAGAATGGGGAATGTCAAGATACATGAGAGGGAGGGGAATGTCAGGATACATGGGAGAGGGGAATGTCGATACATGGGAGGGGGGAATGTTAGGGTACATGGGAGGATGGGGAATGTCAGGATATATGGGAGGGAGGGGAATGTCAGGATACATGGGAGGGAGGGGAATGTCAGGGTACATGGGGGGGGAATGTCAGGATACATGAGAGGGAGGAATGTCAGGATACATGGGAGGGGGGAATGTCAGGATACATGGGAGGATGGGGAATGTCAGGATACATGGGAGGGAGGGGAGGGAAATGTCAGGATACGTGGGAGGGAGGGGAATGTCAGGATAGATAGGAGGATGGGGAATGTCAGGATACATGGGAGGGGGGAATGTTGATACATGGGAAAGAGGGGAGTGTCAGGATAACACTCACAACGCGCTGGAGGAACTCAGCAGGTCGGGCAGCATCCATGGAAATCCGTGGAGTGTCAGGATACATGGGAGGGAGGGGAGGGGAATGTCAGGATACATGGGACGGAGGGAATGTCGGTATACATGGGAGGATGGGGAATGTCAGGATACGTGGGAGATGGGGAATGTCAGGATACGTGGGAGATGGGGAATGTCAGGATACATGGGAGGGGGGGAGGGGAATGTCAGGGTATATGGGAGGATGGGGAATGTCAGGATACATGGGAGTATGGGGAATGTCAGGATACAAGAGAGGGAGTATGGGGAATGTCAGGATACAAGGGAGGGAGGATGGGGAATCTCAGGATACGTGGGAGGGAGGGGAGGAGAATGTCAGGATACATGGGGGGGGAATGTTGATACATAGGAGGGAGGGAAATGTCAGGGTATATGGAAGGGAGGGGAATGTCAGGATACATGGGGGAATGTCAGGATAGATGGGAGGATAGGGAATGTCAGGATACATAGGAGGATGGGGAATGTCAAGATACATGGGAGGGAGGGGAGGGGAATGTCAGGATACATGGGGGGGATGTCGATACATGGGAAGGAGGGGAATGTCAGGGTATATGGGAGGGAGGGGAATTCAGGATACATGGGAAGGGGGAATGTCAGGATACATGGGAGGGAGGGGAATGTCAGGATACATAGGAGGGTTGGGAATGTCAGGTTACATGAGAGGGATGGAATGTCAGGTTACATGGGAGGGAGGGGAATGTTGATACATGGGTAGGAGGGGATTGTCAGGATACATGGGAGGGAGGGAGATGTCAGGTTACATGGGAGGGGGGAATGTCAGGTTACATGGGAGGGGGGGAATGTCAGGTTACATGAGTGGGAGGGGGAGGTCAGGTTACATGAGTGAGAGGGGGATGTCAGGATACATGGGAGGGAGGGGAGTGTCAGGGTACATGAGAGGGAAGAAAATGTTCTAGTCTCTGAGGGACAGACATTCCCAGTCCTGTTTAATCTGTCAGTGATGATTGGAGGCCCAAGATGATCACTGGTTGGTGATGGGACTGACAGCACAGTGTGGACCTCAGGCTGTCCACTGATAGGTAAGAAACCAATAAAGTCCTTCGTGTTGCCCAAATTCAAAAGGAAACAACCCACCTTCACATATCTCAGAGTAAACTAACTGGTCTCTTATCAGACAGTAGGAATTAGCAGAGTTAACTACCACTGGTGCCGTAGCACTAGTTAGCATTGTTAATCTGTGACATTGTTGATTAAAACCATTATCCTATTATTTCACTCCATTTCCCACTTAATCTTACTCAAACCCCACTAACTGAATGAAAGGAACCATCATCATCCTATGGGATGGATAGCTGGAGAGAGAGAGAGAGACTCTTTCATTACTGGTTATTGTTACATCAGCCTTTCAGGACTGGACAGCTCCGTACCAGCACAATGATCCTTCCAGACCCTCTTCCTCAGTCACCAGTCTCACCCACATCCTAAAATCAACACTTATAAACTTAACAATTCTGGATAAAAACCAGAAAAAAACTCAACGGGCCAGGGAGTATCTGTGGGGAGAGGAAGAAAGTTAATGCCTCATCTTATTTTGTCTATCCCTCAGCAGATGCTGAGCCTTTGTGAGATTTACTCTTATAATTCCTCACTCCCTTGCATGTTGACTTTTCAATTCATCTCTACCACACACTGTAGCACCAGCTTTCATCTTCTTCTTACTTTGTAGAAAGGACAATTTCTCCTAAGTTCCTGATTGTATTTCTTGGTGACATTATTGTTGATGGCCATGTTCTTCTCCACCTAAACCATTTTAACTTGGATCAAATCAAACTTCTCACCAATCATTAGTTTCTCTGTATTTTCATTATAATGAAAAAGGTACACAGTGCTCCAGGATGGTTTCAACAAGGGTTGGGTTACTGCACTAGTCCATTATGCCTCACCATTACACCATCAGTTCACTAGTCCTCACTGTTACACAATCAGTGCACTAGCCCTTCCATTACACCATCATTGCACTAATCCTCACTGTAACACCATTAGTGCAGTCGTGCTCACTGTCACACCGTCAGTGCATCAGTTTTAACCTTTACACTGTTAGTGTACTAGTCCTCACTGTTATACCGATGATCTACTAGTCCTCCTTATCAGTACACTAGCCTCACCATTACACTGTCAGTGCACTAGTCTTTGCCATTACACTATGGTGCACTAGTCTCCACTATCAGTGCACTAGTCAGAAGACCATAAGATATTGGAGCAGAATTAGGCCATTCAACCTTTCGAGTCTGCTCCACCATTCTATCATGGCTGATTTATTATCTCTCTCAACCCCATACTCCTGTCTTCTCCCTGTAAACTTTGACATCCTTACTAATCAAGAACCTATCAAATTCCACTTTAAATATACCAAATGACCTGGCTTCTACAGTCTCCGTGGCAATGAATTCCACAGATTCACCACTGTCTGTATCAAGAAATTCCTCCTCATCTCTGTTTCAAAGGGATGTCTCTCTATTCTGAGGCTGTGGCCTCCAGTTACACTATTGTCCTCACTGTCTTCACCATTCCTTACTGTTACACTATCAGTGCACCAGCCTAAAACCACCTAGGGTTCCACTAACACTTGACCTGGTCTCTTTGGATTACCCACCTTAGGGGAGATCCTTTGGGTGTGGCGACTCCGTAGCCCTTGGAGTCTAGGTTCCCTCCCACCTTCATGGTGTCACATGGCTTCCTCTGCTCAATGTACTCATTCATGGTTGACTCCAACAGGTAGGCATATTTCCCTTTTGACTTCCGCACTCGTGTTACTCCTTCCTCTGTGGTCTTTACAAAGACTGAGGGCTCAGCGGACTTCATATACGCCCACATCTTCTCAAAGACAGCAATCTTGGATCTCTAGGGAGCAGAGAGAAAGGAACACCATGAGTCTAACTCAGTGCCATGCCGCCACAGCTTCTGTTCCAGAATCGTCATTGATCACCAACACATGCCCATGGGCGCCATTCCCCAGTGCAGTAAATCTCGCGCACACAGTTCAACCACCACAAACGTACAGGTCCTTCACAGGTTTCCTGCTAACTCCTGTCCCCAGCAATCCCAGTCCCATCACGGACCTAGATGCTAGTCTCTGTAACCTCCATATCTTGACAGGTTGGCAAAGGGTAAATAGGATTAGAGAGGTAAGTGTAAGGCTGACTTCACTCACCTCAACACTGAACTGATTCTACAACCTCCAGACACACTTTCAAAGACTCTACAACCCATGAGCTCAGTATTATTTATTTTTTATTTGCAGAATTTGTCTCTTTTACACATTGGTTGAACGTCAGTCTTTGTTATGTATAGTTGTTTCATTAATTTTATTGTATTTCTTTATTTCCTGCAAGAAAACAAATCTCAGGGTAGTATATGGTATCTTGGACTTTGAAAATATGGGGAGGTGGAAATGGTTTGTGATTGATGGAACACTGATAGAAAGGCTAGGGAAGTGGAGGACTGTTCCAATAGGATAAACTTCACCTGATCTGCGCGGGGATCAGCTTCCTGGTGAATCACACAAATATGGCTGTGTACAGAGCTTTAAAGTAACAAGGGGGGAAGGCTGCCAGAGCAAGATGTTCTGCAGGAGATGGGACAGTGTGGGCACAGGTTAACAAGGCAGAAATTGGCAAGCAAGGAGTAACATGCTGGGACAGAAACTGTAAACAGTGTGCAGCAGGGAACAAGTCCAGAGGTTGGAAGTAAATAGAAAAGCTTAACACTGTTTATTTGGAAGCATGTAGCGTTTCGGATAAAGTGGATGAATTGACAGTCCAATAACAATATATGAACGTGATCTGACATCGATTACACAGACAGGGCCACCAGAACTGGACTCAATATTCCACGTTATATCATCCAGTGGATTGATAGAGGTTTGTACAATTATGAGAGGCACAAATAGAGTAGATAGACAACTACCTTTTCCCAAGGATTGAAATGTCTAACACCAGAGAGCATGCATTTAAGGTGACAGGAGGTAATTTCAAACGAGATGTGAGGGGCAAGTTTTTTTTACACAGAGAGTGGTGGGTGCCTGGAATGCGTTACCTAGGGTGGTGATAGAGGCAGAGGCTTTTAAGGGACATTTAGATAGGCACATGAATGTGAGGAAAATGGAAGGACATGGACATTGCGTAGACAGAGAGATTAGTTTAGTTGACCATTTAGTTGGTGACCGTGGATCTGTTCCTGTGCTGTATTGTTATATGTTCTATTTCACGATCCAAAAAGGAGAAAAGAGCGAGGTAGCATTGTTAACCCAGCAACCTATCAGAATATTGTTGTCTCATGGTGTGGAGACAGTGGGTGGTAATGCAGAACTGGTTTGGGTTAAAATCATGAATAACAGGTGTGGCCTGGTGTCTGAGAGTCTGGGGACAAGGACTGGAGGCCTGGAGACAGCCAGACCTGGGGTTAGAGGCCTATCTGTGGATCTGAGAGCCCAGGGGTCAAGGACTGGAGGCCCAAAGATGGCCTGATTTGTTTGGTGGTGAGGAGCTTTTTTTGGTGTTTGTTGTCTTGTTTTGTTCTGATATTGCTGCTACCTGTGTTGTGTTGCATTATTGTGCTGTGTTGAACTTTGTGGACATGCTGTGTTGGTGCTGCACTGTGTGGTAACACTTGCGGGCTGCCCCCAGCAAATCCTCAGGTGTGTTGGTTGTTAATGCAAGGGACTCATTTTACTGTATGTTTCAGTCTACATGAGATAAATAAATCTGAATCCATTCTGAATCTGAGAGGCATGGATTGGTGTAGTCTATTAGCTACCAAAATGTAACCTCTCTATAGGCAAAAGCATAAATAGGGAAGTATCTAAGTGTTTTGAAGGGTCTTAGGGCAACAGTCATCCCAAGAGTCAGGGCCTGTCAGGCGAGGAAGCAGAAGTGGATCCTGGGCTAAAAATGGCTGACGACGACTGATGGGAACCTAATGAGTGAACTAGAGTCTCTCCTGGCACTGCTAGGGTCGTCAGAACTGAATGGTTACCCTCTTAGTCATGGTAAGTCCCTGGTCCCACCATAGCTTGTTCTTGTGGAGTGAGATCACTGGTCAATGACTAGGCGACGGGTGGAGGAATTCCGGCATTGAGTGCATGAAGTCTGTTCATAGGCGTGTGCTTTCACAAATTCACTGCCATTGTGGCTGCCCTATACTGTGACCTCTGGAAGGGCAGCCTCTGGTGTACCTACAACCTTGCTGAAACATCAGAGAATGTCCTCTTGTTACCAGCAGGACAAATGAGATGGGCAGGAATCAGCTGACCCCATCTCAGCCCCAGACTCACACTCCTATACCCCTTCTCAGAACCTCGGCTACCCCATGCACTAAAACTCCATCCCTGCCTTGAATATGTTCACTGGATCCCTCCATTGTCTAGGTTTCCATGGATTCACCACCCTCTGGAACTACATCTCCATCCAAAAGGACAAACTCAGATTCTGAGACCACGCCCTAGCTTGGGATCCATCACTCGGGGAAGCTCGGTGACAGAGAGTGGCAAGCTCACCCTGAAGAACTCCTTGGTTGATCCAGCATCCAGGGTTCCGTAGGCGATCTCCGTCTGTTTTGCCAGGTCTTCAGCGCTCTCAATGGGCGACACCATCCTCTCGACGGTGAGGAAGGCAGCTAGGTTTGCCGTGTAAGAGGAGATGATGATCAGAGTGAAGAACCACCAAACTCCACCAACGATCCGACCTGACAGAGACCTAAACACATACAGGGCACGGGGTTGGGAGGTAATACCAAATGAGAGGCATTCAGAGACATCTGAGGCCTAGTCTGGCGTCTGAATGGTCAGAAGCTGAATAAAGCATAGCACATAGTGGAATTAGGGGGTGGATGAGGATATCACCGTGATTCCAAACATCCCATCACGGGACATTAGCCTATGCTGGTTAGATGTTGATGACAGAGACAAAGACTGTACATTCACTAGTGCTTCCCACTACCCAGCCCCCCGCCCTTCTCCCAGATACATTGCTTTGCCCAGATACATTGCTTTGCCCAGGGTCAGCCCTTGCTAGAGTGTTCAGGGAGGAAGAGAGATCTGCCCACCTCCCATTTCCCAGGGGTCAGCCCCTATTAGTGTGTTCAGCGAGGTAGAGAGATACACTCGTCTCCCCACTGCCTAGTCTTTCCACTCCCCTCCCCACCCCAGTGAACTCCTCCACCACAAACTCATGTCCCCTGCCAGCACTGACCAACGCTGTCACCGGCAGCAGCCAAAAGATCCTGTTAAACGGTGACCAACTCCGTCCCAATGAATAGCAACTCTTATACCAAACTTAAACACCTCAGATCCCCTCACAAACCTCAAACACTCTCACTAACCTTGTAAGGTAATGTAATTGGTGGAAATGTATATAACTGGCAACCAACAACATTGAGTTGGGGTTCACCCTAAGAGGATAGTTTGACATGATGACATATTACATGGTTCTTTTTCTGTGCTGTTTATGTTCAGCGTTTGGAGTACAATAAATCAGTTGTTGCAGTTTTTCTGAAACCTAAAATGCCTCACATCATTTTATTTGTGAAAACATACATTGCTGACCCCAATGCTCCACAGTTCCAGAGTTATTGAACATGCTGGGCAACCCAGTTGCTTTGAAACTGCTGGAGTTTTGGGAGCAAAATGTTGTTGCTTGGTTTGTACAAGCCAAGGCCCATTGTGCACTGAAGAATTCACTGTTGATAACATTAAGTTCTTCTGCATGTTAGTGCCGCTCAGCAGTTCCACGGCTGTGAGAGTGGTGAGTCTACTGGAACACCAGTTTGAACAAGATAAATACCAATTACTAAAAACTCACCTATTACAGACTTTCGGACTACCGAAGTCTGATCGCACCAGACAGTTGCTCTCCTTGCCCAGCCTTGGTGATGCTAAACTTCTGGAGCAAATGGACCACATGCTGTCTCTCCTGGGAAATCACCATCCTTGTTTTATTTTTGTAGAACTCTTCACACAGTGAATGCCAGGTCAAGTTCATATAGCCCTCACTAATGCACTCGTAAAGGATTATAGGGAGCTTGCTAAAGTGACTGATAGTCTACACTCAGCCGAGCAGCGGTGCATCATTCCTCCTCCTTTCTCTACCTTAGTAAGCCCGGTCAGCAAGGCCCCCACCATAAGGAACAGATGCAAAATAGATGATAGCAGGTCTGTGTTTTTACCACGCTCTCTTCGGTATGAACAATAGGAAGTGCTGACCACCTTGCAGCTTCAACAGTGTCAGCTCATCGGGACAACACTGTGGGCTCCATCTGCCAGGGTCATCTACTGTTCATTATGGACATCCTTTCAGGGTGACACAGGTGCTCAAGCGAGTGTTCTGCTGGCAGCTAGACCATAAGACACAGGAGCAGAAATAGGCTATTCGGCCCATTGAGTCTACTCTGCCATTCAATATCTGCCTACCATCACCTATTGATGAGAAGGCAAAGAGCGATGAAATCTCGCTGGAGGCAGCAGGATCCAGACTTACGGGACATGACGGGTGACACTCTGCTTCAGTATGTGATGTTGCACATGGGACTTCGTCCTGGATAAAGTGGCTAGACCTCTGCTCAGTACAGATTTCCTGTGTGCCGAAGGACTTTTAACTGATCTTAGGAACTGTTGGCTTCTGGATGTCAAGAACTTTCGAACATTACCCTGCTCCCCCAGTATGTTCCCCACAATGATTCTGTCAAGTGCATGTACCACCACATATGAGTTTACTTGACTGTTGGGCGAATTCTGAAACCTCACCGAGCCTACATTCTCCACTACAGTCACAAAACATGTGGTCAAACACATTTCCACAACTGATCTGCCAGATCTTGCTCGTGCATGTAGACTGAACCCAGAAAAGTTGGCAACTGCAAAGGCTATGTGTTGGCCAAAGTGAAAAGACTTGGCATTGCAGGCCAGTCACATAGACCCTGGGTGGCCTC
Organism: Mobula birostris; assembly: GCF_030028105.1. Lineage (NCBI taxonomy): Eukaryota > Metazoa > Chordata > Chondrichthyes > Myliobatiformes > Myliobatidae > Mobula > Mobula birostris. The sequence goes on from NC_092376.1 coordinate 171,813,351, forward strand.
CATATGGTCCATAAAGAAATTACTGACACCTTAATGAGATCACCATCCCCGATCATCTAGGCACATTTAACCGAGATAATTTTTTCCAAAATCTACTTAGTTAGGGGCTACCATCAGGTGCCTGTGTGCTTAGAGTTCATTCCAAAGTGGCTGACCCTGTTTGGCCTCTGAGTTTCTTTGCATGCTGTTTGGGCTGGAAAATGCAGCACTGACTTTCCAACTGCTGCTGGGCTCTGTATTAAAAGACTCAGACCTTCTTTTCATTTACCTGGATGTCATACCTTTTGCCAGTGCATCCAAATCCCAACCTGTATCTCATCTCTGCATACCTTTCCAGCGCTTAAACCAACATGGGTTGATTAATAACCCTGCTAAGTGCCAGTTTGGGTTGTCAACCATTGACTTTCTCGGCCATCGCATCTCCGCAGAAGGTGCGAAACTCTTCCCATCAAATATAGCCATTATTCTGGATTTCCCACCACCCTGCACTACAAAGAAACTACAGGAATTTTTAGCAATGGTCAATTTCTATTTCCACTTCATTCTGCGAGCTGCTGAACTTATTACGCTCCCCTGTAGAGTGTGCTTCCGAATATGCTGTGGGTACCGTGCATGAACAGTGTGTGACAGTCACTCGCCTTCTTCGGCCGGCAGCTCTCTCCCTCCGAAAGGAAGTACAGCACGTTTGTCTGTGAGCTTCTCAGTCTCTATCTGGCTGTCCGCCACCTTTGTTTTCTTCTAGGGGGGTTGTCATTTCACAGTGTTCATTGACCATAAACCCCTCGTGCATGTGATAGCCAAAATATCAGACGGCAGCAACGCCACCTGGCCTATATATCTAAGTTCACAACTGATGTGCGTACAACATATCAAGGGGAAAAATAAAGCCGTGGCTGATTGCCTCTCACAGTCAGCCATTGAGGCCGTACACAAAGGGGCTGACTATGCCGGCATGGCAGATGACCAAGCTACTGACCCAGAGGTCCAGGCTTACTGAACATCAGTCACAGGCCTGCGGTTGGCTGACATCAAGATCGGGGAAACTGGGGTTTCTCTCCTCTGCGATGTTTCAACTGGTCACTCTTGCCCCACACTGCCCGCAAACTCGAGACAGACTGTTTTCGACTCCATACATGCCCTTTTGCATTCGGGCTGGAAGGTCTCACGAACCTGGTTGCACTGAAGTTTGTGTGGCATGGCCTGTGAAAGGACATGTGTGCTGGCACTGCAGCCTGTCAGGACTGTCAGTAGGCAAACGTTAACCATCACTTGGACGGGGCAGAGTTTGTTAAGTGTGTCCAGGACAGATTCCTGTCACAGTATGTTGGCAGGCCGACTAGGGGGAATGCCATACTAGACCTAGTATTAGGTAACGAACCGGGTCAGGTCACAGATCTCTCAGTGGGTGAGCATCTGGGGGACAGTGACCACCGCTCCCTGGCCTTCAGCATTATCATGGAAAAGGATAGAATCAGAGAGGACAGGAAAATTTTTAACTGGGGAAGGGCAAATTATGAGGCTATAAGGCTAGAACTTGCAGGTGTGAATTGGGATGATGTTTTTGCAGGAAAATGTACTATGGACATGTGGTCGATGTTTAGCGATCTCTTGCAGGATGTTAGAGATAAATTTGCCCCGGTGAGGAAGATAAAGAATGGTAGGGTGAAGGAACCATGGGTGACAAGTGAGGTGGAAAATCTAGTCAGGTAGAAGAAGGTAGCATACGTGAAGTTTAGGAAGCAAGGATCAGATAGGTCTATTGAGGAATGTAGGGTAGCAAGAAAGGAGCTTAAGAAGGGGCTGAAAAGAGCAAGAAGGGGGCATGAGAAGGCCTTGGCGAGTAGGGTAAAGGAAAACCCCAAGGCATTCTTCAATTATGTGAAGAATAAAAGGATGACAGGAGTGAAGGTAGGACCGATTAGAGATAAAGGTGGGAAGATGTGCCTGGAGGCTGTGGAAGTGAGCGAGGTCCTCAATGAGTACTTCTCTTTGGTATTCACCAATGAGAGGGAACTCGATGACGGTGAGGACAATATGAGTGAGGTTGATGTTCTGGAGCATGTTGATATTAAGGGAGAGGAAGTGTTGGAGTTATTAAAATACATCAGGACGGATAAGTCCCCAGGATCTGACGGAATATTCCCCAGGCTGCTCCATGAGGCGAGGGAAGAGATTGCTGAGCCTCTGGCTCGGATCTTTATGTCCTCGTTGTCCACGGGAATGGTAATGGAGGATTGGAGGGAGGCGAATGTTGTCCCCGGTTCAAAAAAGGTAGTAGGGATAGTCCGGATAATTATAGACCAGTGAGCCTTACGTCTGTGGTGGGAAGGCTGTTGGAAAAGATTCTTAGAGATAGGATCTATAGGCATTTAGAGAATCATGGTCTGATCAGAGACAGTCAGCATGGCTTTGTGAAGGGCAGATTGTGTCCAACAAGCCTGATAGATTTCTTTGAGGAGGTGACCAGGCATATAGATGAGGGTAGTGCAGTGGATGTGATCTATATGGATTTTAGTAAGGCATTTGACAAGGTTCCACATGGTAGGCTTATTCAGAAAGTCAGAAGGCATGGGATCCAAGGAGGTTTGGCCAGGTGAATTCAGAATTGGCTTGACTGCAGAAGGCAGAGGGTTGTGGTGGAGGGAGTACATTCGGATTGGAGGGTTGTGACTAGTTGTGTCCCACAAGGATCGGTTCTGGGACCTCTACATTTCGTGATTTTTATTAACAACCTGGATGTTGGGGTAGAAGGGTGGGTTGGCAAGTTTGCAGACGACACAAAGGTTGGTGGTGTTGTAGATAGTGTAGAGTATTGTCGAAGATCGCAGAGAAACATTGATAGGTTGTAGAAGTGGCAGATGGAGTTCAACCCGGAGAAGTGTGAGGTGTTACACTTTGGAAGGACAAACTCCAAGGCAGGGTACAAAGTAAATGACAGGATACTTGGTAGTGTGGAGGAGCAGAGGGATCTGGGGGTACATGTCCACAGATCCCTGAAAGTTGCTTCACAGGTAGATAGGGTAGTTAAGAAAGCTTATGGGGTGTTGGCTTTCATTAGTCGAGGGATAGAGTTTAATAGTCGGGAAGTAATGATGCAGCTCTATAAAACTCTGGTTAGGCCACCCTTGGAGTACTGTGTCCAGTTCTGGTCGCCTCACTGTAGGAAGGATGTGGAATCATTGGAAAGGGTACAGAGGAGATTTACCAGGATGCTGCCTGGTTTAGAGAGTATGGATTATGATCAGAGATTAAGGGAGCTAGGGCTTTACTCTTTGGAGAGAAGGAGGATGAGAGGAGACATAATGGAGGTATACAAGATATTAAGAGGAATAGATAGAGTGGATAGCCAGCGCCCCTTCCCCAGGGCACCACTGCTCAAATACAAGGGGACATGGCTTTAAGGTAAGGGGTGGGAAGTTCAAGGGGGATATTAGAGGAAGGTTTTTTACTCAGAGAGTGGTTGGTGCGTGGAATACACTGCTTGAGTCAGTGGTGGAGGCAGATACACTAGTGAAGTTTAAGAGACTACTAGACAGGTATATGGAGGAATTTAAGGTGGGGGCTTATAAGTGAGGCAGGTTTTGAGGGTTGGCACAACAGTGTGTGCGGAAGGGTCTGTACTGTGCTGTACTATTCTATGTTCTATGTTCAGGCACCATTGGCATGTTAATATGGACCTTGTTGGTCCTCTTCCCTCTCCCATGGTTTCACACACCTCCTTACCCTGGTGGACCACGTCACCAGGCAACCCGAGGTTGTCCCTCTGGCACCGATGGCGGTCGCAGACGTGGCTCGGACATTCATCAAACACCTAGGTTGCTCGGTTTGGCACCCCATCTAGTATTTACTCTGACTACAGTCCCCAGTTCATTTCAGCCCTCAGGACTGGAATGACCCAGAACCTCGGCAGTAGGCTACATCACACCACTGCGTATCACCCACAGTCCAACAGCCTATGCGAGCAGTTTCAATGCTCCTTAAAAACTGCTCTGAGGGCTTCCCTGACTGATGAGTGTTGGCATGATCATCTCCCATATGTACTGCTGGGGCTCAGAGCGGCTCCAAACCTCGCTTACCTCAATGACCTCAAAATTCCCATCACAAACCTTGTCACAAACGTCAAACACTGTCACAATCGTCAACCACCTCACATACCTCAAAACTCTCCCAAACTTCAAATACCTCAAAGCCCTCACAAACCTCAAACCCCTTCACTAAACTCAACCACCTTGCAAACTACAAACACCTCAACCCCCTCATAAACTCAACCACCTCACAAACCTCAAACACCTCAAACTCCCTCACAAACATCAAACTACTTCACTAAACTCAACCACATCACAAACTACAAACACCTCAACCCCCTCATAAACTCAACCACCTCACAAACCTCTAAACCTGAAATCTCCTCAGAACTTCAAACTCTCTCACAAACCTCAAATCCCCTCTAAACCTCAAACACCTCAAACCCCCTCACAAAGCTCGAAACCCCTTACAAATTTCAAACCTCCCTCCATAAACCTTGAACCCCTCACTAACCTCAAACATCTCAAACCCTCTCACTAACCTCAAATCCCTCACAGCCCTCAAAACTTTCAAGCCTTTGTAAACCTCATTCTTATACACACTTCCAACACCTCAAAATTGTTGACAGACCTCAAACCCTCACCAACCTTAAACACCATCGTAAAGCTTAAACCCCTTAAAACCCCTTAACCAACCTCAAAGCCTCTCACAAACCTCAAAACCTCAAACCCCTCAAACTCAATCCCAAAATTTAAACCCCTTCACAAACCTCAAATACTGTCACTAATTTCAAACCCTTGCAAACCATAAAACCCCTTCACCAATCTCAAACCCCCTTGCAAACCTCAAGCCTTCTCACAAACATCAAACACCACAAACAGCCTCACAAACCTCAAACACCTTCACTAACCTCAAACCCCCTCATATTCCTCAAAACCACTTTGCTATTTGCAAATGTCAATCACTTCTCAAAATCTCAAACCCCTCGCAAACCTCAAAACCCCTCAGAAGCCTCAAACTCTCTCACAAACGTCAAATACCACAAACAGCCTCACAAATTGCACCTCAACCCCCTCACAAAACTCAAGCAACCTGCTCACTAACCTCAAACACCTTAAACCCTCTCAATAACCTCAAACCTTCTCACTAATCTCAAACCCCTCACAAACCTCAATCCCCATTACAAACCTCAGACTTGCAAATATTAAACATCTCAACCCTCCTCACAAACCTCCAATACCTCAAATCCACTCCCAAACCTAAAGCCTCTTGTAAACCTCAAACATACTCGTTAATCTCAAATCCCCTTACAAACCTCAAACAGACGTGCAAATATCAATCATCTCAAACCCCCTCAGAAAGCTCAAACACCTCAAATCCACTCCTAAACCTAAAGCTCCTTGCAAACCTCAAACATACTCACTGACCATAAATCCATAAGACACAGGAGCAGAATTAGCCTATTCAGCCCATTGAGTCTGCGCTACCATTTCATCATGGCTGATCCCAGATCCCAATCAACCTCATACACCTGCCCTCTCAGCATATCCCTTGATGCTTCAACCAATCAGGAATCTATCAACCTCCACTTTAAATATACTCACGGACTTGACCTCCACCACAGTCTATGGCAGAGCATTCCATAGATTCACTACTCTCTAGCTAAAAAATCCTCCTTGCTTCTGTTCTAAAGGGTCCCCATTACTACCTCACCAGCATTATTTCCCAGTAGTCCAATATCAACTTTCACCTCCCTTTTATTCTTTATATTGCTGAAAAAACTTTTGGTATTCTGCTTTATATTATCGGCTAGTTTGCCCTCCTATTTCATCTTTTCCCTTCTTATGGTTTGTTAGCTATCTTTTGTTGGATTTTTAAAACTTCTCAATCACCCAACTTCCCACTCAACTTTTGCACCATATGTGCCCATTCCTTGCTTTTACGTAGTCCTTAACTTCCCTTGTCAGCCATGGGTTGCCTAGCCCTCCCATTTGAGAACTCAAAACCTCTCGCAAACCTCAAACCCCTTTCACTAATTTCAAAACCCCTTGCAAACCTGCATATCTCAAACACCTCAAGCACTTTAAACTCCCTCTCAAACCTTAAACCCCCTTGCAAAACTCAAACCCCCTCACTAACCTCAAAACACTTGCAAACCTCAAAGCCCTTAAAGCTACTCCCAAACATAAAGCCCTTTGCAAACCTCAGATATACTCACTGACTTGAAAACACCTCACCAACCTCAAACACCTTAAACTGCCTCACAAACCTCAAACTCCCACTCAAACCATAACCCCCTTGCAAATCTCAAACCCCCTCACCGACCTCAAACACCTTAAACTCCCTCACAAACCTCAAACTCCCACTCAAACCATAACCCCCTTGCAAATCTCAAACCCCCTCACCGACCTCAAACACCTTAAACTCCCTCACAAACCTCAAACGCCCACTCAAACCATAACCCCCTTGCAAATCTCAAACCCCCTCACCGACCTCAAACACCTTAAACTCCCTCACAAACCTCAAACTCCCACTCAAACCATAACCCCCCTTGCAAATCTCAAACCCCATCACAAGCCTCAAACTTCCTTGTAAATTTCAAATCACCATGCAAACCTCAAAATTCATTGCAAAGCTTAAACTCATAAGACCATAAGACATAGGAGCAGAATTAGGCCATTCAGCCCATCAAGTCTGCTCTGCCATTCCAGCATGGCTGATTCTGGATCTCTCTCAATCCCATACACCTAGCTTCTTGCCATATCCTTTGATGCCCTATGGCAGAGTATTCCACAGATCCACCACTCTCCGGCCAAAAAAACTCGTCCCTATCTCTATTCTAAAGGGTCGCCCCTCAATTTTGAGGCTGTACCCTATAGCTCTGGATACCCCCACCAAAGGAAACATCCACCCTCCTCTCCACATCCACCCTATCTAGACCTTTCAACATTTGGTAAGTTTCAGTGAGATTCTACCCCACCCCCGCATTCTTCTAAATTCCAGTGAGTACAGGCTCAAAGCTGCCAAACACTCCTCATATGTTAACCCCTTCATTCCTGGAATGTGAACCTCCTCTGGACTCTCTCCAATGACAACACATTCTTTCTGAGATATAGGGCCCAAAACTGTTGACAATACTCCAAGTGTGGCCTGACTAGTGTCTTATAAAGCCTCAGCTTTATTTCCTTGCTTTTATATTCTATTCCCCTTGAAATAAATGCCAACATTGCATTTGCCTTCTATACCACAGACTCAACCAGTAAATTAACCTTCTGTGAGTCCTGCATGAGGATTCCTAAGTCCCTCTGCATGTCTGAAGATTGAACCTTCTCCCCATTCAGATAATAATCTGCGCTATTGTTCCTTTTACCAAAATTCATTATCATACATTTCCCAACACTGTAATCAAAGGTTATGGGGATAAGGCAGGAACTGATTATTGATAGTGGATGATCAGCCATGATCACAGAATGGCGGTGCTGGCTTGAAGGGCCAAATGGCCTACTCCTGCACCTATTGTCTATTGTCTATTGTATTCCATCTGCCATTTTTTTGCCCATTCTTCTAATTTGTCTAAGTTCTGCTGCAATCGCATTGCTTCCTCAGCACTACCTACCCCTCCAACTATCTTTGTATCATCTGCAAATTTTACCACACAGCCATTAATTCTGTTATTCAAACCATTGACATACAATGTGAAGAGCAGCGATCCCAATACTGACACCTGAAGAACACTACTAGTCACTGGCAGCCAACCAGAAAAGGCCCTATTTATTCCCACTCACTGCCTCTTGCTCATCAGCCATTCCTCTATCCGTGCCAATATACTTCCTGTAATGCCAGAGAATTTTATCTTGTTAAGCCGCCTCATGTGTGGCACCTTATCAAATGCCTTCTGAAAATCCAAGTAAATGACATCCACTGCCTCTCCTTCATCTAACCTGCTTGTTACTTCCTCAAAGAACTCTAACAGATTTGTCATGCAAGATTTCCCTTTACAGAAACCATGTGACTTTGACTTATTTTATCATTAGTCTCCAAGTACCTTGAGTAAGGATGTAAAAGATTATGGGGAGAGGGCAGGAGGGAGATTCATGTTGGGAGGGATGTTAAATCAGCCTTGAAGAAATGGCAGAGCAGACTCAACGGGCCGAATGGCCTAATTCTACTCAACCCCTCAAACACTCTTGCTAAACTCAATCCCTTACAAACTTCAAGCACTCTCACAAACCTCATAGCTCCTCACTAAACTCAAGGAACCACCTCACTAACCTCAAACGCCTTAAACTCCTTCACATACCTCAAACCCCTTCACATACCTCAAACCCCTTGTGAACTTTAATTCCCCTAGAAAACCTCAAACACCTTTGCAAATATCAAACATTTTAAACCCCCCATAAACTCAAACACCTCAAATCTACTCCCAAACCCCCAGCCCCTTGCAAACCTCAAAACCCCCACAAACCTCAAACACCTCAAACCCTCTCATTAACCTCAAGCACCTTAACTCCCTTACAAATCTCAAAGTTCCTCTCAAACCTTAAATCCCCTTGCAAAACTAAAACACCATCACTGACCTCAAACCCTCTCTTAAACCTCAAAGCACCTTGCAAACCACTAACCGCTTGTAAACCTCAAATCACCTTGCAAACCTCAAACCTCTCAAATATGCTTGCAAGTCTCAAATTCTCTCACAATTCTCAAACCCCGCAAACACCCTCACTAAACTCAATCCCTTGTAAACCTCAAACCTCCTTACTAAACTCAAGCAACCACCTCGCTAACCTCAAACACTTCAAACCCCTTCACAAACCTCAAACCCCTAGGTAACCTCAAACATCTCAAACCCCTTCACCAACCTGAAACCCTTCCCAAACTTCAGTCCCCTTGCAAACCACAAACACCTCAAATCCACTCCTAAACCTCAGTCCCCTTGGAAACCAAAAACGCATCAAATCCACTCCGAAACCTCAGTCCCCTTGGAAACCACAAACGCATCAAATCCACTCCGAAACCTCAGTCCCCTTGGAAACCACAAACGCATCAAATCCACTCCGAAACCTCAGTCCCCTTGCAAACTTCAAACACCTCAAAACCCTTCAATAACCTCAAACATCTCAAATCCCTCGCACAAGTTTGTTAAGAAATAGTAAGGTCTTGTCCAGGTACCCAATACTTGCTCAATATTTTGCTCTCTGCACTATTTATGTAATTTGTATTTATTATTTTTGTAACTGATGGTAATTTTATGTACTGCTGCCACAAAACATTTCCCAGCAGATGTCAATGGTAATAAGCCTGATTCCGATCTGACCTGCGCCCAGCACATAAGTACAATTATGAAGGAAACAATGGCAGCACCCCTACTTAGAAGTTTGTAAAGATTCAGCAGGACGTCCAAAATTTGATAAACTTCTATAGGTGTGTGGTGGAGAGTTTACTGACTTGTTGCATCGTGACCTCGTATGGAAACACCGATGTGCTTGAATGGAAGATCATACATAAAGTCATGGATTTGGCCCAGTCCGTCATGGGTAAAACCCTCCACGCAACTGTGCCCATCCACACAGTGCTTTCTCAGGAAAGCAGGATCAATCATCAGGAACTTCAACCACCCAGGTCGTGCTTTCTTCTCACTGTTACCATCAGGAAGAAGATACAGGAGCTTCAGAAACCACACCATCAGTTATTACCCCTCAGACATCAGGCTGTTGAACCAGATGGGATAACTTCACTCAACTTTACACACCCCATCACTGATCTGTTTCCACAACCTGTGGGCTCACTTTCAAGGACTCTTCATCTCATGCTCTTGATATTTATTGCTTATTTATCTGTTGTTTTTGTGAGTGGGAAGTTGGGTGATTGGGAAGTTTTTAAAGTCCAACAAAAGGCGACCAAAAAAACCATGAGAAGAGAGAAGATGAAATATGAGGGCAAACTAGCCAATAATATAAAGCAGGATACCAAAAGTTCTTTCAGTTATATAAAGAGTAAAAGGGAGGTGAGAGTTGAAATTGGACCACTGGAAAATGGTGCTGTTGAGGTGGTAATGGGGACAAAGAAATGGCAGATGAAATTAATGGGTACTTTGCATCAGTCTTCACTGTGGAAGACACTAGCAGTGTGCCAGAGGGTCTGTGAGTACCAGGGAGCAGGAGTGAGTGCCATTGCTATTACAAAGGAAAAAGTGCTAGGCAAACTCAAAGGTCTTTGGTGGATGAGTCCAGATAGACAACATCCCAGAGTCCTGGGAGAGGTTGTTGAAGAGATAATAGATGCATTGGTTACGATCTTTCAAGAATTAAGTGATTCTGGCATGGTCCCTGAGGACTGGAAGTGTCATTCCACTCTTGAAGTAAGGAGGAGGGCAAAAGAAAAGAAATTATAGGCCAGTTCATCTAATCTCAGTGCTTGGAAAAGTGTTGGAGTCTATTATTAAGGATGAGGTTTTGGGCTACTTGGAGACTAATGATAAAATAAGTCAAAGTCACAAAGTTTCTGTGAAGAAAAACCATGCCTGACAAACCTGTTAGAGTTCTTTGAGGTAGTAACAACTCCCCTCCCCCCCAATCCCTTTTAAAGCACTGAAATCCAGGAATATTAAGAATCCATTCCTGCCCTGGTGCCAGCCAAGTCTCTGTAATGGCCACTACATCATAATTCCATGTATGTACAATTTAGTTCCATGTATGTATCTGACTTCCTGTCAGATCACCAGCAGGTGGTAAGAGTGGGCTCCCTCACCTCTGCCCCTCTGACCCGCAACACAGGTGCCCCTCAGGGCTATGTACTAAGCCCCCTCCTTTACTCCCTGTACCCATGATTGTGTCGCCACCCATAGCTCCAATCTGCTAATTAAATTTGCTGACGACACTACACTGATTGGCCTAATCTCAAATAATAATAATGAGGCAGCCTACAGAGAGGAAGTCATCACCCTGCCAGAGTGGTATCAAGAAAACAACCTCTCCCTCAACGTCGCAAAACAAAGGAGCTGGTTGTGGACTACGGGAGGATTGGAGACAGGCTAACCCCTATTGACATCAATGGACCTGGGGTTGAGAGGGTAAACAGCTTTAAGTTCCTCAGCATCCACATCACCGAGGACCTCATGTGGTTGTGCACACCAGCTGTGTGGTGAAAAAGGCACAACAGCGCCTCTTTCACCTCAAACGGTTGAAGAAGTTTGGTATGGATCCCCAAATCCTAAGGACTTTCTACAGGGGCAGAATTGAGAGCACCCTGACTGGCTGCATCACTGCCTGGTATGGGAACTGTACTTCCCTTAATCGCAGGACTCTGCAGAGAGTGGTGCGGACAGCCTAGCGCATCTGTAGATGTGAACTTTCCACTATTCAGGACATTTACAAAGACAGGTGTATAAAGAGGACCCGAAGGATCACTGGGGACCCGAGTCACCCCAAACACAAACTGTTCCAGCTGTTACCATTTGGCAAACGATACCGCTGCATAAAAACCAGGACCAACAGGCTCCGGGACGGCTTCTTCCACCAGGCCATCAGACTGATTAATTCATGCTGACGCCACAGTATTTCTATGTTAAATTGACTATCTGTTGTACATAATATTTATTATAAATGACCATAAGTACACTTTGCACATTTGAAGGGAGACGCAACATAAAGAGTTTTACTCCTCCTGTATATGAAGGATGTAAGTAATAAAGTAAACTTAACTTTATTACTAATCACGTAACTTTATTTCGTGACTTGTGGTCACGCTATGTTGGTGCCATGGCAACACTTGTACAATCCTCTCTGATTTGATTTGATGCAAAATCAAAATAGAGATGGCTGAAGAGATTGTGGAGGCATTAGCAGCTGCCGCTGCTACAGTGTGATCGAGAACCTCCGGAGGGAAGGCCCCAAAATCCCCGGCTTTGCCTGCTGCTGGCGACCGAGGCTGAGGTCGAAGCGTTCGGCAGAGATGGTGCTCGGTACTCGGTGTTGGAGAGCTGATTGGAGGCTCGAAGTTTTCGGATGACTCAGAATTGGACTGTGGTCGGGCATGGCAGGGAGAGTTTTCTTCCTTCTCCCATCTGCGCGAGATGTGGGACTTTCGAGAGACCTTGAACTCTTTTACTGTGCGATGGCCTGTTCTTCATCAAGTTGTGGTATTGTTGCACTGTTGTAACTATACATTATAATTATGTGGTTTCTGTTAGTTTTTCAGTCTTGGTCTGTCCTGTGGTTCTGTGATATCACACCGGAGGAATATTGTATCATTTCTTAATGCATGCATTACTAAATGACAATAAAAGAGGACTGCGTGTCCTCATAATCTAATAATCTAATAATTCAATTCAAACTTTGCAGCATAGCACTGACATATAACGTAAAAAGAATTGGTCTCAACACAGACCCCTGTGGAACACACTTGTCACTGGCAGCCAACGAGAAAAGGCTCCCTTTATTCCCACTCTTTGCCTCCTGCCGATCAGCCACTGCTTTATCCATGCTAGAATTTTTCCTGCAATACCATGGGCTTGCAGCTTGTTAAATAGCTGAACTCTGTTTAGACCATTCCCCAGTTCCCAGCAATGACATCAGTACATCCCAAGCAGGCAAAGCTTAGGGAATTTGGTCACATGCAGTGATCAGAAACCATTATGATATCAACAACTTCTCCTACTCATGGTATGGAAGAGTACACGTCAGAATTTTACCGTGGCCTGGCATTTCCTTGGACTAGGAGTATCACATTTTGTGGTTGGACTGTCAGCGAGTAGGTGTTTGCAAGACGATTCTCTTCACATTAGTCCTTGAATACCAAACCGTGGAGAGGGGTTGCTCCGTTAACAAATCTTCCTTGGGTTTGTATGTCCATACATTCAAATCCCTGTGATCAGTGACATTTGTTTGACAGCCAGGAGCACAGTTTATAGTTTCTATACTGACTGTAACACTCTTTGTAATACAGGTTTCCCCTGCACACAGAAGTGATCAATAATCCAGGAGATCAATAAATCGATTCAGGGTCTGAATGATATGTGTTAGAAATCCTCACTATTTTCAAACCACTCCACACATCGAGCAGTGTCTAATGGTAGCTGTATCCTCTTTGCAATACAACGAGTTCACTGGCATATTTCTCAGCAGAAATCTCAGCGAAGGATACAATCCTAGCGACATGAGACGGTGAGCAGTTGGTAACTGCTCAGGACACTGGATATTCATCAGTGTGTCAAACAGTGAATGGTTTGTCTACACAATGCAGTGGATAACAGGCTTTGTGAATGAGTTACTGGAATGCACCAGTCATCAGCAGAAACATCACTAGATCCCTAAAAACTCCTCTGACTCAGACTGTCACTGACAGAGTTTATAATATTCCACCACATGTGAAACGTGATTGGGTCGCTCAGTCAATGAACTTTATATCTAGTGGTCTTGTCAGCTGTATATTTATATTTGCATAGTTATTTGCATGGTTTTATTTTTTTTGTACATTGTTTGTCACTCTTTATTTCTGCACATGTTTCACAAATTCTATTACATTTCATTAAGTGCTTCCATACTGACTGGAACATCAGTCAACAGGTCTCCCCTACACATAGAACTGTCCACGAAATAAACAAAGTTATTCAGGGTCTGAAAGATAGGCTTTAGGAAAACCTCAGTGTGTCAAACCTCTGCAGGGATGGCCCTGGGGAAAACAGTAAGGGAAAGAATCAGAGGTCAGCAGAGATACGTGATTACAGCAGCCAGTGTAAATTCAGAATCAGAATCAATTATAATATCACTGGCACATGTTGGGAAATTCATTAACTTCATGGCAGAAGGACAATGAAATAAATGATAAATAAATTACAGGAAATATATACAGTATATGTGTATTAAATAGTTAAGTTAAAATAAGTAGTTCAAAGTAAGAGAAATGAAACAGAGTAGCATGGTAGTCTTCACGAGGAAATCTGCAGATGCTGGAATTTCAACCAACACACATAAAAATTGCTGGTGAATGCAGCAGGCCAGGCAGCTTCTCCTATCATTTTGGATCTCCCCCTCCCCCTCCCACTTTCAAATCTCTTACTATCTCTTCTTTTAGTTCGTCCTGACGAAGGGTCTCGGCCTGAAACGTCAACTGTACCTCTTCCTATAGATGCTGCCTGGCCTGCTGCGTTCACCAGCAATTTTTATGTGCGTAGCTTGGTAGGCTTCATGGGTTCAATGACCATGCAGAAATCAGATGACAGAGGGGAAGAAGCTGTTCCTGAATTGCTGAGTGTGTGCCCTCCTTCCTGATGATTCAAGATGGGAGTTCGATTCCCACTGGTGTCTGTAAGAAGTTTGTACATTCTCCACATGAACACACAGATTTCCTCATATGTTCTGGTTTCCTCCCACATTCCAGAAGTGTGTGGGCTAGGAATAATGAGTTGTGGTCACATTATGTTGGTGCCATGGCAACACTTGTACAATCCTCTCTGATTTGATTTGATGCAAAATCAAAATAGAGATGGCTGAAGAGATCGTGGAGGCATTAGTAATGATCTTCCAAGAATCACTAGATTCTGGAATGGTTATGGAAGACTGGAAAATTGCAAACGTCACTCTTCAAGAAGGGAGAGGAGGAAGAAAGGAAATTACAGGCCAGTTCGCCTGACCTCAGTGGTTGGGAAGATGCTGGAGTAGATTAATAAGGATGAGGTCTTAGGGTACTTGATAAAATAGGCCAAAGTCAGCATGGTTTCCTGAAGGGAAAATCTTGCCTAACAAACCTGTTGGAATTCTTTGAAGAAATAACAAGCGGTATAGACAAAAGAGAATCGGTTGATGTAGCGCACTTGGATTTTCAGAAGGCCTTTGATAAGCTGCCACACATGAGGTTGTTTAACAAGCTACGAGCCCATAGTATTACGTGAAATATTGTAGCCGGGATAAAGTAGTGGCTGATTCGAAGGAGGCAAAGTGTGGGAATAAAGGGAGAGTTTTCTGGTTGGCTGCTGGTGATTAGGGGAACAGAATATAAAAGCAAAGAGATAATGCTAAGCTTTTGTAAGACACTGGTTGGGCCGCTCTTGGAGTATGGTCAACAGATTTGGGCCCCATATTTCACAAAGGATGTGTTGTCATTGGAGAGAGTCCAGAGGAGGTTCACAAGGATGATTCCGGGAATGAAGGGTTTAAAATATGAGGAGTGTTTGGCAGCTTTGGGCCTGTACTCACTGGAATTTAGAAGAATAAGTGGGGATTCATTAAAACCTACCAAATTTTGAAAGGACTAGATAGTGTGAATGTGGAAAGAACGTTTCATATGGTAGGGGTATTCAGAACTAGAGGGCACAGTCTCAACATTGAGGGATAACCTTTTAGAACAGAGGTAAGGAGGGTAAGGAGGAATTTTCTTAGCCGGAGAGTAGTGAATCTATGGAACACTCTGCCACAGATTGCGGTGGAGGCCAAGTCCGTGGATATACTTTAGGCAGAAGTTGATTGTTTCCTGATTGGTTGGGGCATCAAAGGATATGGTGAGAAGGCAGGTGTTAGGGATTGAGTGGGCTCTGGGATCAGCCATGATGGAATGGCAGAGGAGACTGAATGGGCTGAATGGTCTTATTCTACTCATACGTCTTATGGTCTTATAGTCTTATTAATGGTGTTCCACAGGGATCTGTGTTGGGACCAATTCTTTTTATGTATATGTCAATGATATGGAAGATGGAATTGATGACTTTGTTGCAAAGTTTGCAAATGATATGAAGAAGTTAGGTGGAGGGCCAGGTAGCTTTGACGAAATAGAGAGCCTACAGAAGGACTTCTACAGATTAAGAGAATGGGCAAAGAAACGGCAGATAGAATACAATGTTGGGAAGTGTATGGTCATGCACTTTGGTAGAAAAAATGAAAGGGTTGACTATTTTCTAAGTGGAGAGAAAAAACACCTCCTTGCTCTTGCATTCTAGATCTCTTGATCTGGGATCAGCCATGATGGATTGGCAGAGCAGACTCGATGGGCTGAATGGCCAAATTCTGCTCCCATGTCTTAAGGTCTTATAAAAGCAAGGATGTATTGCTGAGCATTTATAAAGCATTAGTGAGGCCTCACTTGGAATATTGTGAGTAGTTTTGGGCCACTTATCTTAGAAAGGATGTGTTAAAACTGGAGAGGGTTCAAAGGAGGTTCACAAAAATGATTTCAGGATGCAATTGCTTGTCATATGAAGAGCGTTTGATGGCTCTGGGCCTGTATTCACTAGAAATCGGAAGAATGGGGGGTGACCTCATTGAAACCTACTGAATGGTGAAAGGCCTTGAGTGGATATGGAGAGGATGTTTCCTCTGGTGGGAGAGTCCAGGACCAGAGGACACAGCCTCAGAACAGAGATGAGGAGGAATTTCTTTATCCAGAGAGTGGTGAATCTGTGGAATTTATTGCCACAGGCAGCAGTGGATGCTGTCTTTAATTATATTTAAGGCAGAGTTTGAGGGTTTCTTGATTGGTCAGACCATGAAGGGATTCTGAGGGAAGATAGGAGATTAGGGCAGAGAGGAAAATTGATTCAGCCACGCTGAAATGGCAGAGCAGACTCGATGACCCAAATAGCCTAATTCTGCTCCTATATCTTATTATCTTATAGTCTAAAATACACATTTCCTTGTACTGCATGTTTTGATGTATGTTACAAATCAGCTAATCTTTATAATGAACACCGGGGGGCAGTGTTGTGCTACTGATGGAGAAATTGCACAGGCCGGATCTCTGTCCACAATTGAGAGTAGAAAAAAGACATAAGATGTTCTACAGATGCAGAAAATCTGTAGCAACACACACTCCTCAGTCCGCAATGCCAGCAGCTGACCTATTGCTCTGAATTACTCCAAACTCTCAAATCTCTCTCTCCTTTGTACAAAAAATGCTGGAGGAACTCAGCAAGTCATGCAGTATCTATGGAATGGAAAAAAGCTTTTGTGCTGAAACCCTTCATCAGAACTGGAAAGGAAGAAGGAAGAAGCCATAAACCAGCCAGGACATACTCTTCTCTTTATTACCATCAAGAAGGAGGTACAGGAGCCTGCAGACCCACGTTCAACAATTTAGGAATAGCTTCCTCCCCTTCATCATCAGATTGCTGAACGATCTATGAACCCACGAATACTACCTTGATATTCCTCCTATGTACTATTTATTTATTTTTGTACCCTTTAGTAATATATTCATGCTTTGCATTCTACTGCTGCCACAATACAAAAACCCTTCAGGACATACTATATGTTGGTGATAATAAACCTGATTCTGAAAGAACACAGAGACAGGACTCGACTCCAAACATCATCAGTGAGCAGAAGATCAACTCCAACTGTACAATCATTATTATTGAAATTTATTTATTCTCAGCTCAAGACGGTGAATCCTGAGGCACGGGCATACCCAAGCACGCTCATTTCTCAATTGCTAGGAACTTTCGGACTATTCCAGTGGTGCTCAGTATTGTGGCGATCTGAAGATTTACATAGATATTACTGTGCAGCCCTAATTGTTTAATGCTATTGTGTAGTGCCTTTGGGATGATACCCATGTAGATATTACTCTCAGGAAAATGTAAGACCAAAAGATATTAGAGCAGAGTTAGGCCATTTGGTCCACTGAGTCTGCTCTGCCATTTCATCATCCTGATCCAATTTTTCTCTCAGCCCTAATCTCCTGTCTTCCCCCAGAATCCTTTCATGCTCTGACCAATAAAGAAACCATCAATCTCTGCCTTAAGTATACTTAAAGAATTCCACAGAATCACATCTCTCTGGTGAAAGAAATTCCTCTTCATCTATGTTCTCAAAGGATGCCCCACTGTTCTGAACATGTGTTCTCTGGTCTTAGACTCTCCCACCATAGCAAACATCCTTTCCACACTTTATCAAGTCCTTTCACCATTCAATAGGTTTCAATGAGGTAAACCCTCATTATTCTGAATTCTAGTGAATACAGGCCCAGAGCCATCAAACACTCATCATATGCAAAGCCATTCAATCTTGGGATCATTTTCATGAATCTCCTTTGAAACCTCTCCAGTTTAAACCGTAAGACAATGAGACATAGGACCAGAATTAGGCCATCTGGCCCATTGAGTCTGCTCTGCCATTCATTCAATCATGGCTGATCCTTTTTTCTATCTCCTTCTCAACCCCAGCTCCTGGCCTTCCCCGCGTAACCTTTGATGCCATGTCCAATCAAGAACCTATCAACCTCTTCCTTAAATACACCCAAGGACCTGGCCTGTACAGCTGCATGTGGCAACAAATTCCCCACCCTTTGACTAAAGAAATTTCTCCACATCTCTATTTTGAGAGGGTGTCCCTCTATCCTGAGGCTGTGCCATCTTGTCCTAGACTCTCCCACCATGGGAAACATCCTTTCCACATCTACTCTGTCTAGGCCTTTCAACATTCGAAAGGTTTCATTGAGATTCCCCCCCCCCCCATCCTTCTGAATTCCAGCGAGTACAGAGCCATCAAATGTTCCTTGGATGATAACCCTTTCATTCCTGGAATCATCCTTGTGAACCTCCTCTGAACCCTCTCCAATGCCAGCACATCTTTTCTAAGATGAGGAGCCCAAAACTGCTCACAATACTCAAGGTGAGGCCTCACCAGTGCCTTATAAAGCCTCAGCATCACATCCTTGCTCTTGTATTCTAGACCTCTTAAAATGAATGCTAACATGGCATGTGCCTTCCTCTCCACCGACTCAACATGCAAGTTAACCTTTATGGTGTTCTGCACAAGGACTCACAAGTCCCTTTGAATCTCAGATTCCTGGATTTTCTCCCCATTTAGAAAATAGTCCGTACATTTATTTCTTCTACCAAAGTGTATAACCATGCTTTTTCCAACATTGTATTTCCTTTGCCACTTTCTTGCCCATTCTCATAATCTGTCTATGTCCTTCTGCATCCTACCTGTTTCCTCAACACTAGCTGCCCCTGCACCAGTCTTCGTATCATCTGCAAACTTGGAAGCAAAGCCATCTATTCCTTCATCTAAATCATTGATATACAGCATAAAAAGAAGTGGTCCCAACATCGACCCCTGCGGAACACCACTAGTCACTGGCAGCCAACCAGACAAGGATCCTTTTATTCCCACTCGCTGCCTCCTACCAATCAGCCAATGCTCTAACCATGTTAGTAACTTTCCTGTAATACCATGGGTTCTTAACTTGGTAAGCAGCCTCATGTGTGGCACCTTGTCAAAGGCCTTCTGAAAGTCCAAATATACAACATCCTCTGCATCCCCTTTATCTATCCTACCTGTAATCCCCTCAAAGAATTCCAAAAAGTTCATCAGGCAGGATTTTCCCTGAAGGAAACCATGCTGACTTTGTACTATCTTGTCCTGTGTCACCAAGTACTCCATCACCTCATCCTTAACAATTGATTCGAACATCTTCCCAACCACTGAGGTCAGGCAAAATGGTCAAAAATTTCCTTTCTGCTATCTTCCCCCCGTCTTAAAGAGTGGAGTGACATTTGCAATATTCAAGTCCGCTGGCACCGTGCCAGAAAAAACACCCAGAAATCCTACAGCACAATGCAGGCCATTCGGCCCACAATGCTGTGCTGAACATGACCTTAACTTAGAAATTACCTGGGGTTACCCATATCCCTCTATTTTTCTAAGCTACATGTACCTATTCAGGAGTCCCTTAAAAGACCCTATTGTATCTGCCTCCACCACCGTCACCAGCAGCCCATTCCATGCTCTCACAACTCTCTGCGTAAAAAAAACATACCTCTGACATCTCCTCTGTACCTACTTCCAAGCACCTTAAAACTACGCCCTCTCGTGCTAGCCATTTCAGCCCTGGAAAAAAACCTTGACTGTCCACATGATCAATGCCTCTCATCATCTTGTACACCTCTATTAGATCACCTCTCATCCTTCGTCGCTCCAAGGAGAAACAGCCGAGTTCACTCAACCTATTCTCATAGGGCATGCTCCCCAATCCGGGCAACATCCTTGTAAATTTCCTCTGCACTCTTTCTATCATTTCCACATCCTTCCTTTAGTGAGGTGACCAGAACTGAGCACAGTACTCCAAGTGGGGTCTGACCAGGGTCTTATATAGCTGTAACATTACCTCTCGGCTCTTAAACTCAATCCCATTGTTAATGAAGACCAACGCACCGTATGCCTTCTTAACCACAGCGTCAACTTGAGCAGCAACTTTGAGTATCCTATGGACTCGGATCCCTAGATCCCTCTGATCCTCCACACTGCCAAGAGTCTTACCATTAAGACTATATTCTGTCATCATATTCAACCACCAAAATGAACCACTTCACACTTACCTGGGTTGAACTCCATCTGCCACTTCTCAGCCCAGTTTTGCATCCTATTGATGTCCTGCTGCAACCCCTGACAGTCCTCCACACTATCCACAACACCCCCAAACTTGTGTCATCAGCAAATTTACTAACCCATCCCTCCACTTCCTCATCCAGCTCATTTATAAAAATCATGAAGAGAAAGAGTCCCAGAACAGATCCCTGAGGCACACCACTGGTCACCGACCTCCATGCAGAATATGACACGTCTACAACAACTCTTTGCCTCCTGTAAGTAAGTCAGTTCCGGATATGACAGTGTCCCCTTGGATCCCACACCTCCTTACTTTCTCAATAAGCCTTACATGGGGTACCTTATTAAATGCCTTGCTGAAATCCATATACACTACTTCTTCTGCTCTACCTTCATCAATGTGTTTAGTCACATCCTCAAAAAATTAAATCAGGCTCATAAGGCATGATCTACCTTTGACAAAGCCATGCTGACTATTCCTAATCACATTATGCCTCTACAAATGTTCATAAATCCTGCCTCTCAGGATCTTTTCCATCAATTTTCCAACCACTGAAGTAAGACTCACTGGTCTATAATTTCCTGGGTTATCTCTACTCTCTTTCTTGAATAAGGGAACAACATCTGCAACTCTCCAATCCTCCAGAACCTCTCCCGTCCCCATTGATGATGTAAACATCATTGCCAGAGGCTCAGTAATCTCCTCCTTCACCTCCCACAGTAGCCTGAGGTACATCTCGACTGTCCCGGAGACTTATCCAATTTGATGCTTTCTAAAAGCTGCAGCACATCTTCTTTCTTAATGTCTATATGCTCAAGCTTTTCAATCCACTGTAAGTCATCTACAATGGCCAAAATCCTTTTCCTTAATAAATACTGAAACAAAGTATTCATTAAGTACGTCTGCTATCTCCTCCGGTTCCATACACACTTTTCCACTGTCACACTTGATTGGTCCTATTCCCTCGTGTCTTATCTTCTTGCTCTTCATATACCTGTAGAATGCCTTGGGGTTTTCCTTAATCCTGCTCGCCAAGGCCTTCTTATGGTCCCATCTGGCTCTCCAAATTTCATTTTTAAGATCCTTCCTGCTAGCCTTGTAATCTTTTAGATCTCTGTCATTACCTAGTTTTTTGAACCTTTCATAAACTTTTCTTTTCTTCTTTACTAGATTTACAACAGCCTTTGTACACCAAGGTTCCTGTAACCTACCATCTTTTCCCTGTCTCATTGGAACACACCTATGCAGAACGCAACACAAATGTCTTCTGAACATCTTCCACATTTCTGCCGTACATTTCCTTGAGAACATATGTTCCCAATTTATGAGTTCCTGCCTGGTAGCTTCATATTTACCCTTACTCCAATTAATCGCTTTCCTAACTTGTCTGCTCCTATCCCTCTCCAATGCTATGGTAAAGGAGATAGAATTGTGATCATTATCTCCAAAATGTTCTCCTACTGAGATACTTGACACCTGGTCAGGTTGATTTCCCAATACCAGATCAAGTACAGCCTCTCCTCTTGTAGGCTTATCTACATATTGTGTCAGGAAACCTTCCTGAACACACCTAACAAACTCCAACCCATCTAAACCCCTCGCTCTAGGGAGATGCCAATCAATATTTGGGAAATTAAAATCTCCCACCACAACAACCCTGTTATTATTACACCTTTCCAGAATCTGTCTCCCTATCTGCTCCTCGATGTCCCTGTTACTATTGGGTAGTCCATAAAAAACACTCAGTAGAGTTATTGACCCCTTCCTGTTCCTAACCTCCACCCACAGAGACTCCATAGATAACCCCTCCATGACTTCCTCCTTTTCTGCAGCCGTGACACTATCTCTGATCAACAGTGCCACGCCCCCACCTCTTTTGCCTCCCTCCCTGTCCTTTCTGAAACATCTAAAGTCTGGCACTCTAAGTAACCATTCCTGCCCCAGAGCCATCCAAGTCTCTGTAATGGCTACAACGTCATAGCTCCAAGTACTGATCCACACTCGAAGCTCATCCGCTTTGTTCATGATGCTTCTTGCATTAAAGTAGACACATCTCAAACCATTGGTCTGAATGCATCCCTTCTCTATCACCTGCCTATCCTCCCTCTCTCTCGCACTGTCTCCAAGCTTTCTCTATTAGTGAGCCAACCACCCCTTCCTCCGTTTCTTCAGTTCGGTTCCTGCCCACCAGCAATCCCCAATAGCCTTAGCAAACATCCCTGCCAGGATATTGATCCCCCTCAGATTCAAGTGCAACCCATCCTTTTTGTACAGGTCACACCTGTCCCAAAAGTGGTCTCAATGATCCAGAAATCTGAATCCCTGCCCCCTGCTCCAATCCCTCAGCCACGCATTTATCCTCCATCTCACACTATTCCTATACTCACTGTCGCATGGCACAGGCAGTAATCCCGAGATTACTACTTTTGAGGTCCTGCTTCTCAACTTCCTTCCTAACTCCCTGTAGTCTGTTTTCAAGTCCTCCTCCCTGTTCCTACCTATGTCATTGGTACCAATATGTACCGCATCCTCTGGCTGTTCACCTTCCCACTTCAGGATATCATGGACACGATCAGAAACATCCTGGACCCTGGCACCTGGGAGGCAAACCACCATCCGTGTTTCTTTCCTGCGTCAACAGAATTGCCTGTCTGACCCCCTAACTATAAAGTCCCCTATCATTACTGCCTTCCTCTTCCATTCTCTACCCTTCTGAGCCACAGGGCCGGACTCTGTGCCAGAGGCACGGCCACTGTTGCTTCTCCCAGGTAGGCTGTCCCCCCCAAACAGTATTCAAGTAGGAATACTAATTGTCAAGGGGTACAGCCACAGGGGTACTCTCTAGTACCTGACTCTTTTCCTTCCCTCTCCTGACTGTTACCTACAGTACTTATCTGTCTCCCAAGTGCCTGGTGTGACTACTTGCCTATAACTCCTCTCTCTCACCTCACCTTTCCTGACCAGATGAAGGTGATCGAGTTGCAGATGCAATTCCCTAACCCGGTCCCTAAGGAGCTGCAGCTCGATGCACCTGGTGCAGATGTGGCCTTCCGGGAGGCTGGGAATCTCCCGGACATTCCACATCTGACACCTTGTACAGAGCTCCAGCCTCACAGGCATACTTCCTGTTTCTATTCTTCACAAATAACCTACCCGGCCTCAACCCATTATCACCGAAGCCCCGTTGAACCAAAGCCCTCCTACTCTGTCTCCCTCTACTCAGATGCCCACTCTATAAAGCTGTCTCCTTTAAAATGTCCCAACGGTCTAACTCGCTGACGTTCACGCGCTTGCGCAGTCATCCCTCGATCAAACTGCTGAAGAAAAATCTATCTCCTTTTAAACTCTTCGTATCATTCTAACTCGCTGATGTCCATGCACTTGTGCAGTCGTCCCTCGAACAAAATCTCCTGTGAATTGACTTCCAAGCACCTTAAAACCGTGTTAGCCATTTCAGCCCTAGGAAGAAGCCCCTGACTATCCGTGTTATCAATGCTTCTCATCATGTTATACACCTGAATCATCTTATACATCAGAGTCCAATGATTTTTGAAAGATCACTTCTAATGCCACCACAATCTCTAACGCTATCTCTTTCAGAACCCTGGGGTGCAGTACATCTGACTCAAAAGTCTGACTCTCAATATAGGAGCCCCTCAGGACTGTGTACTGAGTCCCCACCTTTACTCCCTGTATACCTATGATTGTATCGCCACCCACAGCTCCAAACTGCTAATTAAATTTGCTGATGACACTACATTGATTGGCCTTATCTCAAACAATAACGAGGTGGCCTACAGGGAAGAAGTCATCTCTCTGACACAGTGGTGTCAAGAAAACAACCTCTCCCTCAATGTCGCAAAAACAAAGGAGCTGGTTGTGGATTACAGGAGGAATGGAGACAGGCTAACTCCTATTGACATCAATGGATCTGGAGTTGAGAGGGTGAATAGCTTCATGTTCCTCGGCATCCACATCACCAGCGACCTCACGTGGTCTGTACACACCAGCTGTGTGGTGAAAAAGGCACAACAGCGCCACTTTAACCTCAGACATTTGAGGAAGTTTGGTATGGGCCCCCAAATCCAAAGAACCTTCCTACAGGGACACAGTTGAGAGCCTCCTGACTGACTGCATCACTGCCTGGTATGGGAACTGTACCTCCCTTAATCGCAGGACTCTGCAGAGAGTGGTGTGGACAGCCCAGCACATTAGTAGTTGTGAACTTCCCATGATTCAGGACATTTACAAGGACGGGTGTGTAAAAAGGGCCCATAGGATCATTGGAGATCCAAGCCATCCCAACCACAATCTATTCCAGCTGTTACCATCCGGGAAACGGTACCACAGCATAAAAGCCAGGACCTACAGGCTCCAGGACAGCTTCTTCCACCAGGCCATCAGACTGATGAACTTACGCTGATTTGAGTGTACTCTATATTACACTGACTGTTCTATTTATTATAAATTACTATGATTGCGCATTGCACATTTAGATGGAGACATAATGTAAAGATTTTTACTCCTCATGTATGTGAAGGATGTAAGAAATAATGTCAATTCAATTCAATCTGGTCCGAGTGACCTATGTACCTTTAGGTCTTTCAGCTTTTTGAGCACCTTCTCTTTTCTAACAGTAACTGCACCCACTTCTCTTCCTTCACAGTCTACAACTTCTGGCACACTGCTAGTGTCTTCCACAGTGAAGACTGATGCAAAATACTCAATTAGTTCATCAGCCATCTCCTTGTCCCCCGTAATTATTTTTCCTGCCTCATTTTCTAGTGGTCCTATTATCCACTCTCATTTCTCTTTTATTTTTAACATATTTGAAAAAACTTTTACTATCCACTTTGATATGATTTGCTAGCTTGCTTTCATATTTCATCTTTTCCCTTCTAATGATTTTTTTAGTTGCTCTTTGTAGGTTTTTAAGAACTTCGCAATCTTTTACCTTCCCACTAATTTTTGCTTTGTTGTATGCCCTTTCTTTTGCTTTTACAATAGCTTTGACTTCCCTTGTCAACCATGGTTGTACTACTTTTGCTGAAATGGTTGCCACAAGAGGACACATGTTTAGGGTGCTGGGGAGTAGGTACAGAGGAGATGTCAGGGGTAAGTTTTTTACTCAGAGAGTGGTGAGTGCTTGGAATGGGCTGCCGGCAACAGTGGTGGAGGGAGATATGATAAGGGACTTTTGGATAGTCACATGGAGCTTAGAAAAATAGAGGGCTATGGGTAAGCCTAGTAATTTCTAAGGTAGGGACATGTTCGGCACAACTTTGTGGGCCGAAGCGCCTGTATTGTGACGTAGGTTTTCTATGTTTCTATTTTACCATTTGAGTATTTCTTCATTTTTGGAATACACATGTCCTGCACCTTCCTCATTTTCCCAGAAACACACGCCATTGCTGCTCTGCTGACATCCCTGCCAGCAGCTCCTTCCAACTTACTTTGGCTCATATCACTGTAATTTCCCTTACTCCACTGAAATACTGTTACATCAGACTTTACTTTCTCCCTATCAAGTTTGAAGTTGAACTCAATCATATTGTGATCACTGGTTCCTAAGTGTTCTTTTACCTTAAACTCCCTAAAATCTCCTATAACTATTATAACATTGCCCTTTTGATTCGCTTTTCCTATTTCCTGTTGTGTAACCTGTGGTCCACCTCCCAGCCACTGTTCTGAGGTCTGGATATAACTGCCATCAATGTCCTTTTACCCTTGCAGTTCGTTAATTCAACCCACAAGGATTCAACATCTTCCTGTGTCACATCTTTTACCGATTTGATGCCATTCTTTACCAGTAGAGCCACACCACCCCCTCTGCCTACATTCCTATCCCACCAATACAATGTGTAACCTTGGACATTTAACTCCCAACTCCAACCATCCTTCAGCCATGATTCAGTGATGGCCACAACATCATACCTGACGATCTGTAATAATTCAACAAGATCATCCACCTTATTTCTTAAAATACACATATTTAGACACAACACCTTGAGTACCGTCATCGCTGTCCTTTCTGACTCTGCGTCCATAATGATATGACACTCAACCTGTTGGCTGCAACTAAGTCCCATCACCTGCCTTCCCTTCCTGACAATCTGATTGCACGCTATCTTTACTTTTTTACCATGCGTCCTTTCCTGAGTCCCTTCACTCCGGTTCCCACCCCCCTCCCAATTTAGTTTAAAACCTCCCCAACAGCTTTAACAAACCTGCCTGTGAGAATATTGGTCCCCTCGGGTTCAGGTGCAACTCATCACTTTTGAACAGGTCATACCTCCTCCCTGAAGAGATCCCAATGATTCAAGAACCTAATGCCCTGCTCCCTGCACCAGTTTCTTAGTCACGCATTTATCTGCCAGATCATCCTGTTTCTACTCTCACTGGTGCGTGGCACAGGCAGCAATCCAGAAATTACTACCCGGGAGGTCCTGCTTCTCAGCTTTCTACCTAGCTCTCTAAAATCTCTTTTCAGGACCTCATTGCTTTTCCTTCCTTCCTGGCTGCTCCCCCTCCCTCTCCAAAATGTTGTGGACATGATTTGAGACATCCCTGACCCTGGCACCTTGTTTTTGAGGGGAATGGCCACAGAGATGCTCTGCTCTAACTGCCTGTTCCATTTCTCCTGACTATCACCCAGCTACTCGCCTCCTACAACTTTGGGGTGTCTACTTCCCTGTGACTTTGATCAGTTTTCTCCTCGCACTCCCATACAAGCCAAACGTCATCCGGTTGCTACTCCAGATCCCTAACACGGCCTTCAAGGAACTGCAGCTGGAAGCACTTTATGCAGATATAGTTCCCTGGTAGAACACACCACAGCCATTTAAATAGTACAGTAAGAGAGGGGGAAAAAATCAAAAAGGAAACCTCTCCAGTTTCAGCACATTCTTTCTACAATAAGGGGTCTGAATCTGCTCACAATACTCCAAGTGAGGCCTCACCAGTGCTTTATAGAGTCTCAACATTCTTGCTTTTGTATTTTAGTCCTCTTGAAATGAATGCAGACATTCCATTTGCCTTCCTCACCACAGACTCAACCTGCAAAGGAGTGAGTGGGCAGATGCATGGCAGATGCAGTTTAATGTGGATAAATGTGAGGTTATCCACTTTGGTGGTAAGAACAGGAAGGCAGATTATTATCTAAATGGAGTCAAGTTAGGAAAAGGAGAAGTACAATGAGATCTAGGTGTTCTTGTACATCAGTCACCGAAAGCAAGCATGCAAGTACAGCAGGCAGTGAAGAAAGCTAATGGCATGCTGGCCTTCATAACAAGGGAAATTGCGTATAAGAGCAAAGTGGTCCTTCTGCAGCTGTACAGGGCCCTGGTGAGATAACACCTGGAGTATTGTGTGCAGTTTTGGTCTCCAAATTTGAGGAAGGACATTCTTGCTATTGAGGGAGTGCAGCGTAGGTTCACAAGGTTAATTCCCGGGATGGCGGAACCGTCATATGTTGAAAGATTGGAGTGACTGGGCTTGTATACTCTGGAATTTAGACGGCTGAGAGGGGATCTTATTGAAACATATAAGATTATTAAGGGATTGGACACGCTGGAGGCAGGAAGCATGTTCCCGCTGATGGGTGAGTCCAGAACCAGAGGCCACAGTTTAAGAATTAGGGGTAGGCCATTTAGAACGGAGTTGAGGAAAAGCTTTTTCACCCAGAGAGTGGTGGATATATGGAATGCTCTGCCCCAGAAGGCTGTGGAGGGCAAGTCTCTGGATGCTTCCAAGAAAGAGATGGATAGAGCTCTTAAAGATAGCAGAATCAAAAGTTATGGGGATAAGGCAGGAAATGAATACTGATTGTGGATGATCAGCCATGATCACAGTGAATGGCGGTTCTGACTCGAAGGGCCGAATGGCCTACTCATGCACCAATTGTCTATTGTCTATTATTGTAAAGTAACTTTTAGGGAATCCTGCAGAAAGACTCCCAAGTCCCTTTGCACATCAGATCTCTGTATCTTCTCTCCATTGAGAAAACAGTCACCCCTTTCATTTCATCTACAACGTGTGAACATACACTTAATGACACGGTATTTCATCTGCCATTTCTTTGCCCATTCTCCTAATCTGTCTAAGTCCTTCTGTAGCCTCTCTACTTTCTCAAAACTACTTGCCCTTTCACTTATTTTCACATCGTTTGCAAACGTTGCAACAAAACCATCAATTCCGTTATCTAAATCTTTGACATATACTGTAAAATGAATCGGTCCCAACACAGACCCCTGTGGAACACCACTAATCGCCGGCATCCAGTCAGAAAAGGGCAACACACACAAGACACTGGAGGAACTCAGCAGGTCAGGCTGAGAACAGTCAACGTTTCTGGCCGAAACCCTTCAGCACGACTGGAAAAAAAAAGCTGAGGAGGGTGGGGGGGATGGGAGGGAGAAGCACAAAGTGATAGGTGAAACCTGGAGGGGGAAGGATGAAGTGAAGAGTAGGGAAGTTGATTGGCGAAAGAGCCAGAAGGCCATGGACAAAAGAAAAGGGAGGAAGTGCACCCCAGAAGGAGGTGATGGGTGGGCAAGGAGATATTGTGAGAGAGTGAAAGGGAAGGCAAAATGATGAAGGAGGTGGGGTGGGGTCATTACCAGAAGTTTGAGAAATCAGTGCTCCCACCATCATATTGGAGGCTACACAAATGTGTTGTTCCTCCAACCTAAGTGTGGCCTTATCATGACAATGGAGGAAGCCATGGATGGACATATCAGAATGGGAATGGGGTGGAATTAAAATAGGTTTACTGTGTTCAGTTCTGGTCACCTCACTACAGGAAGGATGTGGATACTATAGAGAGAGTGCAGAAGAGATTTACAAGGATGATGCCTGGATTGGAGGGTGTACCTTATGAGAATAGGCTGAGTATACTTGGCCTTTTCTCCTTGGAGTGGCAGAGGTTGAGAGGTGACCTGATAGAGGTGTATATGATGAGAGGCATTGATCGTGTGGGCAGCCAGAGGTTTTTTCCCAGGGCTGAAATGGCTAATACAAGGGGGCATAGTTTTAAGGTGCTTGGAAATAGGTACTGAGGATTCTGTTTTTTGGAGTAAGTAACATGGTCGGCACAACATTGTGGGCTGAAGGGCCTGTAATGTGCTGTAGATCTTTATGCCTAGGTGTGATTGGGAGATCCCACATTTCTGGCAGACAGAGCATAGGTGTTTGGCGAAGCGGTCTCTCAACCTACTTCTACCGATGTACAAGAGGCCATAGGAGAACCAAACACAGTATATGACACCAGCAGACTCACAGGTGACGTTTCACCTCACCTTGAAGGACTGTTTAGAGCCTGAACTGTAGTGAGGGAGGAGGTATAGAGGCAGATGAAACACTTGTTCCGCTTGCAAGAATAAGTGCCAGGAGGGAGATCAGTGGGGAGGGATGAATGGACAAGGGAGTTGCGTAGGGAGCAATCCCACAGAAACCAGAGGTGGGGGGAGAGAGAAAGATGGTGGGATCCCGTTGAAGGTGGCAGAGGTTTTGGAGAATGATGTGCTGGACGCGGAGGCTGGTGGGGTGGTAGGTGGGGACAAGAAGACAAGAACCCTATCCCTGGTGGGATGGCAGGAGGATGGCATAAGGGCAGACGTGCATGAAATAGAAAAGATATGGTTGAGGGCAGCATTGACGATGGAGGAAGGGAAGCCCCTTTCTTTGAAAAAGGAGGATATCTCCTTTGTTCTAGAATGGAAAAGCTTTATCCTGAGTGCAGATGTGGCAGAGATGGAGGAATTGAGAGAAGTGGATGGCGTTTTTACAAGTAGCAGGGTGGAATGAGGTGTAGTCCAGGTAGCTGTGAGAGTCCATGGGTTTGTAATAGACATTGGTGGATAAGCTGTCTCCAGAGATAAAGAAACAGTGAGATTATGAAAGGGGAGGGAGCTGTCAGAAATGGACCAGGTAAATTTGAGGGCAGGGTGAAAGTTGGAGGTAAAGTGGATGAAGTCGGCAAGTTCAGCACAGGTGCATGAAGCAGCGCTGATGCAGTCGTCGGTGTAGCTTAGGAAAAGTGTGGAACAGACACCATTGTAGGCCTGGAACATTGACTGCTCCAAGTAGCCAACAAACAGTTAGGCATAGCTGGGACCCACGTGAGTGCCCATGGCTACACCTTTTGCTTGAAGGAAGTGAGAGGACCCAAAGGAAAAATTATCTGGAGTGAAGACAATTTCTGCTACATGGAGGAGAGTGGTAGTGAAGGGAAACTGGTTGGGTCTGGTGTCTAGAAAAACACAGCGGGCTTTGAGGCCTTCCTGGTTGGGGATAGAGGTGTATAGGGATTGGACATCCATAGTAAAGATAAGATGAAGGGGGCTAGGGAGCCTGAAATCCTTGAGAAGATCCAGAGCATGTGGAGTGTTACGGATGTAGGTAGGAAGGGACTGAACTAAAGGGGATGAAACAGAGTTGAGGTATGACTGAACTGGGGGGGGGGGGGATCAGAAAAAGCTCCCTTTATTCCCACTCTTTGACTCCTGCCAATCAGCCACTGCTTTATTCCTGTTAGAATCTTCCCTTCAATCCCATGTGCTTGTAGCTTGTTAAGCAGCCTCATGTGTGGCACCTTGACAAAGACCTTCTGAAAATCCAAATACACAACATCAACTGACTCTCCTTTGTCTACCCTGCTTGTTACTTCGTCAAAGAATTCCAACAGATTTGTCAGCCAAAATTTTCCCTTCAGGAAACTATGTTGACTATGGCCCATTTTATCATGTGCTTCCAAGTACCCTGAGACCTCTTCAGCTACCCTTTTCGGAACTGTTGAATGTACACCATCTGGTCCAGGTGATTTCCCTACCTTTAGAACTTTCAGTTTCCTGAAAGCTTTCTCTCAGCTTATGGTAACTTCACACAGTTCATGCCCCCCGACATGTGGAACTTCAACCGTACTGCTAGTGCCTTCCACAGTGAAGACTGATGCAAAATACTTATTTAGTTTTTCCACTATTTCATTGTCCCCCATTACTACCTCTCCAGCACTGTTTACCAGCCATCCAATATCCACTCTCACCTCTCTTTTACACTTTTTCAATCTGAAGAAACTTTTGGTATCCTCTTTAATATTATTGGCTTGCTTACTTTTATATTCCATCTTTACCTTCTTAATGACTTTCTTTTAGTTGCTTTCTGTTCATTTTAAAAGCTTTCTAATCCTCTAATTTCCCAATAATCTGTGCTCTATTATATGCCCTCTCTTTGGTCTTTATGTTGGTTTTGACTTCCCTTGCTAGCCATAGTTGTGTCATCTTTCCCTTAGAACACCTCTTTGAGATGTATATATCCTGTGCCTTCCGAATTGCTCCCAGATATTCAATCCATTGCTGCTCTGCTGTCATCCCTGCCTGTGTTTTTTTTCCAATCATTTCTGGCCAACTCCTCTCTAATGCCTCTGTAATTCCCTTTACTCCATTGTAATACTGCTACATCTAACTTCAGCTTCTCCTTCTCAAATTTCAGAGTGAATTCGATCATATTATGATCACTTTCCCCTTCATGCTTCTTTTCCCTTAAGCTCTCTAATCAATTCTGGTTCACTGTACGACACCCAATCCAGAATAGCAGACCTTCTTGTGGACTGGATCACGAGCTGCTCTAGAAAGCCATCTCGCAGGCATTCTAGAATTTCTCCACCCTGTAATCTAGCACCAAACTGTTTTTCCCAGTCTACCTGCATATTGACGTCCGCCATGACTATTGCAATATTGCCCTTTGGCATGCATTTTCATTAGCGTTGTTGGGGGCCTGAAACAACCGCCATGAGGTCTTTTTACCTTTGTAGTTCCTTAGCTCTCTCCACAATGATTGAACACCTTCAGACCTATGTCACCTCTTTCTAATGATTTGATTTAATTTTTTACCAAAAAGGACAACACCACTCCCTCTGATTTCATGCCTGTCTTTTCGATATAATGTGTGTCTTTGGACATTAAGCTCTTACCCATAATCTTCTTTCAGCCATGATTCAGTGATGCCCACAACATCATACCCCGCCGATCTGCAACTGTGCTGCAAGTTCCTCTACCTTATTCCATATACTGCACACATTCAGACACAACACCTTCAGTCCTGTATTCACCCTTTTTGATCTTGTCTGCCTTTTGCAACGCAACTCGTCTTGCAGACGGCAACTTTGCCCTATCAACAGCCTCTCCTTACGACACGATGCCTCTGTTTTTAAACCAGCTATCTCATCTTCAGTACTATTATCCACCTTTCCTACGATACTCTTGCATTTAAATATAGGCTGCTCAGAACACTAATCACAACAGGTTCAACATTTTGATTTGTAAATTTGTCTGACATCTGCCTCCATAACCTCTCCACTAACTATTTTGGCACTCTGGTTCCCATCCCCCTTCAACTGTAGTTTAAATCCCACCGTGCAGCATTAGCAAACCATCCTGCTAGGATGTTAATTCCTCTCCAGTTCAGGTGCAAACTGTCATTTCTATACAGGTCCCACCTTCCCTAGAAGAGAGCCCATTGATTCAAAAATCTTATGCCCTCTCTCCTACATCAACACTTAGCCATGTATTAAACTATAACAGAAACATAGAAACATGGAAAACCTACAGCACAATACAGGCCCTTCAGCCCACAAAGTTGTGCCGAATATGTCCTTACCTTAGAAATTACCTAGGGTTACCCATAGCCTTCTATTTTTTCTAAGCTCCATGTACCTATCCAGGAGTCTCCAAAAAGACCTGATTGTTTTTGCTTCTACCATCGTTGCCAGCAGCCCATTCCACGCACTCACCACTCTGCGTAAAAAACTTACCCCTGACATCTCCTCTGTACCCTACTTCCCAGCAACTTAAAACTGTGCCCTCTTATGCTAGCCATTTCAGCCCTGGGGGAAAAGCCTCTGACTATCCACATCCTTTGTCGCTCTAAGGAGAAAAAGGCTGAGTTCACTCAACCTATCTCATAAGGCATGCTCCCCCAAACCAGGCAACATCCTTGTAACTCTCCTCTGCACCCTTTATATGGTTTCCACATCCTTCCTGTAGTGAGGCGACCAGAACTGAGCACAGTACTCCAAGTGGGGTCTGACCAGGGTCTTATATAGCTGCAACATTACCTCTTGCTCTTAAACTCAATCCCACGATTGATGAAGGCCAATGCACCGTATGACTTCTTAAACACAGAGTCAACCTGCACAGCAGCTTTGAGTGTCCTATGGACCCAGACCCCAAGATCCCTTTGATCCTCTACACTGCCAAAGGTCTTACCTTTAATGCTATATTCTGCCATCATATTTGACCTACCAAAATGAATCGCCTCACACTTATCTGGGTTGAACAACTGCCACTTCTCAGGCCAGGTTTGCATCCTAACAACGTCCCCATTGTAACCTCTGACAGCCCTCCACACTATCCACAACTCCCCCAACATCTGTGTCATCAGCAAATTTACTAACCCATCTCTCCACTTCCTCATCAGGTTATTTATAAAAATCACGAAGAGTAGGGGTCGCAGAACAGATCCCTGAGGCACACCACTGGTCACCGACCTCCATGCAGAATATGACCCGTCTAGAACCACTCTTTGCCTTTTGTGGGCAAGCCAGTTCTGGATCACAAAGCAATGTCCCCTTGGATCCCCATGCCTCCTTACTTTCTCAATAAGCCTTGCATGGGGTACCTTATCAAATGCCTTGCTGAAATCCATATACACTACATCTACTGCTCTACTTTCATCAATGTGTTTAGTCATATCCTCAAAAATTTCAATCAGGCTCTTAAGGCACGACCTGCCTTTGACAAAGCTATGCTGACTATTCCTAATCATATTATGCCTCTCCAGATGTTCATAAATCCTACCTCTCAGGATCTTCTCCATCAACTTAGCAACCACTGAAGTAAGACTCACTGCTCTATAATTTCCTGGGCTATCCCTACTCCCTTTCTTGAGTAAGTGAATTACATCCACAACCCTCCAATTTCTTCCGTATGTTTCCCCGAGAACATCTGTTTCCAATTTATGCTTCCAAGTTCCTGCCTGATAGCTTCATATTTCCCCTTACTCCAATTAAATGCTTTCCTAACTTGTCTGTTCCTATCCATCTCCAATTGTGTGGTAATGGAGATAGAATTGTGATCACTATCTCCAAAATGCTCTCCCACTGAAAGATCTGACACCTGATCAGGTTCATTTCTCAATACCAGGTCAAGTACAGTCCCTCCTCTTGTAGACTTATCTACATATTGTGACAAGAAGCCTTCTTGAACACACCTAACAAACTCCACCCCATCTGAACCCCTCACTCTAGGGGGATGCCAATCAATATTTGGGGATTTAAAATCTCCCACCACAACAACCCTGTTATCATTACACTTTTCCAGAATTTGTCTCCCTATTTGCTCCTCGATGTCCCTGTTACTATTGTGTGGTCTATAAAAACACCCAGTAGAGTTATTGACCTCTTCCTGTTCCTAACTTCCATCCACAGAGACTCCGTAGAGAATCCCTTCATAACTTCCTCCTTTTTTGCAGCCGTGACACTATCTCTGATCAACAGTGCCATGCCCCCACCACTTTTGCCTCCCTCCCTGTCCTTTCTGAAACATCTAAAGCCTGGCACTCAAGGTAACTATTCCTGCCCCTGAGCCATCCAAGTCTCCGTAATGGCCACAACATCATAGCTCCTAGTTATGGCCTCACTAGCTCGTGGCACAGGTAGCAATCCTGAGATCACAACCCTGGAGGCCCTGTCCTTTAATATTAGTACCTAACTTCCCTAACTCCCTATGGAGAACCTCATCACTCTTCCTACCTACATGGACCATGAATTCTGGCTGCTTCTTCTCTTGGCTCACAAATGCTAATGACCAGCCACCAGATGTCAAGCAGCTTACTACCACCTCACTGAACAAAATCATCTTCAAACCTAAAGACATCAGGAAAATTATGCAACAGCTTCAGCCTGATAAAGCATCTGGCCCTGACCAGATTCCAACTAGGGTCTTAAAGGAATGCAGTGCAGAACCTGCAAGTCCTCTCTGCCGCATCTTCCAGCTATGCTTCTCAAGTGGTGTGTTCCCAGAACAAAAGAAAATATCATCAGTAACACCAGTACACAAGCGGGATTCCAGAGCCGATCCTACAAATTACCGCCCCATATCCTTACTCAGTGTCATCAGCAAGGTAATGGAAGCAGCAGTCCACAGACAAGTTCAGAACTACCTACTCCGTAACAACTTAATTTCAAGTAGGCAGTATGGATTTAGACCTGATCACAGTATAGCCGATCTCCTCACCACCTTATCTCAACCATGGAACACCTTCTTAGACAAAGGTGGAGAAGTGTGTGTCATAACCCTGGATATCAAAGGAGCATTTGACAAGGTCTGGCATAATGGACTCTGTGTAAAGTTGAGGTCCAAAGGAATATCAAGAAAGCTGCTTAGATGACTGCAGAGCTACCTTCATGGACGGACCATCAAAGTTGTTATCTCTGGTCAGGCTTCTGATTCTTCAACTATCAATGCATCTGTACCACAGGGTTCAATACTTAGGCCATTTCTGTTTTCCATCTTTATTGACGACTTGGTTGATGCCTGCAGTAACGAGCTATACCTGTACGCTGACGACTCTGCACTATTTGCACCAATTAGAGCAGGTGAGAGTAATACAGTGGCAGCAGGCCTGAATAGGGATTTTGACAGGATGAAAGCCTGTGCAGGCTTTCAAACCCACCCCCGACAGCGTCCAAAGTGATATACCTGTTGTTGAGGGGGATAGCCACGGGGTACTCTACAATGTCTCCTTAACCCCTTTTCCCTTCCTGACTGTCACCCCGTTTCCTGTGTCCTGCACCTTGAGTGTACCTACCTCTCTATATGTTCTATGATCACCCAGCATCAGCTGCAGTGGCTGGGGCATGTGATAAGGATGCCCCCATGTAGGCTACCCCGCTGAGTGTTATACAGCCAGCTACATCATGATCGACGCTCAGCTGGCGGGCCGAAGAAGTGCTATAAGGTTCAGATGAAGAATGCTTTAAGAAAGTGCAAGATCAGACCCAAGGACCTGGAGGATGTTGCTGCTGACTGTACCACTTGGCAACAACTGTGTAGGGACGGGGTTCGTATTCTGGCAATGGAAAAACAACTAGAAGACAGCAGAAAAGAGCCAGGAGAAATGCAGCCGTGTTGCCACCACTACTACATATACATGTCCCACCTGCAATAGAGCTTGTGGGTCCAGGGTAGGACTGTATAGTCACCAAAGATCTCACTGTTAAAGGAGTGGACGTCGTCATCGGATTTCGATGGACAACCGAAGAGAGAGATATGTTCTATCACACCTTCAGCCCCCGAATGATCAGGAGTTAATCCAATTCCAACTCCAACTCACTAACACAGTTTGTTAGAAGCTGCAGCTAGATGGATTTCTCACAGTTACAGTGGTAAGGAATACTGGAGGTGTCCTAGCTATCCCACATCCCACAAGAGAAGCATTTCACTATCCTGCCTGTCATCCCTACTGTCCGAGCT
Source organism: Mobula birostris (assembly GCF_030028105.1). Classification (NCBI taxonomy): domain Eukaryota; kingdom Metazoa; phylum Chordata; class Chondrichthyes; order Myliobatiformes; family Myliobatidae; genus Mobula; species Mobula birostris. The sequence goes on from NC_092376.1 coordinate 171,850,229, forward strand.
GAGTAGATATAAATAAGAGAAGGAAAAAACTTGAGCTTTTCCTTCCTTTGCTTTCTCTGAGTAAAGCCTCTCTTTGTTGAAGCCTCAAAGAGCTAAAGCATTCAGATCACCACTCTGACTCTGTCCACTCAGACGAATGCTTCTGCACTTGCCCCTGTATACCCTGTTTACGTTCCAAAGTCTGGTGTTTTTCACTTACTGATTTCTGCATGTTATGTGTGTGGGGAAAGGCTATATCTACTAAGTAAGTTGTTCTTGCTTGTTTGTCCTGTAATAATATACCCAGACGGTTATTATGGATTGTCCTATCTGTAATAACGGATCAGTCCTAACATAACTTGTGGTATTCTGACTCTGAAACTGCATCAGGCTTGTATTTATAGTGAGGTATGATTCCTTTTATGAGTTTACATTTTAAGACAAGATTTTTGTGAATGATGCTTACCACTTGATTGTGTCTGTATAGGTAATCGAATTGATTTAAACTGCTACAGGATCTTGTAATGTGTTGGATTGTTTCTGGTTTTACTTCTCATTTTCTACATTTATCATACTGGCTTTGTTGGTCTTTTATTATGTATTCTTGATCATTTTTTGTCTTAACCAACTGGTCCTGTATTGTCACAAGGTACCCTCCTGTTTCTGGGAAGATGTCTCCAACTCTGAGCCAGCTTTTGATACTTCCTTGTTGACATCTAGTCTGCTCAGATCGTGGGGATCTCTTCTATGCAGGGTCATGCTCTTAGAAACATAGAAAACCTACAACACAATACAGGACCTTCGGCCCACAAAGCTGTGCTGAATATGTCCTTACCTTAGAAATTACCTAGGGTTACCCATTACCCTCTATTTTTCTAAGCTCCATGTTCCTGTCCAGGAGTCTCTTAAAAGACCCTAATCGTATCCGCCTCCACCACCGTTGCTGGCAGCCCATTCCACGCACTCACCATTCTCTGCGTAAAAAATTTACCCCTGATATGTCCTCTGTACCTACTTCCAAGCACCTTAAAACTGTGCCCTCTCGTGCTAGCCATTTCAGCCCTGGGAAAAATCCTCTGACTATCCACACGATCAATGCCTCTCATCATCTTATACACCTCTATCAGGTCACCTCTCATCCTCTGTCACTCTAAGAAGAAAAGGCCAAGTTCACTTAACCTGTTTTCATAAGGCACACTCCCCAATCCAGGCAACATCTTTCATCAGTTAACTTTTTTTAATAGTGATCATTTCTTCATTTTTCTGGGCCGTGCTCTCATTTAAGTTTAGTGGTGTGTACTTCTTATTAGAATTACATATTGCTTGCATGGAGTGCCGAATCCTGTTTTCACTGACGAAAATATTTTCTTAGAAGTTGTATCTGACTGTTGTGTAGACTTTTGATGTTTGTTATTCCTCTTCCCCCTTCTGTCCCAGGTAGTGTTAATCTAAGTGCATTCAAGTGTACATAATGCTTTCTGAAGTTTGTCTTATTTTTCTTTGTAAGTTTTCCAGATCACTTTCAGACCAAGTTACTCTGTAAAATGAATATGTCAATATGATATAGCAAAAGTGTTTATTGCCTTTGTTACATTTTTACTTTTGACAACACACACAAAATGCTGGAGGAACTCAGCAGGCCAGGCAGCATCTACCAGCAAGAAGTACAGTTCACATTTCGGGCCATGACCCTTTGGCAGGACTGGAGCAAAAAAGTTGCCTCCACTTCCACCCTGCCCTCAAATTTACATAGTCCATTTCTGACACCTCCCTCCCCTTTCTCAATCTCTCTGTCACTTTCACAGCTTATCTACTGATGTCTATTATAAACCCACAGACCCTAACAGCCACCTGGACTATACCTCTTCCCACCCTGTTACTTGTTAAAACACAATCCCCTTCTCTCAATTCCTCTGTCTCCCTTGTATCTCCTCTCAGGATAAGGCTTTTTATTCTAGAACAAAGGAGATGTCCTCCTTTTTCAAAGAAAGGGGCTTTCCTTCCTCCACCATCAACACTGCCCTCAACTGCATCTCTTTCATTCCATGCACGTCTGCTCTTACCCCACCGTCCCTCCACCCTACCAGGGATAGGGTTCCTTTTGTCTTCACCTACCATCTCAACAGCCTCCGTGTCCAACACGTAATTCTCTGGAAATTCTGCCATCTCCAACGGGATCCCACCACCAAACACATCTTTCCCTCCCCCCCCCCCCACTTTCTGGATTCCACAGGGATCACTCCCTATGCTGTTCCCTCGTCCATTTGTCCCTCCCCACTGATCTCCCTCCTGGTACTTATCATTGCAAGTGGAACAAGTGCTACACCTGCCCCTACACCTCCTCCCTCATTACCATCCATGGCCCCAAGCAGTCCTTCCCAGGTGAGGAAACACTTCACCCGTGAGTCTGTTGGAGTCATATTCTGTGCCCGGTACTCCAGGTGTGGCCTCCTGTATATTGATGAGACCCGACATAGATTGGGAGACGGTTTTGCTGAGCACCTACCCCCCATCTGCCAGAAAAGTGGGATCTCCCAGTGGCCATCCATTTTAATTCCACTTCCCATTCCCATCCTGATATGCCCATCCATGGCTTCCTCTACTATTGCGATGAAGCCGTGCTCAGATTGGAGGAACAGCACCTTATATTCCGTCTGGATAGCCTCCAACCCGATGGTAAGAACATAGATTTCTTGAACTTCTGTAATGGACCCCCCTCACTTCGACATTCCCCATCCTCTTTTCCTTCTCTCACCTTATCTCCTTGCCTGATAATCACCTCCCTCTGGTGGTCCTCCCCCCTTTTCTTTCTTCCATGGCCTTCTGTTCTCTCCTATCGGACTCGCCCTTCTCCATCCCTGTCTCTGCCTCACTAATCAACTTCCCAGCTCTTTACTTCATCCCTCCCCCTCCTTGTTTCACATATCACCTTGTGCTTCTCCCTCCTCTCCTCCCCCCGCTTTTTAAATCTACTCCTCATCCTTTTTTCTCCCGTCCTGTTGAAGGGCTTCGGCCTGGAACATCGACTGTCCATAGATGCTGCCTGGCATGCTGAGTTCCTCCAGCATTTTGTGTGTGTTGTTCGGATTTCCAACATCTGCAGATTCTCTCTTGTTTGTGATTTTTTTTACTGTTGAGCCCTGTTTGGCAGATCTTCTGAAGCCTTGAAGTAAGTTCCGTCAAAAGTTAATAATAATAATAATACATCTGATGGATGAACAATTATTATTATTAACAAGAAAATTTAGAGTAAAACTAAGGAAGGGGGGGGAGGGAACGTCGACTCAGACCATGAGAGGCCTGTGTCGGGCATTTTCATGCCTTACAAGGCGCAGATTGGAAGTCTGTGTGGGGCGCCAGTCCTCGCACAGACTAGAGCAATGTGTGATTAAGTGCCTTGCTCAAGGACACAAACACGCTGCCACAGCTGAGGCAATAAACTAAGGAAATACAAGGTTTACAAGATAGGATCACCCTAACAAAAGCACTGTAGAGTTTATAGATACACTAAAACAAAAGCTTGGTGCAGGCAAAGCCAGACTAAATAGATAAATGAAATGCAACAGGGAAGGGAAACAATTATCAGTTCAGTAACGATAAAAAAAAGTTTATACAGGACATTGAAACTAAGTTCGATACACCATAATGTCACCAAACTTAGCACAGAGTTACCAACAGACACACAGGTAATGAACTTCTGTTCTAAAATCGAGTCAAACAGGGCAATGCACAATCAAGGAGTAAGCTGCATTAGGGAGGAAAAAGAACATATTCATACAATAGAAGACATGCAGACACCAGGAGTTACAATGGATATGCCAAAAGCAGTTATAAAAAAATACCTACAACTGGAAAAATACTGGTAGTGATAATATTCATAATTATAGGCAAAAAAATTAACTTGCCTTCATCTGCACCTATTAATACTTCCAATAATTTTATTAAAAATCCTGAAAAAAGTACCTGAATTTTTGACAGAAGTTAAAGTATATCTCTTAACTGAAGGAGAAATCAGAAATGAACTATCAAAATATCGTCCTACTACCTGTTTAGACCAGAAGACAGTAGACTTTATGCAAGACTCTCAGAGGGTTAATTTACAGGTTGTGTCTGTGGTAAAGATGGCAAATACAATGTTGGCATTCATTTCAAGGAGAACAGAATATAAAAGTAAGGAGATAATGCTGTATAAGTCAGGCTGTACTTGAAGTACTGTTGACAGTTTTGGGCCCCATATCTATTTTGACTGTTCAGTTGTATACCTTACTGTACATACTATTTATTAAAAATTACTATAATTTGGTACATTGTACATTCAGACAGAGATGTAATGTAAAGATTTTTACTCCTCACATATGAGAAAGCTGTAAGAAATAAAGTCAATTCAATATAAAAGCAAGGAGATCATGCTGAGCCTTTATAAGACACTAGTCAGGCCGCACTTGGAGTACTGTCAACAGTATTGGGCCCCATATCTCACAAAGGATGTGTTGTCATTGGAGAGTCCAGAGGAGATTAATGAGGATGATTCCCAGAATGAAGGGGTTAACACATGAGGAGCGTTTGGCAGTTTTGGGCCTGTACTCACTGGTATTTAGAAGAATCTCCTATCGAGTGTTGAAAGGACTCGATAGGGTCGATGTGGAGATGATGTTTCCTTTGGTGGGGGTAATAAGAACTAGAGGGCACAGCCTCAAAATTGAGGGGTGACCTTTTAGAACAGAGGTAAGGAGGACTTTTTTTTAGCCAGAGAGTGGTGAATCTGTGGAATGCCCTGCCACAGACTGTTGTGGAGGCCAAGTCGTGTGTATACTTAAGGCAGAAGTAGGTAGTTTCATAATTGGTCGGGATATTGTGAGAGGGCAGGTGTATGGGGTTGAGTGTGATCCGGTATCAGCCATGATTGAACGGCGGAGCAGACTCGATGGGTTGAATGGCCTAATTCTGCTCCTGTGTCTTATGGTCTTAAGCTCAAGCAGACTTCTTTCATATTGTTATATTGATTATCAAAAAGCATTTGGTTCTGTCCAACGTTCATGGTTAACGGAAGTTCAGCTACAACCAAAATTTGTGAAATTCCTAAACCATATAATGAAGAATTGGCATACTATAATCACCTTACCTGTTAACAACCAAAAAAGAACAACCACCATTATTAAAATAAACCAAACCAAGATCGAGGCACAACTACACAGGCGTGTGGACGTCAACGACTTAGTGGGCAGGAAACTTTAAAAAGACAGGTGTAGGAATAGAGTGAGGTGGATGGTAAATGCGTGGCTGAGGGATTGGAGTAGGGGGCAGGGATTCAGATTTCTGGATCATTGGGACCTCTTGTGGGGCAGGTGTGACCTGTACAAAAGGGAAGGGATGCACTTGAATCGGAAGGGGATCAATATCCTGGCGGGAAGGTTTGCTAAGGCAACTGGGGAGAGTTTAAATGAGAATTGCTGGGGGGTGGGAACCAAACTGAAGAGACGGAGGAAGGGGCAGTTGGCTCACAAATAGAGAAAGCTTGGAGTCAGTGCAAGAGGGAGGATAGGCAGGTGATAGAGAAGGGATGCATTCAGACCGAAGGTTTGAGATGTGTCTATTTTAATGCAAGGAGTATCATGAACAAAGCAGATGAGCTTAGAGCGTGGATCAGTATTTGGAGCTATGATGTTGTGGCCATTACAGAGACTTGGATGGTGCAGGGGCAGGAATGGCTACTTCAAGTGCCAGGCTTTAGATATTTCAGAAAGGACAGGGAGGGAGGCAAAAGAGGTGGGGGCGTGGCACTGTTGATCAGAGATAGTGTCAGGGCTGCAGAAAAGGAGGAAGTCATGGAGGGATTGTCTACTAGGTCTCTGTGGGTGGAAGTTAGGACCAGGAAGGGGTCAATAACTCCACAGGGTGTTTTTTATAGACCACCCAGTAGTAACAGGAACATCGAGGAGCAGATAGGGAGACAGATTCTGGAAAGGTGTAATGATAACAGGGTTGTCGTGATGGGAGATTTTAATTTCCCCAATATTGATTGGCATCTCCGTAGAGCAAGGGGTTAAGATGGGGTGGAGTTTGTTGGGTGTGTTCAGGAAGGTTTCTTGACACAATATGTAGATAAGCCTACAAGAGAAGAGGCTGTACTTGATCTGGTATTGGGAAATAAACCTGGTTAGGTGTCAGATCTCTCAGTGGGAGAGCATTTTGGAGATAGCGATCACAATTCTATCTCCTTTACCATAGCATTGGAGAGGGGTAGGAACAGGCAAGTTAGGAAAACATTTAATTGGAGTAAGGGTTAATATGAAGCTATCAGGCAGGAACTTGGAAGCATAAATTGGGAGCAGATGTTCTCAGGGAAATGTATGGCAAAAATGTGGCAAGTGTTCAGGGGATATTTGCGTGGGGTTCTGCATTCGTACGTTCCAATGAGACAAGGAAAGGATGGTAGGGTACAGGAACCGTGATGTACAAAGGCAGTTATAAATCCAGTCAAGAAGAAAAGAAAAGCTTATGAAAGGTTCAAAAAACTAGTTGATGATAGAGATCTAGAAAATAATAAGGCTAGCAGGAAGGAATTTAAGAATGAAATTAGGTGAGCCAGAAGGGGCCATGAGAAGGCCTTGGTGGACAGGATTAAGGAAAACCCCAAGGCATTCTACAAGTATGTGAAGAACAAGACAATAAGTCGTGAGAGAACAGGACCAATGAAGTGTGACAGTGCAGGAGTGTGTATAGAACTGGAGGAGGTAGCAGAGGTGCTTAATGAATACTTTGCTTCAGTATTCACTATGGGAAAAGACCTCGGCTATTGTAGGGATGACTTACAGCAAAGAAAGAGGATGAGCTGGAGCTTTTGGAAAGCATCAAGTTAGATTAGTCTCCGGGACTGGATGAAATGTACCCCAGGCTACTGTGGGAGTCGAGGGAGGAGATTGCTGAGCCTCTAATGATGATCTTTGAATCATCAATGGGGATGGGAGAGGTTCTGGAGGATTGGAGGGTTGCAGATGTTGCTCCCTTATTCAAGAAAGGGAGTAGCGATAGCCCAGGAAATTATAGACCAGTGTATCTTACTTCAGTGGTTTTAAGTTGATGGAAAAGATCATGAGAGACAGGATTTATGAACATTTGGAGGGGCATAATTTGATTAGGAATAGTCAGCATGGCTTTGTCAAAGGGAGGTCGTGCCTTGCTTGCCTGATTGAATTTTTTGATAATGTGACTAAACACATTGATAAAGGTAGAACAGTAGATGTAGTGTATATGGATGTCAGCAAGGCATTTGATAAGGTACACCATGCAAGGCTTATTGAGAAAGTAAGGAGGCATGGGATCCAAGGGGACACTGTTTTGTGGATCCAGAATTGGCTTGCCCACAGAAGGCAAAGAGTGGGTTTAAAGCTGGACAAAACCTTAGTGGTCTTAGAGACTCATTCTGGAATATAGAAACATAGAAAACCTACAACACAATACAGGCCCTTCGGCCCACAAAGATGTGCCAAACATGTCCTTACCTTAGAAATTACCTAGGGTTACCCATAGCCTTCTATTTTTCTCAGCTCCATATACCTGTCCGGGAGTCTCTTAAAAGACCTTATCATATCCGCCTCAGTCTCTTAAAAGACCTTATCATATCCGCCACCACCAGCAGCAGCCCATTCCACACACTCACCACTCTCTGCGTAAAAAACTTACCCCTGACATCCCCTCTGTACCTACTTCCAAGCACCTTAAAACTGTGCCCTCTTAAGTAGCCATTTCAGCCCTGGGATAAAGCCTCTGACTATCCACACAATCAATGCCTATCACCATCTTATACACCTCCATCAGGTCACCTCTCCTCCTCTGCTGCTCCAGGGAAAAAAGGCCGAGTTAACTCAACTTATTCTCGTAAGGCATGCTCCCCAATCCAGGCAAAATCCTTGTAAATCTCCTCTGCACCCTTTCTATGGTTTCCACATCTTTCCTGTAGTGAGGTGACTAGAACTGAGCACAGTACTCCAAGTGGGGTCTGACCAGGGTCCTATAAAGCTGTAACATTACCTCTCAGCTCTTGAACTCAATCGCAAGGCTGATGAAGGCCAAAGGACTCGGACCCCAAGATCCCTCTGATCCTCCACAATGCTAAGAGTCTTACTATTAATGATATGTTCTGCCATCATAGTTGACCTACCAAAATGAACCACCTCACACTTATCTGGGTTGAACTCCATCTGCCACTTCTCAGCCCAGTTTTGCATCCTATCGATGTCCCGTTGTAACCTCTGGCAGCCCTCCACACTATCCACAATACCCTCAACCTTTGTGTCATCAGCAAATTTACTAACCCTCCCTCCACTTCCTCATCCAGTTCACTTATAAGTATCATGAAGAGTATGGGTCCCGTAACAGATCTCTGAGGCACACCACTGGACACTGACCTCCATGCAGAATATGACCCGTCTACAACCACGCTTTGCCTTCTGTGGGCAAGCCAATTCTGGATCCACAAAGCAAGGTCCCCTTGGATCCCATGCCTCCTTACTTTCTCAATAAGCCTTGCATGGGGTACCTTATCAAATGCCTTGCTGAAAATCCATATACACTACATCTACTGCTCTACCTTCATCAACATGTTTAGTCACATCCTCAAAAATATGAGGAATATTTGATGGCTGTGTAGTCTGTACTCGCTGGAATTTCGAAGGTTGAGAATGGATCTCATTGAAACCTTTAAGTGTTGAAAAGCCCAGACAGAGTAGCCGTGGAAGGGATGTTTCCCATGGTGGGAGAATCTAGGACAAGAGGGCACAGCCTCAGGATACAGCGGAGAAAGTTCTTTCACCTGAGAGTGGTGAATTAGTGGAATTTATTATTACAGGCATCTTGGAGACCAGGTCATTGTATGTACTTAAGGCCAAGCTTTATCGTTCTTGATTGGATATGGCATCATAGGAGAAATCTGGGGAGTGGGGCTGAGAAGGGGAAAAAAGGCTGAATGGTAGTGCAGACTCAATGAGCCAATTGGCCTAATTCCTCTTCTATGTCTTATGGTCTTACGTGCAGAACATTAAACACCAAGAAAGGTGCAATAGAGCTAGCAGAATTTAAAACAGAGCAGCAGGATAGATGAATACAAAACATATAAGAATTTGGGATATCAACAAGCAAAGAAAATAGATTATAGTGTAATAAAGAGAAAACCTTCAACAGAATTTACTTCAAAGCTTACGAAAATCTGCCAAACAGAGCTCAACAGTAAAAATATAAAAGCAATACTTTTACATCTAAATGTATTGGCGCGTGACCAAGTGGTTAAGGCATTCGTCTAGTGATTTGAAGGTCACTAGTTCGAGCCTTGGCTGAGGCAGCGTGTGTGTCCTTGAGCAAGGCACTTAACCACATATTGCTCTGCGATGACACCGGTGCCAAGCTGTATGGGTCCTAATGCCCTTCCCTTGGACAACGTCAGTGTGGTGGAGAGGAGAGACTTGCAGCATGGGCAACTGCTGGTCTTCCATACAACCTTGCCCAGGCCTGCGCCCTGGAAACCTTCCAAGGCTCAAATCCATGGTCTCATGAGACTAACGGATGCCTATTATAATTAATATTAAAATATTCTTTTGGCATTATAACTTGGTCTGAATCTGATCTGGAATATTTGCAAAGAAAAATAAGAACTGAAATGACAACTTTTAGTAAAGACTTTGTACACTTGAACACGCTTAGATTAACACTACCAAGGACAGCAGGGGGAAGAAGTTCTTTGTGGCAGTACAAGACCAGGTGGTCCAAGACACAAGAAATACATACATCATAAAAGACCAACAAATTCAAGATGATAAATGCAGAAAATGCCAAGAGAAACCAGAAACAATCCAACACTTTATGGGATCCTGCCACAGTTTAACTCAATCTGATTACTTACACAGACACAATCAAGTGACAAACATCATTCACCAAAATCTTGCTTGAAAATACAAACTCATAAGATAAACCAAACCTTACTATAAATACAAGCCTGATCCAGTTTTAGTGTCTGATAAAGTATGTTACAATCAATCCATTATTACAGATAGGACAATCCATAATAACCATCTGGATATAATATTACAGGATAAACAAGCAAGAACAAGTTACTTATTAAATATACTCATTCCAAACATACATGATCTACAGAAATCAATAAGACCATCGGCCATCTGGCCCATCCAGTCTGCTCCACAATTCCATCATGGCTGATCTTTTCTTCTATCTCCTCCTCCTCCCTAGTTCCCGGCCTTCTCAGTTGAAGCTCGGTGGGCTTCACAGCTGAAAAGGTGAGAAGACAGCTGGAAAGTCTCAACCCAAGCAAGGCTGCAGGCCCGGAAGGTGTCAGTACCAGGGTGCTCAAAGCCTGTGCCCCTTAGCTATGTGGAGTACTTTGCCATGTCTTCAACCTGAGCCTGAGTGTCCAGAGGGTTCCTGTGCTGTGGAAGACGTCCTGCCTCGTCCCTATGCCGAAGACGCTGCGCCCCAGCGGCCTCAATGACTACAGACCAGTGGCATTGACCTCCCACATCATGAAGACCCTGGAGAGACTTGTTCTGGAGCTGCTCCGGCCTATGGTCAGGTCACACTTAGATCCCCTCCAGTTCGCCTACCAACCCCGACTAGGAGTTGAGGATGTCATCGTCTACCTGCTGAACCGTGTCTTCGCCCACCTGGACAAGACAGCGAGCACTGTGAGGGTCATGTTTTTTGACTTCTCCAGTGTGTTCAACACCATCCGCCCTGCTCTGCTGGGGGAGAAGCTGACAGTGATGCAGGTGGATGCTTTCCTGGTGTCATGGAATATTGATTACCTGACAGGCAGACCACAGTACGTGTGCTTGCAACACTGTGTGTCTGACAGAGTGATCAGTAGCACTGGGTCTCCACAGGGGACTGTCTTGTCTCCCTTTCTCTTCACCATTTACACCTCGGACTTCAACTACTGCACAGAGTCTTGTCATCTTCAGAAGTTTTCGGATGACTCTGCCATAGCTGGATGCATCAGCAAGGGAGATGAGGTTGAGTACGGGGCTACGGTAGGAAACTTTGTCACATGGTGTGAGCAGAATTATCTGCAGCTTAATGTGAAAAAGACTAAGGAGCTGGTGGTAGACCTGAGGAGAGCTAAGGTACCGGTGACCCCTGTTTCCATCCAGGGGGTCAGTGTGGACATGGTGGAGGATTACAAATACCTGGGGATACGAATTGACAATAAACTGGACTGGTCAAGGAACACTGAGGCTGTCTGCAAGAAGTGTCAGAGCCCTCTCTATTTCCTGAGGAGACTGAGGTCCTTTAATATCAGTCGGACGTTGCTGAGGATGTTCTATGAGTCTGTGGTGGCCAGTGCTATCATATTTGCTGTTGTGTGCTGGGGCAGCAGGCTGACGGTAGCAGACACCAACAGAATCAACAAACTCATTCGTAAGGCCAGTGATGTTGTGGGGATGGAACTGGACTCTCTGACAGTGGTGTCTGAAAAGAGGATGCTGTCTAAGTTGCATGCCATCTTGGACAATGTCTCCCATCCACTACATAATGTACTGGGTGAGCACAGGAGTACATTCAGCCAGAGACTCATTCCACCAAGATGCAACACTGAGTGTCATAGGAAGTCATTCCTGCCTGTGGCCATCAAACTTTACAACTCCTCCCTTGGAGGGTCAGACACCCTGAGCCAATAGGCTGGTCCTGGACTTATTTCCTGGTGTAATTTACATATTACTATTTAATTATTTATGGTTTTATTACTATTTATTATTTATGGTGCAACTGTAACGAAAACCAATTTCCCTCGGGATCAATAAAGTATGACTATGACTATTCTCCCCATAACCTTTGATGCCATATTCAATCAAGAACCTATCAATCTTTGCCTTAAATATACCCAACCACCTGGCCTCCACAGCTGTATGGGGCAACAAACTCCACAAATTCACCCCCTTTGGCTAAAAAAAAGTGTAAAAACAACAGAAAGGGAATGGAACATGAACAGGGTATACATTGTACCAATGGTAATTTCAACAACTGGTATCACTACCCTATAGCATTAAGCAGTTAGGCCTAAACAGCAAAATTTATGTAAATCTCCAGAAACCTCACTAGAATAGCTCAAAACTTCCCAGCAATTGAGAAATGAGTGTGCTTGGCTATGCCCATACCTCAGATTTTACCAGCTTGAGCTGAAAAAAATAAATTAAATAATAGTAACTTATTTATAGAGCACTTTTCATACAGATGATGTTTTCATACAAAGTGATTTACAATGAGATAAAAATACAAACATGAAAATAAAATAAAAATAAAAATAAACATGAAGACAAAAGACAGAAAGATGTTAAAAGCAAGGTTAAATAAATAGGTTTTGAGCTGGTGTTTAAAAATGCCAACTGAGCCTGCATCCCTTATTGTTCCAGGTATTGAATTCCACAGCTTAGGAGCACAGTTCAGGAAAGCTGACCTGACAATCATCTTTTCAGGGAGATTGTTTAAATTTAAGAGGCTTGTGGAAGAAGACCTGAGAACTCGAGAAGGATTATAAAATGAAAGCGGTTCTGTGATGTACTCTGACCCCAGACCATTGAGAGCTTTTAATATCATGTCAGAGACCTGTAAGCAGTGATAGTCATTCACTGTAACCCCAGTGTGATGACTACCTGTACCACTGGACCCAGACTTCCAAGTTCGAAAGAGTGGATCTGCTCCAGTGTCTCTTTAAACACAGTCCCTTTTTACCACACAGGTTTCCTGTCATCGTCAGAAATGACAAACAACCACCAAGAGAACTGTAGGAATTATACTAATGCAGAATTTGACCCACAATATCAATGATTCCTTCCCTCACTACAGATGTTGCTTGACCTGCTGAGTTCGTCCAGATTGGGTGTTGTCCCACACAGCTTCCTCTCCCAGGCCATGAGACTACTGAACTCCCTGTCACTGGATTCAAAAGGATGAAGGAGATCTTGTTGAAACTTATGGAATGTTGAAAGGGCTAGACAGAGTGGGTGTGGCGAGGATTTTTCCTATGGTGGTGGAACCTAAGACCAGTGGACACAGCCTCAGAATAGAGAGTTGTCCATTTAGAAAGGAGATGAAGATATATTACTTTAGCCAGAGAGTGCTGAGGCTGTGGAATCCATTGCCACAGGCAGCTATAGAGGCCAAGTCACTGGGTATATTTAAGGCAGAGGTTGATAGAGCAACACTCACAACACGCTGGAGGAACTCAGCAGGTCGGGCAGCATCCGTGGAAACGATGAGTCGACGTTTCAGGCTGGAACCCTTCGTCAGGACTGTAGGGGAAGGGGCAGAGGCCCTATAAAGAAGGTGGGGGGAGGGTGGGAAGGAGAAGGCTGGTAGGTTTCAGGTGAAAAACCAGTAAGGGGAAAGATAAAGGGGTGGTGGAGGGGAGGCAGGGAGGTGATAGGCAGGAAAGGTGAAGAAAGAATAGGGGAAAACACAATGGGTAGTAGAAGGAGGCGCAACCAAGAGGGAGGTGATAGGCAGCTGGGGGAGGGGGCAGAGTGACATGGGAATAGGGGAAGGGAGGGGGAGGGAATTACCGGAAGTTGGAGAATTCTATGTTCATACCGAGGGGCTAGAGACTACCTAGACGGTATATGAGGTGTTGCTCCTCCAACCTGAGTTTAGCCTCATCATGGCAGTAGAGGAGGCCATGTATGGACATATCTGAATGGGAATGGGAAGCAGAGTTGAAGTGGGATTCGTTTCTACGAATGCTGCCCGACCTGCTGAGTTCCTCCAGCTTGTTGTGAGTGTTGCTTTGACCCCAGCATCTGCAAATTATTTTGTGTTTACAGTTAGAGGTTGATAGATTCTTGATTAGACAGGGCATGATGGCATACTAGGAGGCAAAACGCAGAAACATAGAAAACCTACAACACAATACAGGCCCTTCGGCCCACAAACCTGTACTGAACATGTCCTTACCTTAGAACTACCTGGGGTTACCCATAGCCTTCTATTTTTCTAAGCTCCATGTACCTATGTACCTAGAGTCTCTTAAAAGACCCTATCGTTTCCGCCTCCACCACCACCGCCGGCAGCCCATTCCACGCACTCAATACTCTCTGCGTAAAAAACTTACCCCTGACATCTCCTCTGTACCTTCTTCCAAGCACCTTAAAACTGTGCCCTCTCATGTGCTAGCTATTTCAGCCCTGGGAAAAAGCCTCTGACTATCCACACGGTCAATGCCTCTCATCATCTTATACACCTCTATCAGGTTACGTCTCATCCTTCGTCGCTCCAAGGAGAAAAGGCCAAGTTCACTCAACCTATTCTCATAAGGCATGCTCCCCAATCCAGGCAACATCCTTGTAAATCTCCTCTGCACCCTTTCTATGTTTTCCATGTCCTTCCTTTCGTGAGGCGACCAGAAGTGAGCACAGTACTCCAAGTGGGGTCTGACCAGGGTCCTATATAGCTGCAACATTACCTCTCGGCTCCTAAACTCAATCCCATGGTTGATGAAGGTCAATGCACCGTATGCCTTCTTAACCACAGAGTCAACCTGCACAGCTGCCTCGAGTGTCCTATGGACTTCAACCCCAAGATCCTTCTGATCCTCCGCACTGCCAAGGGTCTTAGCAGTAATACTATATTCTGTCATCATATTTGACTTACCAAAATGAACCACTTCACACTTATCTGGGTTGAACTCCACCTGCCACTTCTCAGCCCAGTTTTGCATACTATCAATGTTCCGTGGTAACCTCTGACAGCCCTCCACACTATCCACAACACCCCCAACCTTTATGTCATCAGCATACTTACTAATTTGCTGATGACACAAACATTGGGGCTGGGAGTGAAAATAGATCAGCTATGATGAAATGGTGAAGAGATAGAAAATAACAAATAGAAAGTAAGACGGTAAGATATAGGAGCAGAGTTAGGCCATTTGGCCCATCAAGTCTGCTCCACCATTTCATCATGGCTGATCCAATTTTCCTCTCAGCCCCAATCTCTTGCCTTCTCCCCAATGTCCATTCGTGCCCTGACCAATCAAGAATCTATCAACCTAAGGTAAGGGGTGGGAAGTTCAAGGGGGATATTTTATAGGCATCTGTTAGTCTCATGAGACCATGGATTTGCGCCTTGGAAGATTTCAAGGGGGATATTAGAGGAAGGTTTTTTATTCAGAGAGTGGTTTGTGCATGGAATGCACTACCTGAGTCAGTGGTGGAGGCAGATACACTAGTGAAATTTAAGAGACTACTAGACAGGTATATGGAGGAATTTCAGGTGGGGGGTTATATGGGAGGCAGGGTTTAAGGGTCGGCACAACATTGTGGGCCGAAGGGCCTGTACTGTGCTGTACTGTTCTATGTTCTAACCTCTGCCTTTATAAATAAAGATCTGGCCCCCACAGCTGCTTGTGGCAAAGAATTCACAGATTCTCCACTCGCTGGCTAAAGAAATTCCTCCTCACCTCTGTTCTAAAAGGATACCACTCTGTCTCATCTTCTCCACATTCACTCTATCAAGGTCTTTCAGTATTCGATAGGTTTCAATGAGGTCGCCCCCTCATTCTTCTGAATTTCAGTGAATACAGGCCCAGAGCTACCAGATGCTCTCCATAGGATAAGCCATGAAAGCCTGGAATCATTCTGGTGAGCCTCCTTTGAACCCTCTCCAGTTTCAGCACATCCTTTCTAAGATAAGCCTGAAAGAGTTCATTGAGGAGGTGACCAGGCATATAGATGAGGGTAGTGCAGTGGATGTGATCTCCATGGATTTTAGTAAGGCATTTGACAAGGTTCCACATGGTAGGCTTATTCAGAAAGTCAGATGGCATGGGATCCAGGGAAGTTTGGCCAGGTGGATTCAAAATTGGCTTGCCTGCAGAAGGCAGAGGGTCATGGTGGAGGGAGTACATTCAGATTGGAGGATTGTGACTATTGATGTCCCACAAGGATCGGTTCAGGGACCTCTACTTTTCGTGATTTTTATTAACGACCTGGATGTTGGGGTAGAAGGGTGGGTTGGTAAGTTTGCAGACGACACCAAGGTTGGTGGTGTTGTAGATAGTGTAGAGGATTGTTGAAGATTGCAGAGAAACATTGATAGGATGCAGAAGTGGGCTGAGAAGTGGCAGATGAAGTTCAACCCGGAGAAGTGTGAGGTGGTACACTTTGGAAGGACAAACTCCAAGGCAGAGTACAAGGTAAATGGTAGGATACTTGGTAGTGTGGAGGAGCAGAGGGATCTGGGGTTATATGTCCACAGATCCCTGAAAGTTGCCTCACAGGTAGATAGGGTAGTTAAGAAAGCTTATGGGGTGTTAGCTTTCATAAGTCGAGGGATAGAGTTTAAGAGTCGCGATGTGATGATGCAGCTCTATAAAACTCTGGTTGGGCCACACTTGGAGTACTGTGTCCAGTTCTGGTCGCCTCACTATAGGAAGGATGTGGAAGAATTGGAAAGGGTACAGAGGAGATTTACCAGGATGCTGCCTGGTTTAGAGCGTATGCATTATGATCAGAGATTAAGAGAGCTAGGGCTTTACTCTTTGGAGAGAAGGACGATGAGAGGAGACATGATAGAGGTGCACAAGATATTAAGAAGAATAGATAGAGTGGACAGCCAGTGCCTCTTCCCCAGGGCACCACTGCTCAATACAAGAGGACATGGCTTTAAGGTAAGGGGTGGGAAGTTCAAGGGGGATATTAGAGGAAGGTTTTTTGACTCAGAGAATGGTTGGTGCATGGAATGCACTGCCAGAGTCAGTGGTGGAGGCAGATACACCAGTGAAATTTAAGAGACTACTAGACAGGTATATGGAGGAATTTAAGGTGGGGGGGTTATATGGTAGGTAGGGTTTGAGGGTCGGCACAACATTGTGGGCCAAAGGGCCTGTACTGTGCTGCAATATTCTATTTTCTATGTTATAAGGGGCCCAAAACTGCTCACAATACTCCATGAAAGGCCTCACCAGTGTTTTCTAAAGGTTCACCATTACATCCTTGCTTTTATATTCTAGTCCTCTTGAAATGAATAATAACATTGCACTTGCCAAAGACTCAACCTGCAAATTAGTCTTGAGGGAATCCTCCACGTGGACTCCAAAGACCTCTTGCATCGTAAACTTCAGGAAAGATTGTAACATGGATAAAGCAGTAGCTGATTGGCAGGAGACAAAGAGAGGAAATGAAGGGAACCTTTTCTGGCTGGCTGCCAGGGACGAGTGATGTTCTACAGGGGTCAGTGTTGGGACTGATTCTTTTCACGTTATTTGTCAATGATTTGAATAATGGAATTCACGGCTTTGTTTTAAAGTTTGCACATGATATGAAGATAGATGGAGGGACAGGTTGTTTTGAGGAAGTGGAGAGGCTATAGAACGATTCAGACAGATTAGGAGAATGGACAAAGAAATGGCAAATTGAATACAATGTCGGAAAGAGTACAGACATGCACTTTGCTGGAAGTCATGTGGTTAACTGGATCAGCAAATTTGTGGAACACACCAAAAATAGTGTCTATATTCCAAATGGAGAGAAAATTAAACAATCTAAGGAGCAAAGAGACATGGGAGTCCTTGTGCAGGATTTCCAAAAGATTAATTTGTATTCACTGCATTACAGTCACTCCTCTCTCACTGAATTACAGTCATTCCTCTCTCACTGAGTTACACTTATTCCTATCTCATTGAGTTATAGTCTGTGATGGGATCCTGAATGATCCCTTATGAACTGTGCTTTTAAAAAGAGAGAGAGCGCCGTACAGCACAAACACCATGTTATTAAGAGAGAGAGAGGTGAAGACTGCTCACAGTTTGTTTGAGATTTCTGCAAGGACACTGCCAGCTCCTGAGTTCCTACAGAGAGAGCAGGGAGGAGCTACTTGATGGACAGCTGGTGTTCAGCACAACAGTATTTAAACCAGCGTAATTGCTTGTTTCACAGGACACGCAGATGCACTGAGGTGTGGTGAAGTTACCGCTATTCTGTTCAGGTGCCCACGAGTGTGGGGCTGAGGATCGATTGTGAGGGATCGATCTGTGATTATTAGTGCGTGAAAGAGCGACCCTGTGAAGTCTACCTGTGTGTCTAACCTTTGCCTGGGTTGATAGACTATCATTTGAAGATGGTGCTCTTACGTTAGTCAAGTTTGGCTAACTTGTAAGTTTCGGAGGACAACGGGAAGAATCAACGGCATTGGCTTACTCGGACAACCGCAACACCTCTCTCTCTCCATCACTACTCAATTCAATACTACGAACTGAACTGAACGGAACTTTACCCATCATCGTAAGACTGTATCCATTTACCCCTAGGCTTGAAGAGACTTGGTTTTTATATTTCCACACTTTTATATATATATATATATATATATATATATATATTCATTGCTAACCTGTTTGATATATCTGATTTAATATTACTGTATTGCGTAGTTACTAATAAACGAGCATTAGTTAATAACAATACCAGACTCCAAGGTGTTTTCCATCTCTGCTCGTTCTTTAACCCACAACGGGGTACGTGACAAAATTGGGGCCTGCGTCCGGGATTTGAACAAATTGTATTGGGGCTTGTTTGAATTGATCGGAGGAAATCCCTTTTGATTTGGTTGTGTGGAGAAACAGCAGAAATGGATTTTGATAAATTTCTGGAAGCGCCAACCTTTGAGACACTAGAGGACGCCGGAAGGTTTGAGTTGTTGAGTATTGCTAAAAAGTTGAAACTTATTGAGGTGAAATCGACCATGAGCAAAGCTGAGATGCAGATGGTAATATCCCAGCATTATTTAGCTAAGGGGAAGTTTGAAGTGGAGGTGTTAGAGTTATTCGTTGAAGGCAAATCTACTGAGGCTGAGGTTCAGCTTCAGGTAGTGCAATTCAGGCTGGAGGCTGAGAATAGGAAAAGACAGCATGAGTTGCAACTGAAACAGCTTGAGGCTAGAGAGGCAGAAAAGCAGAGAGAAGAGGCAGCGAAACAGAGAGAAAAGGCAGCGAAACACAGACAGTTCAAGAGGGAGATGTGGCAGCTGGGAGGTCCAGTGTTGGACCCTGCCGATTTTTACAGCTCGAAGGAGCTTGTGTTGATTGATGAATTTAAGAGTTGTGTCCCCAATGATTAGATTAGATTATGAGAACACGCAGTCCTCTTTTATTGTCATTTAGTAATGCATGCATTAAGAAATGATACAATTTGTTCCTCCAGAATGATATCATAGAAACACAAGACAAACCAAGACTAAAAAAACTGACAAAAACCACATAATTATAACATATAGTTACAACAGTGCAAAGCAATACTATAATTTGATAAAGAGCAGACCATGGGCACGGTAAAAAAAGAAGTCTCAAAGTCTCTCAAAAGTCCCATCATCTCACGCAGATGGTTGAAGGGAGAAACTCTCCCTGCCATGAGCTTTCAGCGCCACAAACTTGCCGATGCAGCATCCTGGAAGCATCCTACCACAGTCCGACTCTGAGTCCGTCCGAAAACTTCGAGCCTCCGACCCCAGCCCCGGCAACAGGCAATAGGCAAAGCCGAGGATTTGGGGTCTTCCCCTCCGGAGATTCTCGATCGCCAGTAGCAGCGGCAGTGAAGCAGGCATTTCAGAAGTTTCTCCAGATGTTCCTCCGTGCTTCTTCACATCTGTCTCCATCAAATCAGGATTGTGTACGGCCCCTATTAACAAATACTATATCATTTTGGAGCGGCCGCGCATGCTGCGTCGCGCCACCATCTTCTCCTCCCCTTACATACTTAGGAATGTGAGGGCATACCTAGATGAAGAGGATGCCGCCACCCCGCGGGGGTCTGCTAAGACAGCAGACGAGGTTGTTTTAACCCATGAGGTTGAGTTTACTCCAGATGAGAGTTTCCCAGAGAGTAGCTGGGAGGATCAGGGTAACCTAGAATTTGAAACTGGGACCAGTGATGAAAGCCCAGAAGAGGCAGCTGTCCCGATTGCCTGTGTTCAGGTTGTTGAAGCACCTGTGGATTCATAGGGTATTGAACCTTGTGTAGAAGCTCAGTTAAGGTCTGAGGTGTCTGACTCGTTTGAAAAGGAATGCAGTTCTTTTGTGTCAGATGGTCTTGGTTCAGTGAATAAGGGGTTAACCTTGGTACCAGTGGAAATTGAGGATTCTCAGTCACTTGTATTAGGCAGTGTTCTAAAAGTTAGTGATGAGATGAAAATTGCTGAGGTAAATGTTACTGAAGATATTGAGAAAAGTGTTGTTTCTGGACATTTGAATAAAGTACTTGTGAAGGTTGGATTGGTTTCACAACCTTTGACCCTGCTTTCAGGACAATGGCCTGCTGAAGAATTATGTGCCACTCTGTTGAATTTTGTTTTAACATTTGGATGTAGACACCTTCAAGGTTATCGAGTTGCATTTCACGAATGTGATGTGGAGAAAAAAGATTGTTTTGGTTTTGAGAGGCCATTTGCAGAGATCGCTATGGAGACAAATTGAGCTGAAGGTTGTAGGAATGGAATAAATGGATTGTTTGGGATTTTTCACAATATACACATGGTTTTCATAAGTCTGGTGATAGTGCTAAGTTTAGTAAACATTGGGGGAGGCTGACACCTATCCAAGGTGATATTTATTCAGCAGTTCAGCTAACGAGAAAAGCTGCTGCTAATGACCCGCACATGGAGACTGATGTTTACCCTGCATGCGCAGTAACCCGAAGTATGTGTAAAAAGTCTGCCGATGCTCATGATGATTTATCAGAGACTTCCCTACCATCCCTATTCCAGCAGGATTTAGAGGAGACATCACGGAGTGAGGAAGACATTGAACAGGATTAGGAAGGAACTTTACTTGCCTATTTTAAGAGAGGATGTTGTGAATTTTTACAGGACTTGCCATACCTGCCAGGTTGAGGGGAAACCTAATCAGGTTATTCAAGTAGCACCACTTAAACCGATACCTGCTTTTGGTGAACCTTTGTCTAGGGTCATAGTGGATTGTGTAGGCCCATTGCCAAAGGCTGCAGCTGGTCATCAGTATGTGTTAACAATTATGTGTGCTGTGTCTATGTTTCCTGAAGCCGTGTCTGTCAGAAACATCCAGGCCAAGACTGTGATAAAAGCATTCAGTAAGTTTTTCATACTGGTAGGTCCGAACATAGAAACAGAGAACATAGAATAGTACAGCACAGTACAGGCCCTTCGGCCCACAATGTTGTGCCGACCCTCAAACCCTGCCTCCCATATAAACCCCCACCTTAAATTCCTCCATATACCTGTCTAGTAGTCTCTTAAATTTCACTAGTGTAGCTGCCTCCACCACTGACTCAGGCAGTGCATTCCCGCACCAACCACTCTGCCCAAAGAAATTCAATCTGACCAAAATAGTTACTTTACTTCGAGGACATTCCAGGGGATAGTTGGAGAACTGGGAGCTAAGCACATTGTGTCATCTGCATATCACCCAGAGTCTGAGGGAGCCTTAGAATAGTTCCACTCCACTCTTAAGACCATGATTAAAATATATTGTGTGGAAAATGGAAAAAACTGGGATGAGGGGGTTCCCCTACTCTTATTTGTTGTTAGGGATTCGATTCAAAAATCATTGGGTTGTAGTCCGTTTATGATTATGAAGACACGTAGTCCTCTTTTATTGTCATTTAGTAATGCATGCATTAAGAAATGATACATTATTTCCTCCGGTGTGATATCACAAAACACAGGACAGACCAAGACTAAAAAAACTGACAAAAACCACATAATTATAACATATAGTTACAAACAGTATAACAATACTATAACTTGATGAAGAAGTCCGTGAGCACAGTAAAGTTCAAAGTTTCTCAAATGTCCCACATCTCACGCAGACAGGAGAAGGAAGAAAAACTCTCCCTGCAATGTCGACCACAATCCGACTCTGAGTCATCTGAAAACTTCGAGCTCTGATCAGCTCTCTGACACCGAGTACTGAGTGCCATCTCTGTCCAAACGATTTGATCTCCTTCTTGGTCGCCAAAAGCAGGCAAAGCCGGAGATTTTGAGGCCTTCCCTCCGAAAAATTCCGGACCACACAGTAATGACAGCAGTGGATGGGCATTTCAGAAATTTTTCCAGATGTTCCTCTGTGCCTTCATGTCCATTCTCCATCAAATCAGAATTGTCCACAGCCCCTATGTAACAGATACGATATTATTTTTCACTGGAGGGCTGCGCACACACAGCGCGCCACCATCTTCTTCTCCCGCCTTTTCAGCTTGTTTTCAGTCACAGGCCCAGAGGACCTTTCATCCTACTCAGAGAACAGTGGTCTGATCCAAAAGTATGTGTCAGTGTACTAGATTATCTTCTGAAATTTCGAGGAAAGCTTAACAAGGCTTGTGACCTTGCAAAGCAGAATTTGCAAAACTCCCAAATTAGAATGGAACACTGGTTTGATAGGAAGGCTACTCAAGTCATTGACATAAACATGCTCAAGCCTTATCAAGACACGGAGACATCACCTGCGAGTACTGTTATGGAAACAAATGGAGCTGTGGGGCCTGGTACCGAGATACCAGATGATTTTAATGTACTCAGTGTAGTCTCCACGCAGTTCGAAAACATTATTGTTTTGAAAGACATTAATGATAAAGTCCATCATTTGGAGCCTGCACAGCAAAAACAATTGAAAGGCTTAATTATCAAGTCTAAAGATTTATTCCCTGACATTCCAAGACGGTGCACAGCTGCAGTGCATGACGTCATTGTAGGCTGAGCCGAGCCAATCAAACAGTATCCCTACAGAATGAACTTTGGAGAAAGTAAAATGGTTGAACAAGGAATTGGAAACAAGAAAGAACAAGGAAAGAGAGTGGATGACTGTATTGATAAAGTGGGAAAGGCTAAGTACCTTACAAAGATTGACCTATTAAAAGGATACTGGGGTGTTCCTTTGACGGAAAGGGCTAAAGAAGTTTTCGCATTTGTGACACCATCTGGCCTGTATGAGTACAATGTTTTACCCTTTGGGCTGAATAATGCACCAGGGACAATCCAAAGGATGATGAATTCAGTAATTCAGGGTTTAGAAAATACAGGGGCTTATATTGATGATCTGGTTGTATGGAATGACATGTGGGAAGAACATATTGCAGCTGTAGAAAAACTGTTTGAAAGGTTGTCCAAGGCAAATCTTACTGTGAACCTCACTAAAAGTGAGTTTGGTCATGCTACTGTTACTTATCTTGGCTACGTAGTAGGCCAGGGCCAACTGGCTCCTGTACAGGCCAAGGTTCAAGCTATTGCTGAGGTTCCCGTTCCGACGGGCAAGAAAGCTTTAAGAAGGTTTTTAGGAATGATTGGGTATTACTGTAAGTTTTGTAAGAACTTCACAGACATCGCGCTCTCTCTCTAACGAAACTCCTAGGGAAGAGTGAAAGATTTGTATGGAGTGACCTTTGCCAGGAGGCATTTGAACACCTGAAAACTATTCTGTGTTATCATCCTGTGCTCAAAGCACCTGATTTTAATAAACCATTTTCGATTGCGGTAGACGCTAGTGATGAAGCTGCTGGGGCATGATGACATTGAACATCCAGTAGCTTATTTCTCAAAGAAATTTAATGTGCACCAGAAAAATTATTCCACTGTTGAAAAGGAGTTGCTATCACTTATTCTGCCCTTACAACATTTTGAGGTCTATGTTTGTCCTGCCCAGAAACCACTTGTGGTTTACACAGACCATAATCCATTGGTGTTTCTAACTTAGATGAAGGATAAGAATAGAAGGTTATTAAACTGGGGTCTGATCTTGCAAGAATATGACCTGAAAATAAAACATGTGAAAGGTACCGACAACATTATAGCTGATTGTTTAGCCAGATGTTAAGTTAGAAGTTGTACACGTTTTGCTGTTATCTGATAATTAGACATGTATTGTTTCAAACTTTGTAATCTATAGTTAAACTAAAAATTTTGCTGCTTCATCAAAATTTTTCCTAAAAGGAGGGAGGTGTGACAGGATCCCGAATTATCCCTTATAAACTGTGCTTGGTTTTTATATTTCCACACACACACATACATATATATACACACACACACATACATACACATACACACACACATATATATATGATTTTATATTACTATATTGCGTAGTTACCAATAAACGAGCATTAGTTAATAGCAATACTGGACTCAAAGGTGTTTTCCATCTCTGCTGGTTCTTTAACCCATAACGGGGTACGTGACAAGTCACTCCTCTCTCACTGAGTTACAGTCACTCCTATCTCCCTGAGTTACAGGTACTCCTCTCTCACTGAGTTACAGTCGCTCCTCCTACAGCGTTGGACACGTAGCCAAGTGGTTAAAGCGTTCATCTATGTACCTCAAGGTCACTAGTTCGATCCTCAGCTGCGGCAGCGTGTTTGTGCCCTTTAAGCAAGGCACTTAACCACACATTGTTCTAGTGTCTGTGCGAGGAGTGGCGCCCCACACAGACTTCCAATCTGCTCCTCATAGTCGACTCAGACCATGAGAGGCCCGACGCAGGCCTCTCATGGTCTGAGTCAACATTCCCTCCCCTCGACGTACCCCCCCCCCTTTACTGAGTTACAGTCAATAGTAAATAGTATTAATAGTAAGACTCTTGGCAATGTGGAGGATCAGAGGGATCTTGGAGCTGAAGTCCATAGGATGCTCAAAGTAGCTGCACAGGTTGACTCTGTGATCAATCGTGGAATTGAATTTAAGAGCTGAGAGGTAATGTTGCAGCTATATAGGACCCTGGTCAGACCCCACTTGGAGTACTGTGCTCAGTTCTGGTCACCAGGGCCGGATTTAGTGGGGCGGGGGCCCCTGGGCTGAAGGCCCTGATGGGCCCCTGCTGACACTGTAGAATGCTGCTGTACCAAGCATAAAAAGGCAAGAACAAGAGCAAAGGTGGTACCGGTCTAAATATCAAAGCTGTGGACCAAGACATTGGTTTAGTACAATACGTAGGCTATAAACTTACAGGGCTTAAGAGGGAGGACAGAAAGTAATACAAATTCTTAGTTTGAAGGACAGCATCTGAAGCACTCAAAAATTGACCTAGGCTTAGTTGGCTTAGTAAAGTTATGAGGGAGACGAAGTATGATGTACCCAATCTTAAATCTTTATTTAGCTGTTGCTGCACATACTATAGGTCTTATTTCTCAAACAATGCCTAAGCATTTTTATCTGGGTATTTTTCTCAACTGTGTTCTGAGAAAGTAAAATGGAAATGAGAGACAAAAAGGCCAAGAGAGATGGCACTAAGGCAAACTAGGAAACTTGATAATACTCGTACAATCTTTTTGAAAAATGAGATCTACCACATACTAACCTATTGCTGTGCTGTGTGGCTTGCAGAGTAAAGACCACTTACTACTTACTAGGTTTGTAAACAGTCAACTATTAGCCTATTGCCACAAAAACAGGAACAGCACTGACACACAAGCCTAGATATTTACAAAGTCAGACGCTTGTTTTTCAAAATTAAAGCCTAGTTCTTCCGGATTTCTTCGCAGCAAAGTGCTTGATCAGATCATTAAAATCCTGTTTCTGAACAAGATCACTTTCAAGTGACATCAGAGTAAGATAATTCAGCCTGTCCTGTCCCATCGTGGATCTGAGCTTATTCTTCACTAGCCTGAGCTTGGAGAAAGATCACTCACCACTTGCATTTGTAACAGGGAGAGTCAGGTAAAGCCTCAAAGCAATGCTTATATTTGGAAGATGACTTGCAAGTTTTTTTCTCTCAGGAAGAATAAAAGCTCTGTTGCGGATGAAATATCTTTGCCACTTACAAATTCCCTGAAATGGACAATCTCCTCCACAAATTCTAACTCCAGGTCAGTTGAATATCTGCTTTGGAGATCAGATGCTCTCTTGTACAGAAAGAGAAGGGATATTGTTTCAGATGTCAAATGTGTTGTTAAGGTCATTATGTGATGCAAATCTGCAATCAATTTCTGCAAGTAATCTGTCCATCATGACTGAAAAAACATTTGCTGACAAGCCAACATCAGGTGTTGTGGATTCACCCAGAAAGGCTTTACGTTTTCTTTGTCGTTGGGTGTCTTCTTTGTACACTTGTGATACTGTTGGAGACATAGGTCTCAAAAGTGTCAAATTGATCATGCAAGCTTGTTATGTATCCCCGTAGTGATCTCACCAAATCTACAGCAGTACACAGGTCTAGATTTACAGCTTGCAATGCAACACTTGCACTTTCAAAGTGCTGAAGAATGCAATGCCACAATTTGCTCAGAAAAGCTATCTCAAGCTTGTCCATTTTTTGTATAGTGACCTTGCTTCATTTCTAGTTGCCACATTCTGATTAATGGCATCTGCAAGGAACTTTAACAAATCTTGAATAGTGGCATAACTTCCGCACAATGCCTGTGTGATTTCTGCTTGTGCAGCCCATCTAGTATTAGAGAGAGACTTCAGAGCTTCTGTGCGTTTGTTTGCATTAGGCTGAAGTCCTGCGGTCACCACCTTCCACCTAGAAGTTGACTTGGAGCAGAAGTTGAACACATTCTGCACGAAGCTGAAAAAATCAGCTGTTTCAACACAACAGTTGACACTGTTGATTCCAACAAGATTTTATATGTGTGCTGCACATGGAACCCACTCAGCAAGTGGATTGATTTCTTTGATGCGGGACTGTAAGCCTTTGTATGCACCGGACATATTTGCAGCATTGTCACAGCACTGCCGCCTGCAGTTACTTATGTCAATATCCATCTCTCCTAAAACTGAGCGCAGACTCACATAAAGCCTCCCCTGTGTGGCTCTCAATGAGTAGAAATCGTAAGAATCGCTCCTGAATGTTTCCATCAGTTGGCAAATAAATTAAAATGAATGTGAGCTGATCTACGCGTGCAACATCTGTGCTTGAATTGATGCTAATAGAAAAGTATTTGGCCATTTTGACTTCACTGACTATCTCTGACAGAACTCGATCACTCATTAGGACCTTGAGGGTGGTAATCTCAGGATTGCTACCTGTGCTACCTGCCAGTGAGGGTAGGAATAGGATGCTCTGGAGGATGAACAAGTGGCTGAGGAACTGGTGTAGGGGTCAAGGTTTCAGATTTCAGGATCATTGGAATCTCTTCTGGGGCAGGTGGGACCTGTACAAGAGAGACGGGTTACACTTGAACTACAAGGGGACCAATATCCTTTCAGGGAGGTTTCTGAGTGCTATTGGGGAGGCTTTAAACTAGATTTTCAGGGGGATGGGAACCAGAATGCCAGAGCTGACAGTGGGGCTGGGGTGAAAATAAATGATGTTAAAAGTTCAAGCAAAGCCGCAAATGGAAAGGTTGGGAGTGGTGGTAAAAATCTTCTGAGCTGTATATATTTCAATGCTAGGAGTATTGCGGGGAAGGCAGACGAGTTGAGGGCGTGGATTGACACGTGGAATTATGACATTATAGCAATTAGTGAAACTTGGCTACAGGAGGGGCAGGACTGGCAGCTTAATATTCCAGGGTTCCGATGTTTCAGATGTGATAGAGGCAGAGGAATGAAAGGTGGGGGGGGGGGTTAGCATTGCCTGTCGGGGAAAATGTTACAGCAGTGCTCAGGCAGGACAGGTTAGAGGGCTTGTCTACTGAGTCCTTATGGGTGGAGAGCTGAGAAACAGGAAAGGTATGGCCACTTTAGTGGAGTTGTATTGTAGACCACCCAATAGTCAGAAAGAATTGGAGGAGCAAATCTGCAGAGAGTTAGCAGGCAACTGCAGGAAACATAAAGTTGTGGTGGTAGGGGATTTTAATTTTCCACATATTGATTGGGACTCCCATACTGTTAGGGGTCTAGATGGGTTAGAGTTTGTAAAATGTGTTCAGGAAAGTTTTCTAAATCAATATATAGAGGTACCAACTAGACAGGATGCAATATTAGATCTCCTATTCAGAAACGAGTTAGGACAAGTGACTGAAGTGTATGTAGGGGAGCACTTTGGTTCCAGTGATCATAACACCATTAGTTTCAACTTGATCATGGATAAAGATAGATCTGGTCCTCGGGTTGAGGTTCTAAACTGGAAAAAGGCCAAATTTGAAGAAATGAGAAAGGATCTAAAAAGTGTGGATTGGGACAGGTTGTTCTCTGGCAAGGATGTGATCGGTAGGTGGGAAGCCTTCAAAGGAGAAATTTTGAGAGTGCAGAGCTTGTACGTTCCTGTCAGGATTAAAGGCATAGTGAATAGGAATAAGGAACCTTAGTTCTCAAGGGATATTGCAACTCTGATAAAGAAGAAGAGAGAGTTGTATGACATGCATAGGAAACGGGGAGTAAATAAGGTGCTTGAGGAGTATAAAAAGTGCAAGAAAATACTTAAGAAGGAAATCAGGAGGGCTAAAAGAAGACATGAGGTTGCCTTGGCAGTCAAGGTGAAGGATAATCCAAAGAGCTTTTACAGGTATATTAAAAGTAAAAGGATTGTAAGGGATAAAATTGGTCCTCTTGAAGATCAGAGTGGTCAGCTATGTGCGGAACCAAAAGAAATGGGGGAGATCTTAAATGGGTATTTTTTGTCTGTATTTACTAAGGAAACTGGCATGAAGTCTATGGAATTAAGGGAAACAAGTAGTGAGATCATGGAAACTGTACAGATTGAAAAGGAGGAGGTGCTTCCTATCTTGAGGCAAATTAAAGTGGATAAATCCCCAGGACCTGACAGGGTATTCCCTCGGACCTTGAAGGAGACTAATGTTGAAATTGCAGGGGCCCTGGCAGATATATTTAAAATGTCGGTGTCTATGGGTGAGGTGCCGGAGAATTGGAGAATGGCTCATGTTGTTCTGCTGTTTCAAAAAGGATCGAAAAGTACTCCAGGAAATTATAGGCTGGTAAGTTTGACGCCGGTAGTGGGTAGGTTATTGGAGGGAGTACTAAGAGACAGAATTTACAAGCATTTGGATAGACGGGGACTTATTAGGGAGAGTCAACATGGCTTTGTGCGTGATAGGTCACGTTTGACCAATCTATTGGAATTTTTCCAGGAGGTTACCAGGAAAGTGGATGAAGGGAAGACAGTGGATGTTGTCTACATGGACTTCA
Organism: Mobula birostris; assembly: GCF_030028105.1. Lineage (NCBI taxonomy): Eukaryota > Metazoa > Chordata > Chondrichthyes > Myliobatiformes > Myliobatidae > Mobula > Mobula birostris. Next base: position 171,879,245 of record NC_092376.1, read on the forward strand.
GTAAGGCCTTTGGCAAGGTCCCGCATGGGAGGTTAGTTAGGAAAATTCAGTGGCTAGGTATACATGGAGAGGTGGTAAATTGGATTAGATATTGGCTCAATGGAAGAAGCCAAAGGGTGGTAGTAGAGAGTTGCTTCTCAGAGTGGAGGCCCGTGACTAGTGGTGTGCCTCAGGGATCAGTGCTGGGTCCATTGTTATTTGTCATCTATATCAATGATCTGGATGATAATGTGGTAAATTGGATCAGCAAATTTGCTGATGATACAAAGATTGGAGGTGTAGTGGACAGTGCGGAAGGTTTTCAAAGCTGGCAGAGGGATTTGGATCAACTGGAAAAATGGCAGATGGAGTTTAATACAGACAAGTGTGAGGTATTGCACTTTGGAAGGACAAACCAAGGTAGAACATACAGGGTAAATGGTAAAGCACTGAGGAGTGCAGTAGAACAGCGGGATCTGGGAATACAGATACAAAATTCCCTAAAAGTGGCATCACAGGTAGATAGGGTCGTAAAGAGAGCTTTTGGTACATTGGTCTTTATTAATCAAAGTATTGAGTATAAGAGCTGGAATGTTATGATGAGGTTGTATAAGGCATTGGTGAGGCCGAATCTGGAGTTTTGTGTTCAGTTTTGGTCACCAAATTACAGGAAGGATATTAATAAGGTTGAAAGAGTACAGAGAAGGTTTACAAGGATGTTGCCGGGACTTGAGAAACTCAGTTACAGAGAAAGGTTGAATAGGTTAGGACTTTATTCCCTGGAGTGTAGAAGAATGAGGGGAGATTTGATAGAGGTATATAAAATTATGATGGGTGTAGATAGAGTGAATGCAAGCAGGAGTTTTCCACTGAGGCAAGGGGAGAAAAAAACCAGAGGACATGGGTTAAGGGTGAGGGGGGAAAAGTTTAAAGGGAACATTAGTGGGGGTTTCTTCACACAGAGAGTGGTGGGAGTATGGAATGAGCTGCCAGACGAGGTGGTAAATGCGGGTTCTTTTTTAACATTTAAGAATAAATTGGACAGGTACATGGATGGGAGGTGTATGGAGGGATATGCTCCATGTGCAGGTCAGTGGGACTAGGCAGAAAATGATTCGGTACAGCCAAGAAGGGCCAAAAGGCCTGTTTCTGTGCTGTAGTTTTTCTATGGTTTCTATGAGCTCAATAAACTTCTCACATGTTTTAGGTGAATGATATGAAGGGGTGCCTGATCCTGCATTTCCAAATTTCTGTATGTGCGCCTTCAAAAACAGGTCAAACTCACTTATTACCTCTAGAATGCCCATGTAGTTGCCGTTATCAGCCCTGCTAAATATGTCACTGGAGCCTCAGATAGTCAGTCCCCTCTCAACGAAAAACTTTACAACCGCCACCACTCTTCTCAACACGTTGGTCCAGCAGACACACTCTGACTCGAACTGTTTTTTGCAGTTCTCTATCTATTCTTCCGCTGTCAGACGCTAGTGTAACGCAGGTCAGTATCGTTTTCCTGTGGTGTTCACTATTTTCATGCTCTCCTATGCGCTCAGCAGCATGTTTCCAGTCGCTGAAGCCAGTTTCGAAGATGGACTGACAATTACCATCACTGAAGATGCGGCATGCAAAGCAAAACACACAGCTGGTGGAAGGGGAATATAAGAGCCATCGCCTTGATATGTACTCACCATTTACGAGCTTGCGTTTGAAGTGAAATTTGGAGAAAAAAACGTCTCTGCTGTTTGTATACTTGTTCCAAAGCTTTGATATCCACATCCTTATTCTGGCAGGACTCCGACCCTTTCTTAGCCCAGTGTGCTCGGACTGAATCATCTAATGTTTCCTTTCCTCAGTGAGTAGGATCAGTGCTGTTAAGGATCCTCAGTAGCGGTAACGTTAACATTAATGGTGGCCCGACTTGGTTATTTGGAGATCTCTGTGGTCGGGAACCCCAAAGTCATGCTCTCTGCCTCTTCAACGTTAGCTGCTGACTGTGGCAAGGACGGTGATCCTGTGCTAACGCTGGTGCTAGCACGAGCTGTTGAACAAGTCTCCATTCGTTCATCGGTCTCAGACTGTGACAAGAGCGATGGTACTGCTGCATCGTCGAGAACAGGTTTAAAAAATTCTGTCAACTTCAATGTCTTTTTTAATGCTTCTTTCTCACGGTCCTCTTTTTCTTGTTTCTTTTTTTCTTTTCTGTGCTCCACTCTCGTATTTTTTTTGTCCACCATGATGATAGCTACTTATTTTGGGCCCCTCTGCAGCTCGAGCCCCTGGGATGCAGCCCAGCCTAGCCCTGCCTGAAGTCCGGCCCTGCTGGTCAGCTCACTGAAGGAAGGATGTGGAAGCCATGGAAAGGGTACAGAGGAGATTTACAAGGATGTTGGGGAGCATGACTTATGAGAACAGGTTGAGTGAACTCGGCCTTTTCTCCTGTAGCGACGGAGGATGAGAGGTGACCTGATAGAGCTGTATAAGATGAGGAGAGGCATTGATCATCTGGATAGTCAGAGGCTTTTTCCTAGGGTTGAAATGGTTGCCACAAGAGGACACAGGTTTAAGCTGCTGGGGAGTAGGTACGGAGGAGATGTCAGGGGTAAGTTTTTTACTCAGAGAGTGGTGAGTGCATGGAATGGGCTGCCGGCAACGGTGGTGGAGGTGGACACCATAGGGTCTTTTAAGAGACTTTTGGATAGGTACATGGAGTTTAGAAAAATAGAGGGTATAGGTAAGCCTAGTAATTTCTATGGTCGGGACATGTTTGGCACAACTTTGTGGGCCGAAGGGCCTGTATTGTGCTGTAGATTTTCTATGTTTCTATGTTTCTAATCCTCTCTCACTGCTTTACAGTCGCTCCAATCTCACTGTGATACAGTCACTCCTTTCTCACTGTGTTACCGTCACTGTTATGTCACCTTTAGCTCACTGCATTCGCTTTTATTTTACTGCTATCTCACTGGATGTTTTTCACTGATTTATTCATTTGTCTTAGACTTAGCTTCTGCTCCTTGGCTTTGAAGACAATCCTCAACTGGTCAGCACTGGACATCGGTACAATCCACTGGACTTTGCTGTAATACACAGAACTCCTCTAAAATATACTTGAGCACACTTAAATTTTCTTTTTTGCTCCAGACAACACTGGAATTCACTGGACCATTGTTGACAAGAGTCGGATGACAGGACTATTCAGGACTTCATTGGGCCACACTGGACTATTGTGGAAATCAGTGGTCTTCACTAAATCATGCTGGGATTTATTGGCTGACACTGGTCTACAGTGCAATTCACTGGGATTTACCCACGAACACTGGACCACACTGGTTCATTTTGTCCAGCAGTGTGGCCTCTGATCAGTGCTAACAGAGTGGTCATGAAGCTTCCCACCCTCTGTCCATCACTCAGGTCAATTGACCGCTCCACCCACCCGGAATAAATCTTGGGAAGGTTGGAAGTCCTCATTGGGTTATGCAATGTCTGGGTAGACCCAGAGTTATGTCACGGGCCGGTGCCCAAGCTGACCCCCGCCATCCTCCACATCAAGTGCTCTCTCCACCCCTCCCATGTTTTTGCCCTTCCATCCATTTGTTGACCCCAACCTCTCCCTGCCGATTGCTGTCCCCAACCTCTCCATCCCTATTGCTGACCCCAGCCTCTCCATCCCGATTACTGTCCCCAACCGCTCATTCTGATTGCTGACCCGAAACTCTCATTCCGATTGCTGCTCCTTCCCCTCCCTCCTCTCTTCCCACCTCCCTCATTACCCAAGGAGCTTTTTGGCTGCAGACTGTGCTGGGGGTTCCTGAAGTTGTGCAAACTGCCATATGCATTCCTGTTGTGACTGAGCATCGTACATGCCTATGGAGCCTAGTGAAATCAAGAAGCTGGAAACACTGATCAGGCTGGACAGCATCTTGAACAGCACAACACAGTACAAGCCCTTCAGCCCATGATGAAAAGAAGGAGAAAAACAGTTGACCTTCCACCAGAAGTGGAAAAGGTTAAAAGTGCTGCAAGGTTTTAAGAGAAGGCGGAGGGTCGCGAATGAAAGGGAAGTGGGACCTGAATAACAATGGAGTCATGTGTAGGACTTCTTCCCCTCTCCTGCTTATGTCATTGGTACCAACATGTACCACGACCTCCATCTGCTCATCCCCCCTCAAGAATATTCTGGACCCTGGCACCTGGGAGGCAACACACTATCCTAGTGTCTCTTTTGCTGCTGCAGCATCTCCTATCTCTCCCACTAACTATCAATTCCCCTGTGATTATTGCTCCACCTGACTTCATCCTTCCCTTCTGAGGCTCAAAGCTGACCACAGTGCATTTGGTTTGGCTGCTGCTGCCTTGCCCAGATAGGTCATCTCCCCTCAGCAGAATCAAAAGGGGTAAACCTGTTGTTGACTTCATTTTACCTTTACCTCTATCAGCATTCACCCATTTACCCCCTCCCCCGAATTCTGCACTCTGGGTGTAAACACCTACTCAAAACTCGCATCTATCAATTACTCTGCCTCTCGGATGATCCTTAGTTCATCCAACTCCACCTTCAGCTCCTTAATGCGGTCTTCCATGAGCTGGAGTTGGCTGCACTTCCCATGAGTGCAGTCATCAGGGAGACGATCAGGTTCCATGAATTCCCACATCCTACAGGAGAAGCATTCCACTGCCATAGCTGCCATCCTGCCTGCACTGTACAATGGGCAACCAAGACCAAATCTGCTAACCTGTTTCTTTAGCCTTAGCCTCTTCTCGTTGAAGCCTCTTGGGTCAAAGCCTGACGTTCTCACTCTCACCGCTGGCCTACTCCCAACAATGGCCACACCACTTACTCCTTCTGTACGTTTATTTACTTCACAGTGTTCCCTACCACCACTGATTGGGCCTCCGGAATATATTCTCAATACTTATTGTTTGTTTGTTTATTTATTTATTTATTTATTTTTTATTTGCAGTTATTGTCCTTTGAATTTGGATGTTTGTTTGTCTTGTGTGTGGTTTTTCATTGATTCTATTGTGTTTCTTTGTATTTATGTATTTATTTTTTATCGTATTTCTTGGCAATTCCATTGTATCCTGGATAACGAACTCCCTGACTGGCAGACCACAGTTTATGCAGCTTCAGAGCTGTGTGTCAGACATGGCTATAAGCAGTGTCGGGGCCCCACAGGGGACAGTACTGGCTCCCTTCCTGTTTACTCTGTATCCCTCGGACTTTAGATACGATTGAGTCACGTCATCTGCAGAAATTCTCAGATAACTCAGCAATAAAGGGAGGGTGGGAGGATGAATACGGGGCCCTGGAGGAGGATTTTGTTGAATGGTGCAAGCTGAATCATCTGCAGCTCATCAGTAAGACAAAGGAGATGGTGATGAACTTTAAGAAGGGCAAGCCTGCATTGCTCCCTGTTACTATTGACGGTGAGGACGTGGATGTAACGAGGATCTACAAGTACACTGGGAGTGCACCTAGATGACAGACTTGAGTGGAGCATCAAGACAGATGCTGTGTACAAGGGCCAGAGTCACTTCTACTTCCTGAGGAGACCAAGGTCCTTTGGAGTATATAGGCCCCTCCTTCACATGTTCTACCATCTGTTGTCACCAGAACAATCTTCCATGTGGTGGTGTGCTGGGCCAATGGCATCAACACAGGTGATGCCAACTGGCTCAATAAACTGATTAGAAAGGATGGCTGTGTTATAGGAGTCAAACTGGACGCATTGGAGGCTATGGTAGAATAAAGGACCCTATAGAAATTCTGGACAATGTTCCTCACCCTCTGCATGCCACCTTGGCTGAACAGAGGAGCACTTTTTAGTAATAGACTAAGACAACTGTGCTGCTCCAGGGAGCGCTATATGAGGTCATTCTTACCCTCGACCATCAGGCTCTGTAATGAGTCAGCCTGTAGCTGGGGGGTGAGGTAATGACCCCCTCCTGTTAGACTGTTTGAGGTCTTATTTTTTACTCTTTCTTACTTTTCTTCTAATATTTGTATATCTGTGCATTTGTAATGCTACTGACTCACTTTAATTTCCTTTGGGATCAATAATCTATCTATCTATCTATTTTACTGTGAACGCCTGCAGAAAATGAATCTCAGGGTTACATTGGTGACAGGGCGTGTATGTACTTTGATAATAAATTTACTTTGAACTTTGAGTACATCAAGACAGAGAAAGGAAACAGAATTCAGAGTACACTGAACTGAAATGCAATCTGGGCAGACAGAGGAATGAGTCAGGTACAGAAACAAGCCGTGGGTCAGGGGAGATATAGGTAGGGTCAGCTGAATATTAATTGTGTGGAACAGAAGAGCCGCAACAAGCTGTGGCCAGAGGCGTGGGCTCTCCCCTCTCGAGCTCTGGGCAGCAACACTGGAACGCATTAGAGACAAATGGGATGGAGAATTAATGTCACTCGTAGTGGATTTAGCAGAGGTGTTCTGTCTGGTGGTCACCCAGTGTGTGTTTGGTTTCTCAGTGTGGCAGAGACATATTGTGGACATAGAGTGCAGTGGCCTCCCCATGCCTCCACTGGAGGATGCACAAGTACATGGCAGCTGCAGGGGCCATTCAGGGGGGCCAGGGCCAAGAGCTGGGAGTGTCATCGAGGGAGGAGTGACGGAAGGGAAGTGGAGATTACTGAGGAGCTGGAGGAGATGTTGACCTCATTCTATATGGAAAAGGAGGGTGAGAGCAGAGTGAAGGGAAGGGAAGATCATTGCTGTATGTCTCCGTGTGCATGTTAACCCTTAACTTTCAGTGATTCATGTTTCAATTCAAGTTGCATTTATTGTCATTCAAATGTACACATGTATACCACCAAACAAAACCATGTTTCTTGAGATCAAGCTGAACAATACGATACATGTGACTCACACACACTAACACAGAAAGTAATATTACTTCAATTAACAAATAATAAGGTGCACTTCTGACAGAAGTTAAAAAGAAAACAGTATAATGCTACTGGCACCATGGATGATGAGACCCTGACACATACGTAAATTTACTCTAAATTTTGATGTTCTTCTTTAAACAGTAAATTACATTACAGAATCGAAAACACTGATTGCAAGGTGTTACTTACTTTTCACAGTAAACATTACACAGTGAGGTGAGCACTGAATGTAATCCTCACTGTGCGAGGTGTGATGATGGTTAGAAACACTGCAAGATTAGAAACTGCAAAGCACAATGGTCATTAGCATTTGCCTTTGGGCGTTAAGAGTGTGAATCACTAGCTTCATATTTCCCAACAGCAAAGATAACCGAGAGTGAGTGGTTCTGATACAGCATGTGGACCTCAAACAATTATCCACTCATAACACAGACATCAGTAGGTTTGAAACACCCCTCTGTATATTCAACAACGTGTTGTGGGGTGGAGGGGGTGTGGAGCTGGCGGTATGCATTTTAGAATTCCACTCGGTTTCAGTAGGATTTAGAATCCTGCCTGTTCCATGAATGAATGAACACAATACTGTATAATCACCCCAGTATATTTATGACGTGTCTAACAGGCCAGCATATAAAGCAGTGAATGAGAGTTCAATATATTGTATTCCTCCGCAGTTTAAGCAAGGCACAAAGAGATTATGCTTTGCTATTAACAGATCAATTTAACCAATTTCCCCCGGGATCAATAAAGTATGACTATGACAAAGGGTGATTATTACAAACAGGAGAAAAATCTGCAGACGCTGCAGATCCAAAGTGACACACAAAATGCTGGAGGAAATCAGCAGGTCAGGCAGCATCTATGGAAAAGAGTAAACAGTAATTGTTTCCGATCAAGACCCTTCATCAGGGCTGGAGAGGAAGGACAGAAGTCAGCAAGAGGGTGGGGGAGTGGGGGAAGAAGTACAAGGTAGCAGCTAATTGGTGAAACTGGGGAAGGGGGAGGGGTTCAAGTAAACAGCTGAGAAGCTGATTGGTGAAGGAGATAAAGGGCAGGAGGAGGAGGACTTGGGTAGGAGAGGGCAGAACACCGAAGGAGGTGTTGGGCTGGTAAGAACAGGAGAGGAACGGGAAGTGGGAGGAACACCAAAGGAGGTGATGGAAATAAGGTGTGAGAGGGAAACGAGAATGAGGAATGGTGATGGGGGTGGTAGGAGGCAAATTACTGGAAGCTCGAAAAATTGATGGTCATGCCATCAGACAGAGGCTACCCAGACAGAATATAAGATGTCGCTGATATACAGAGAGTAAAAGAGGGGGCTTGGACACAGCCCTGGGGGACACCCGTGTTGAGGGTCAGAGGGGCAGAGGTGAGGGTGCCCACTCTTACCACCTGCTGGCGATCTGATGGGAAGTCCAGGATCCAGCTGCAAATGGCAGGGTGAAGGCTGAGGTCTCTGAGCTTCTTGTTGAGCCTGGAGGGAATTATGGTTTTGAATGATGAACTGCAGTCCAAGAACAGCATTCTCACATAGCACCCTTCTTCTCCAGATGTGTAAAGACAGTACGTAGAGCAGCGTCGTCTATCGATCAGTTGTGTCAGGAGGTGAATTGTAGGGGGTCCAGTGTGGGTGGTAGCAGGCTGCAGATGTAATCCTTGACCAGCGTCTCAAAGCATTTGCTTACTATTGAGGTGAGTGTGACAGGACGCCAGTCATTCAGACATGTTACCTTGGTCTTTTTAGGTACAGGGACAATGGTGGATGCTTTGAAACAGGAAGGCACTCTACACTGGAGGGGAGAGATTAAAAATGTCTGCAAACACACCAGCCAGTTGTGCCGTACACACTCTGAGGACCTGCTTTGGGATGCCGTCTGGCCTTGCGTCTGTTCACTCATTGGAAACACCTGCGTACTTCAGCCTCAGAGATGACCAAGGTGTAGGTCGCACTGGGGGCTCTCCTCGGGGTCTCAGTGTTGGCGATATCAAATCGAGCATAGAAAGGATTTAGCTCATCTGGGAGAGAGGCAGCGATGTTGGCAGCAGCACTGCATTTAGCTTTGAAGTGTTCAGTGGTGTGCAGACCTTGCCATAAGCTGCGTGTGTAGTCAGTGATGCTTGATTAAAGTCTCTGGCGATGGTGAAAGCAGCTTCCAGGTATACAGTCTCCAGGGTGCTGATGGTCTTGTACAGCTCCTTGAGAGCCATGCAGCAGAATATTAAATTAAATTAAAGGCATCCGTTAGTCTTGTGAGACCATGGATCTGCGCCTGGAAAGTCTTCACTCTCCAGGGTGCAGGCCTGGGCAAGGTTGTATGGAAGACCAGCAGTTGCCCATGCTGCAAGTCTCCCCTCTCCACGCCACCGATGTCGTCCAAGGGAAGGGCAAGAGGACCCATACAGCTTGGCACCAGTGTCGTCGCAGAGCAATGTGTGATTAAGTGCCTCGCTCAAGGACACAACACGTTCCCTCGGCTGGGGATTGAAGTCACAACTTTCAGATTGCTAGTTCAATGCCTTAACCACTCGGCCACGTGCCCACAGCAGAATATACACAGCAATGATAATAACAGCCGTGAACTCCCTCGGCATCCAGAAAGGTCTACACAGAAGCACAAGATACTCCAGATCCAGGGAACAAAAGGATTTGAGGGCATGCACATTCTGGGGTTTGTACCAACAATTATTGACCATGAAGCATACCTCACCTTTACTCTTCCCAGTGAGATTTTTTGACCTGTCTGCCTGGAACAGGGAGAACCCAGAGGGCTCGATGGCATCTCCTCCGTCAACCAAGTCTCCACGAAGCACAAAATGTTACATTCCTTTGTTTCCCGCTGGTAGGAGATTCTGGCTCTCAGTTTGCACAGCTCGTTGTTCAGAGACTGAACAGGGTGAGTATCAGTGCATTAGAGATACAGAATCAAAAAGGGTAGTAAATGAAGTTCTCAAAGTGTTATACCTCAATGCACAGAGTATGAGAATTAAGGTGGTTGATCTTGTGGCAATATTACAGATTGTCGTGTATGATGTTGTAGCCATCACTGAATAGTGGCTGAAGGATGTTTGAAATTGAGAGCTGAATGCCCAAGGCTACACATTGTATCGGAGGGATAGGAAGATAGACAGAGGGAGAGGTGTGGCTCTGCTGGTAAAGAATGGCATCATATCAGCAGAAAGATATGACATAGGATCGGAAAATGTTGAATCCTTGTGGGTTGAGTTAAGAAACTGCAAGAGTAAAAGGATGTTGACGGCAGTTATACACAGGCCTCCCAACAGTGGCTGGGGAGGTGGACCACAGGTTATAACAGGAAATAGAAAAGGTGAGTGAAAGGGCAATGTTATGATAGTCATGGGAGATTTTAACATGCAGGTCGATTGGGAAAATCAGGTTGGTAATGGATCTCAAGAGAGTGAGTATGTTGAATACCTGTAAGATCGCTTTTTAGAGTGGATTGTCATTGAGCCTACTAGGGGTCAGCTGTACTGGATTGGGTGTTAGGGAGCTTAAGGTAAGAGACCCTAAGGAGACAGTGACCACATATTGATTGAGTTCAACTTGAATTTTGATAGGGAGAAAGAAAAGTCTGACGTAGCAATATTTCAGTGGAGTAAAGGAAATTATAGTGGTATGAGAGAGGAGTTGGCCAAAGAAAATTGGAAGGAATGCTGGCAGGGATGTCAGCAGAGCAGCAATGATGAGAGTTTCTGGGAAAAATGAGGAAGGTGCAGGATAGATGTATTCCAGAAATGAAGTAATACTCAAATAGCAAAATAGTACAACCATGGCTAACAAGGAAAGTCAAAGCTAATGTAAAACCAAAAGAGAGGGCATACAACAAAGCAAAAATTAGTGGGAAGACAGAGGATTAGGAACCTTTTAAAACCCTATGGAGAGGAAGTAAGAGAATCATTAGAAGGGAAAAGATGAAATACGAAAGCAAGAGAGCAAACAATATCAAAGTGGATCGTAAAAGTTTTTTTTAAGGTAAAAAAAATAAAAGCGATGAAAGTGGATATAGGACCACTAGAAAATGAGGCAGGAGAATTAATAGTGGAGGCCAAGGAGATGACAGATGAACAAAATAAGCATTTTGTATCAGCATTCACTGTGGAAGACACTAGCAGTGTGACTGATGTTCAAGGGTGTGAGTGAAAAGAAGTGGGTGCAGTTACTATTACAGGGGAGAAGGTGCTCAAAAAGCTGAAAGACCTAAGGGTACATGAGACACTTGGACTAGATGAACTTCTCCCTCGGGATCTGAAAGAGGTAGCGGTAGAGATTGCGGAGGCGTTAGTAATGATCTTCCAAAAATCTTTGGACTCTGGTAAGGTGTCAGAGGACTGGAAAATTTCAAATGTCACTCCATTCTTTAAGAAAGGAGGAAGGCAGCAAAAAGGAAATTATAGACCAGTTAGCCTGACCTCAGTGGATGAGATTATGGAGTACTTGGAGACACAGGACAAGATGGAACAAAATCAGCATGGTTTCCTTCAGGGAAAATCCTGCCTGGCGAACCTGCTGGAATTTTTTGAGGAGATTACAAACAGGATTGATAAAGGGGATGTAGTTGATGTTGTATATTTGGATTTTCAGAAGGCCTTTGACAAAGTGCCACACATGAGGCTGCTTACCAAGCCCATGCTATTAAAGGAAAGTTATTAACATGGTTAGAGCATTGGCTGATTGGTAGGAGGTAGCATGTGGGAATAAAAGGATTGTTTGCTGCTTGGCTGCCAGTGACTAGCGGTGTTCCACAGGGGTCGGTGTTGTGACTGCTTCTTTTTATGCTGTATATCAATGATTTAGATGATGGAATAGATGGCTTTGTTACCAAGTTTGCAGATAATAGGAAGATTGGTGGAGGGGTAGGTAGTGTTGAGGAAATAGGCTACCGAAGGACTTAGACATATTAGGAGAATGGGCAAGAAAGTGGCAAATGAAATACAATGTTGGAAAATGTATGGTCATGCACTTTGGTAGTAGAACCATAGAACCATAGAAACTACAGCACAGAAACAGGCCTTTTGGCCCTTCTTGGCTGTGCGGAACCATTTTCTGCCTAGTCCCACTGACCTGCTCACAGACCATATCCCTCCATACACCTCCCATCCATGTATCTGTCCAATTTATTCTTAAATGTTAAAAAAGAACCCGTATTTACCACCTCGTCTGGCAGCTCATTCCATATTCCCACCACTCTCTGTGTGAAGAAGCCCCCCCTAATGTTCCCTTTAAACTTTTCCCCCCTCACCATTAACCCATGTCCTCTGGTTTTTTTCTCCCCTTGCCTCAGTGGAAAAAGCCTGCTTGCATTCACTCTATCAATACTCATCATAATTTTATATACCTCTATCAAATCTCCCCTCATTCTTCTACGCTCCAGGGAATAAAGTCCTAACCTATTCAACCTTTCTCTGTAACTGAGTTTCTCAAGTCCCGGCAACATCCTTGTAAACCTTCTCTGCACTCTTTCAACCTTATTTATATCCTTCCTGTAATTTGGTAACCAAAACTGAACACAATACTCCAGATTCGGCCACAATAAATGTGCAGACTATTTTCTAAATGGGGAGAAAATCCAAAAATCTGAGATACAAAGGGACTTGGGCGTCCTCATGTAGAACACCCTAAAGGTTAACTTGCAGGTAGATTCGGTGGTGAGGAAGGCAAATGCAATGTTAGCATTCATTTCAAGAGATGTGGAATGCAAGAGCAGGGATGTGATGCTGAGACTTTATAAGGCCTTGGTGAGCCCTTGGGCTCCTCATCTGAGAAAAGTTGTGCTGGTATTGGGAGGGGTCACATCCCTGTTCTCGTACACAAGGATGATTCCAGGAATGAAAGGATTATCATACGAGGAATGTTTGATGACTCTGGGTCTGTCATCATCATCATCAGGTGCCATGCCCAGTTTGAGCTTTGACTGCCATGGCCCACACACCCCTGTTTCGGGTCAAGTGGATCAATTCATTGGTATTCATTTCCAGTTCTCTGACTGCTGTCTCTATCATCATTTGCCTTTGTCTTCCTCTTGCTTTCTTCCCTTCAATCTTTCCCATAATTACCGTGCATTCTAACTCCTCTTTCCTAATCACATGTCCAATGAAGTTACGTTGCCTTTTTATGATCTCATATATTATTTCTCTTTTTGTGTTTGCTCTGTTCATGACATTCTCATTAGATATTCTTTGCATCCTCCTCAAAAACCACACCTCTGCTGCTACAATTTGTTTCCTCATGTTACTAGATATTGTCCAACATTCTGAGCCATATAACTTAACTGGATAAACGTAACATTTCAGTACTCTGAGGCGGGTTGAAATGCCTAGTTTAGTATTGGTCAGTATACTCTTCATTCTTGTAAAGGTGTCTTTTGCCATCTCTATTCTTCTTTTTATGTCCAAGTTGCACCTGCTATCTGATGTCACCCAGCTTCCTAAGTAGCAAAAGTTACGTAGGAAGAACTACAAAATTTAATTGATATAATTGTTGAAGAAAGTGCAAAAATGGGTCTATCAATTGCAAAATGACAGAATGTATGGTGATATCCAAGAAGAAGGAGAATCCTATCTGGGTCTGAACTCACTGGAATTTAGAAGGGTGAGAGGGGATCTCATTGAAACCTTTTGAATGTTGAGAGACCTAGACAGAGTAGATGTAGAAAGCATGGTTCCCATGGAGGGGGAGTCCAGGACAAGAGGGCACAGCCTCAGGATAGAGGGGTGTCCATTTAAAACTGGGATGCGGAAAAATTTCTTTACCCAGAGATTGGTGAAGTTGTCAAATTTATTATCACAGGCAGCTGTGGAGGCCAGGTCATTGGGTGTATCTAAGACAGAACAGGGTAAGTTCTTGATTGGACAGGGCATTGGTTACGGGGAGAAGGCTGAGGAGTGAAGCTGAGGAGGGGAGAAAGGATCAGCCATGATTGGATGACAGAGCAGACTCGAGAGGCCAAATCACCCAATTCTGCTCCTATGTCTTATAGTCTTACATGGAACACTAAATAACTGAGCTGTGAACTTCCCATATATCGAACAGTAAATAAGAGCTTTGTATACATCCTGTACATCGAATAGTAAATAACAGAGTTGTATATCAAACAGTATATTCGACAGTTGTACATGCCCTGTATATCGAACAGTAAATTACCTAGTTGTAAACTCCCTGCATATCAAACAGTAAATGACAGAGTTGTATACTCCCTGTATATCAAATGTTAAATGACAGAGCTGTATACTCCCTGTATATTGAACAGTAAACAACAGAGTTCTATACCCCCAGTATGTTGAACTGTAAATAACAGTAGTGTACATTCCATGTATATTGAACACTAAATGACTCAGTTGTAAAGTCCCCAAAAAGCGAACAGTAAATGACACTCTTGTATACTCCCTGAATATCAAAGGAAATGACAGAGTTGTATCCTATCCTGTATATCGGACTAAAAATGACTGGGTCACAGAATCCCTGTACATCGAATGGTAAATTATAGAGTTCTATACTGCCATTATATTAATCAGTTCAAAACAGAGCTGTATACCCCCGTGTATTGAGCAGTAAATGTCCTAATTCTCTACTCCCCATATATCAAACAGTATATGACAGAGTTGTATACTCCCTGTATATTGAACAGTAATTGACAGATTTGTATACTTGCTGTATATCAAATAGTAAATAACAGTTGTATACTCCCCTTTGGATACGATAGGGTCTTTTAAGAGACTCCGGATAGGTAAATAACAGATCTGAATACTCCCCCTATATTAAACTGTAAATGTCAGATCTGAATACTCCCCCTATATTAAACAATAAATGACAGATCTGAATACTCCCCCTATATTAAACAGTAAATGACAGATCTGAATACTCCCCCTATATTAAACTGTAAATGTCAGATCTGAATACTCCCCCTATATTAAACAGTAAATGACAGATCTGAATACTCCCCCTATATTAAACTGTAAATGACAGATCTGAATACTCCCCCTATATTAAACAGTAAATGTCAGATCTGAATACTCCCCCTATATTAAACAATAAATGACAGATCTGAATACTCCCCCTATATTAAACAGTAAATGACAGATCTGAATACTCCCCCTATATTAAACAGTAAATGACAGATCTGAATACTCCCCCTATATTAAACAGTAAATGACAGATCTGAATACTCCCCCTATATTAAACAGTAAATGACAGATCTGAATACTCCCCCTATATTAAACAGTAAATGACAGATCTGAATACTCCCCCTATATTAAACAGTAAATGACAGATCTGAATACTCCCCCTATATTAAACAGTAAATGACAGATCTGAATACTCCCCCTATATTAAACAGTAAATGACAGATCTGAATACTCCCCCTATATTAAACAGTAAATGACAGATCTGAATACTCCCCCTATATTAAACAATAAATGACAGATCTGAATACTCCCCCTATATTAAACTGTAAATGTCAGATCTGAATACTCCCCCTATATTAAACAATAAATGACAGATCTGAATACTCCCCCTATATTAAACAGTAAATGACAGATCTGAATACTCCCCCTATATTAAACTGTAAATGACAGATCTGAATACTCCCCCTATATTAAACAGTAAATGACAGATCTGAATACTCCCCCTATATTAAACTGTAAATGTCAGATCTGAATACTCCCCCTATATTAAACAGTAAATGACAGATCTGAATACTCCCCCTATACTAAAGTGTAAATGACAGATCTGAATACTCCCCCTATATTAAACAGTAAATGACAGATCTGAATACTCCCCCTATATTAAACAGTAAATGACAGATCTGAATACTCCCCCTATATTAAACAATAAATGACAGATCTGAATACTCCCCCTATATTAAGCTGTAAATGTCAGATCTGAATACTCCCCCTATATTAAACAATAAATGACAGATCTGAATACTCCCCCTATATTAAACAGTAAATGACAGATCTGAATACTCCCCCTATATTAAACTGTAAATGTCAGATCTGAATACTCCCCCTATATTAAACAGTAAATGACAGATCTGAATACTCCCCCTATATTAAACTGTAAATGACAGATCTGAATACTCCCCCTATATTAAACAGTAAATGACAGATCTGAATACTCCCCCTATATTAAACTGTAAATGACAGATCTGAATACTCCCCCTATATTAAACAGTAAATGACAGATCTGAATACTCCCCCTATATTAAACAGTAAATGACAGATCTGAATACTCCCCCTATATTAAACTGTAAATGTCAGATCTGAACACTCCCCCTATATTAAACAGTAAATGACAGATCTGAATACTCCCCCTATATTAAACTGTAAATGACAGATCTGAACACTCCCCCTATATTAAACTGTAAATGTCAGATTTGAATACTCCCCCAATATTAAACAGTAAATGACAGAGTTGACTACTCACTATATATTGACCAATAAAAAACAGCGTTGTATACTCTTTGTGTACAAGTAAGTCCTGGGTGGACGTCCTGCTCACTAAAGGAAGGTGATGCATCTATCATAGCCTCTCCTTTCCAGGTGTAGTGATCGCCCCAGGACCACCGTTTGACTTGCCATGCAGGAGGTCACTCACATTGGCCTCTCCTACACTACTGTGTCCATAGCAACGCCTTCACGTGGCATCCCTGTTCTTACTGAGTTTGCTATGTCATAGTGTGACTGAGTGTCCAGCGGCATAACCGGGCGGGCAGACTGGACTCATCAGCCTTGCTTAGCCTAGCAGGACACATCTGATCCAAACCAGGATAGATTGGACTCATTAGCCTTCCCTTGCAGTCTGTCTAGGAGGAGGAAAACTCTGATATTCTTCCTACAATCTTACAGTTGCTGCAGTCATTGCAGCTCAGTGAGCCATTGTGGTACGTCCCCAGCCTGAAGAGTGGAATCAGTACATGCACACTGATCCTCACTATGAACTAGCAGCACAGCAGGGAAGAAATATTTTTCTCTTCTTCCTTCTTGATCTCCGTAAGCAAAGAACCAGCCATCATACTCTCCGTTTATCGAACAGTGAATAAAAGTGTTCAATTCTCCCCATATATAAAACAGTAAATAATACTATTGTACATTCTACATATATCGAACAGTAAATGACAGAGTTGTACACTCCCCGTGTATAGAACAGTAAATGATAGAGTTGTACACTCCCCGTGTATAGAGCAGTAAATGACAGAGTTGTACACTCCCCGTGTATAGAACAGTAAATGAGAGTTGTACACTCCCTGTATATAGAACAGCAAATGAGAGTTGTACACTCCTCGTGTATAGAACAGTAAATGAGAGTTATATACACGCTGTAAATCGAACAGTAAGTGACAGAGTTGTATACTCCCTGTATATAGAACAGTAAATGACAGAGTTGTACACTCCCTGTATATAGAACAGTAAATGACAGAGTTGTATACTCCCCATGTATAGAATAGTAAATGATAGAGTTGTACACTCCCTGTATATAGAACAGTAAATGACGGAGTTGTATACTCCCTGTATATAGAACAGCAAATGACAGAGTTGTATACTCCCTGTATATAGAACAGTAAATGACAGAGTTGTATACTCCCCATGTATAGAACAGCAAATGACAGAGTTGTATACTCCCTGTATATAGAACAGTAAATGACAGAGTTGTATACTCCCCATGTATAGAACAGCAAATGACAGAGTTGTATACACCCCTGTAAATCGAACAGTAAATAATAGAGTTGTATGCTCCCCGTGTATAGAACAGTAAGTGACAGAGTTGTATACTCCCTGTATATTGAACAGTAAATGACAGAGTTGTACACTCCCCGTGTATAGAACAGTAAATGACAGAGTTGTACACTCCCCTGTATATAGAACAGCAAATGAGAGTTGTACACTCCTCGTGTATAGAACAGTAAATGAGAGTTATATACACGCTGTAAATCGAACAGTAAGTGACAGAGTTGTATACTCCCTGTATATAGAACAATAAATGACAGAGTTGTACACTCCCTGTATATAGAACAGTAAGTGACAGAGTTGTATACTCCCTGTATATAGAACAGTAAATGACAGAGTTGTACACTCCCTGTATATAGAACAGTAAATGACAGAGTTGTATACTCCCTGTATATAGAACAGCAAATGAGAGTTGTACACTCCTCGTGTATAGAACAGTAAATGAGAGTTATATACACGCTGTAAATCGAACAGTAAATGATAGAGTTGTACACTCCCCGTAATTCAAACAATTAATGACATTTGTATGCTTGCCATACTGTATATTGAACAGTAAATGAACTATGCATATGCCCCCATATCAAACAATATATTACAGAGTTGTACACTTCCTGTATATCAAACAGTAAATGAGTTATATGCACCCCAAATATCAAACAATATATGATAACCTGTAAACCCCCTATATATTGAAGATTAAATGACTGAGTTGTACACTCCCCATGTATCAAACAGTTACTTGCAGTGATTATTTCTTCAGCAGTTTGAACGGGGCACGACTGCGCAAGCGCGTGGAGGTCAGTCAGTGAGAACAGCGGGAAGAGTTTAAAAAAAAGACAGATTTACAGAGTGGGCATCGGAGGAGTGGGCGACGGAATAGAGGGAGACAGAGTAGGAAGGCTTTGGCTCATTGGGGCTTAGGAGATAAGGGGTCGAGGCCAGGTAGGTTATCTGTTTAAAATAAAGATGGAGAGTATGTGTGTGAGGCCGGTTCTCTGTGCTCAGTGTCAGATGTGGGAGATCCTGGAGTCCCTCAGCCTCCCGGACAGCCATATCTGCACCAGGCAGGTGCATCGAGCTGCAGCTCCTTAGGGACCGCGTTAGGGAACTGGAACTGCAGCTCGATGACCTTTGTCTGGTCAGGGAGAGTGAGGAGGTGATAGAGAGGAGTTACAGTCAGGTAGTCACCCCGGGACCACAGGAGACAGAGAAGTGGGTAACAGTCAGGAGAGGGAAGGGCAAGAAGCCAGTACCAGAGAGAACCCCAGTAGCTGTCCCCCTAGTATTCCTGCTTGAGTACTGTTGGGGGGATGGCCTACCTGGGGAAAGCAACAGTGGCGCAGAGTCTGGCCCTGTGGCTCAGAAGGGTAGGGAAAGGAAGAGGATGGCAATAGTGATAGGGGACTCTGTAGTTAGGGGATCAGACAGGCGATTCTGTGGATGCAGGAAAGAAACACGGATGGTAGTTTGCCTCCCAGGTGCCAGGGTCGGGGATGTTTCTGATCGCGTCCACGATATCTTGAAGTGGGAAGGAGAACAGCCAGAGGTCATGGTACAAATTTGTACCAACGACATAGGTAGGAACAGGGAGGAGGTCCTGAAAACAGACTACTGGGAGTTAGGAAAGAAGTTGAGATGAGCTTAAGGCGTGGATCAGCACATGGACCTATGGTGTTGTGGCCATTACAGAGACTTGATGGTGCTGGGGCATGAATGATTACTTCAAGTGCCAGGCTTTAGATGTTTCAGAAAGGAGAGGGAGGGAGGCAAAGGGGCATGGCACTGTTGATCAGAGATAGTGTCACGACTGTAGAAAAGGAGGAAGTCATGGAGAGGTTGTCTACAGAGTCTCTGCGGGTGGAAGTTAGGAATAGGAAGGGGTCAATAACTCTACTGGGTGTTTTTTTACAGATCACCCAATTGTTTCAGGGACATTGAGGAGCAGATAGGGAGACCGATTCTGGAAAGGAGTAATAGTAACAGGGTTGTTGTGGTGGGAGATTTTAATTTCCCAAATATTGATTAGCATGTCCCTAGAGCGAGGGGTTTAGATGGGTGGAGTTTGTTAAGTGTGTTCAGGAAGGTTTCCTGACACAACATGTAGGTAAGGCTACAAGAGGAGAGGCTGTACTTGATCTGGTATTGGGAAATGAACCTGGTCAGGTGTCAGGTCTCTCAGTGGGAGAGCATTTTGGAGATAGTGATCACAATTCTATCTCTTTTACCATAGCATTGGAGAGGGATAGGAACAGACAAGTTAGGGAAACATTTAATTGGAGTAAGGGGAACTATGAGGCTACCAGGCAGGATCTTGGAAATATAAATTGGAAATAGATGTTCTCAGGGAAACGTACTGAAGAAATGTGGCAAATGTTCAGGGGATATTTGCGTGGCGTTCTGCATTCCAATGAGAAAGGGAAAGGATGGTAGGATACAGGAACCGTGGTGTACAAAGACCGTTGTAAATCTAGTTACGAAGAAAAGAAGAGCTTATGAAAGGTTCAAAAAAACTAGGTAATGATATGAATCTGGAAGATTATAAGGCTAGAAGGAAGGAGCTTAAGAATGAAATTAGGAGAGCCGGAAGGGGCCATGAGAAGGCCTTGGCGGACTGGATTAAGGAAAACCCCAAGGCATTCAACAAGTATGTGAAGAGCAAGAGGATAAGGCGTGAGAGAATAGGACCAATCAAGTGTGACAATGGAAAAGTATGTATGGAACCGAATGAAAAGTATGTATGGAACCGGAGGAAATAGCGGAGGTACTTAATGAATACCTTGCTTCAGTATTCACTATGGAAAAGGATCTTGGTGATTGTAGGGATGACCTGCAGTGGACTGAAATGCTTGAGCATGTAGATATTAAGAAAGAGGATGTGCTGGAGCTTTTGGAAAGCATCAAGTTGGATAAGTCACCGGGACCAGACAGGATGTACCCCAGTCTACTGTGGAGATTGCTGAGCCTCTGGTAATGATCTTTGCATCATCAATGAGGATGGGAGAGGTTCCGGAGGATTGGAGGGTTGCGGATATTGTTCCCTTATTCAAGAAAGGGAGTAGAGATAGTCCAGGAAATTATAGGCCAGTGAGTCTTACTTCAGTGGTTGGTAAGTTGATGGAGAAGATCCTGAGAGACAGGGTTTATGAACATTTGGAGAGGCATAATATGATTAGGAACAGTCAGCACAGCTTTGTCAAAGGCAGGTCTTACCTTGCGAGCCTGATTGAATTTTTTGAGGATGTGACTGAACACATTGATGAAGGTTGAGCCGCAGATGTAGTGTATATGGATTTCAGCAAGACATTTGATAAGGTACCCCATGCAAGGCTTATTGAGAAAGTAAGGAGGCATTGGATCAAGGGGAACATTGCTTTGTGGATCCAGAAGTGGCTTGCCCACAGAAGGCAAAGAGTGGTTGCCTTGTCTTGCCTTGCACCCTTAACTCCTGGTGGAGTCATCGGGGCGCCGTCATGACAAGCTTTGCACTAGTCTGTTCCATCTCTCACAGTTGTGTACCAGAGCCTGGGTCACTGCAAATGTTTTCCCTGTTCATTCTTTAATGTTAAAGAGTGGTTGTAGATGGGTCATATTCTTCATGGAGGCCAGTGACCAGTGGTGTTTCTCAGGGATCTGTTCTGCGACCCCTACTCTTTGTGATTTTTATAAATGACCAGGATGAGGAAGTGGAGGGATGGGTTAGTAAATTTGCTGATGACACAAAGGTTAGGGGGTGTTGTGGATAGTGTGGAGGGCTGTCAGAGGTTACACCGGGACATTGATAGGATGCAAACTGGGCTGAGAAGTGGCAGATGGAGTTCAACCCAGATAAGTGTGAGGTGGTTCTATTGGTAGGTCAAATATGATGGCAGAATATAGTATTAATGGTAAGACTCTTGGCAGTGTGGAGAATCAGAGGGATCTTGGGGTCCGAGTCCATAGGACACTCAAAGCTGCTGTGCAGGTTGACCCTGTGGTTAAGAAGGCGTACAGTGCTTTGGCCTTCATCAATGGTGGGATTGAGTCTAACAGTTGAGAAATAATGTTGCAGCTATATAGGACCCTGGTCAGACCACACTTGGAGTACTGTGCTTAGTTCTGGTTGCTTCACTACAGAAAGGATGTGGAAACCATAGAAAGGGTGCAGAGGAGATTTACAAGGATGTTGCCTGGATTGAGGAGCATGCCTTATGAGAATAGGTTGAGTGAACTCTGCCTTTTCTCCTTGGAGTGACGGAGAATGAGAGGTGACTTCATAGAGGTGTACAAGATAATGAGAGGCATTGATCATGTGGATAGTCAGAGGCTTTTCCCCAGGGCTGAAATGGCTAGCACGAGAGGGCATAGTATTAAGATGCTTGGAAGTTGATACAGAGGACATGTTAGGGGTAAGTTTTTTACGCAGAGAGTGGTGAGTGCATGGAATGGGCTGCCGGTGGTGGTGGTAGACGTGGAAACAATAGGGTCATGGATGGCTACATGGAGCTTAGAAAAATAGAGGGCTATGGGTAAAGTCTAGGTAGTTCTAAGGTAGGGACATGTTCGGCACAGCTTTGTGACCCGAAGGGCCTGTATTGTGCTGTAGGTTTTCTATGTTTCTATGTGATATATATTCCCTGTGTATCAAACAGTGTATTACGAGCTTTATGCTCCCTGTAGATCAAACGGTAAATGGTAGTATAAAATACACCCCATAAAACAAACAGCAAATTAGAGTTGTATACTCCCCATATATCAAACATTAAAATGACAGAATTGTATTTTCCTCATACAAGCGAACAGTAAATGACAGATGTATACTCCCCGCATATCAAACTGTAAATGAAAGATTTGTATCTTCTTCATATATCAAACAGTAAATGACAGTTTTATACTCCCAATATGTCGAACAATAAATGACAGAGTTGTATACTCCCCATGTATAGAACAGTAAATGACGGAGTTGTATACTCCCATGTATAGAACAGTAAATGATAGAGTTGTATACTCCCTGTGTATGAAACAGTAAATAACAGCGTTGTATGAACCCTGTCTATCCACTCTATCAATGCATTTAACCATTCGATAAGTTTCAATGAGGTCACCCCTCATTCATCTTAATTCTAGTGAATACAGGCCTAGAGCCATGAAATGCTCTTCATATGACAAGCCATTCAATCCTGGAATCATTTTCATGAACGTCCTTTGAACCGTCTCCAGTTTCAGCACATCCTTTCTATGATAAGGGGCCCAAACCTGCTCACCACACTGCAAGTGAGGTCTCATCAGTGCTTTATAAAGATTCAACATTACATCCTTGCTTTTATTTACTCTTCAAATGAGTGCTAACATTGCACTTACCTTCCTCACCGCAGACTCAAAAAACCTTTAGGGAATCCAGCACAAGGACTCCCAAGTCCCCTTGGACCTCAGGTTTTTGTATTCTCTCTGTTTGGTAAAAGGTCAACTCTTTCACTTACTCTACCAAAGTGCATGACCATACACTTCCTGACACTCTATTCCATCTGCCATTTCTTTGCCCATTCTCTTAATCTGTCTGTCTTTCTGTAGCCTCTCTATTTATTCAAAACTACCTGCCCTCCACCTATCTTCATATCGTCTGCAAATTTTGCAACTAAGCAATAAATTCCATCATCCAAGTTATTGACATGTAATGTAAAAAGAATTGGTCCATACACAGACCCCTGTGGAACACCGCTAGTCACCTGCAGCTGGTCAGAAAAGGCTCCCTTTAATCCACCCTTTGCCTCCTGCCAATCAGTCAGTACTTTATCCAAGCTAGAATCTTTTCTGTAATACTGTACCATGGGCTCATAGATTGTTAAGCAGCTTTATGCAGGACACCTTGTCAAAGACCTTCTGAAGATCTAAGTACACAACATCAACCAATTCTCCTTTGTCCACCCTGCTTGTTACTTCTTCAAAGAATTCCAACATTTGTCAGAATCGATGGGCTGAATGGCCTATTTCTACCCTGCAGCCTCGTCCTTAATAATCGACTCCAACACCTTCCCAACCACTGAGGTCAGACTAACTGGCCTTTAGTTTCCTTTCTTCTGCCTCTCTCTTTTCTTCAAGAATGGAGTCACATTTTCAATTATCCAGTCTTCTAGAGCCATAGAAACATAGAAAGCCTACAGCACAATACAGGCCCTTTGGCGCACAATGCTGTGCTGAACATGTACTTAGTTTAGAAATTACCTAGGGTTACCCATAGCCCTCTATTTTTCTAAGCTCCATGTACCATTCCAGAATCTAGTGATTCGTGAAAGATCATTACTAATGCCTCCATGATCTCTTCAGCCACCTCTTTCAGAACTCTGAGGTGTACACCACCTGGACCAGGTATCTTATTTACCTTCAGACCTTTCAGTTTCCCAAGAGCTTTCTCTTTAGTAATGGTAACTTCACACACTTCGTGCCCCCCGAGACCTGGAACTTCCACCACATTGCTAGTGTTTTTCACAGTGAAGACTGATGCAAAATACATATATCAAACAGTAAATGACAGGGTTGTATACTCCCCATATATCGAACAGTAATTGAGAGAGTTGTATACTTCCTGTATATTGAACAGTAAGTTACAGAGTTGTATACTCCCCGTATATCGAAGAGTGCATGACAGAGTTCTGAAAGACACCTGAACTCCAGGAAAGACTGGGTGTACAAGGCTAACAACAAGGCTAGCAACCTTGTGTGCAGCACTTGCAAGACGGCACCATAGAAGCTTTGGGTGAACTAAGTACACAGTACCCCCAGAGTCTCCCGGAGGGGTGGGTGGGGGGAACGAGAGACTCAGTTGGACGAACATAACAGCAATGGCCAGGACTGAAATACGACAATGAGAAGGCTCAAACAAAAATCACTGACCAGGGAGGCATTGATTGCAAAGTGCAATTGCAGCAAAATCTGCAAAAACATCAAAGGCCTCAAAATACAACAAGGCAGGTCCAGCTGTGGAACAAGGGTGACTCAGGTGCAACGCACGGACTTGGCACCCAGTGAGACGATGGAAAACTCCACTCAGGAAGCACCCCGCAGGGCTGAAGATCTCTCCACACCCGAGCTGCCCCAGTGCCAAAGCAAAGACCAAGTGAGTGCCCACTCTGACATGCTAATCTGTTCATCAAGGAAAGAGGATCAGTTGGCCTAGATCATCAGACAATGTTTCTTGGAGGCAGTTCGTTGACAACCCAGATTGCATCTTGGAATCTACATTGGCCAGGCCTGTCTACAGGAAAATCGACTCCCTCACAGCCATTGTGTTCAACTTTGCTAAAGAGTGATTTGCCCCAATGGAGAAGAAAGGGGATCTGGAACAATCACAGCAACCAAATAGGAAGGAAAGGGAAATTAGTCACCTGCGAAGAGAGCTAAAGACCCTGAACAAACTATTCAAAAACAGTGCACCTGATGAAAAAGAAGGTATCAAAGATCTAACCAACAAACTGCGGGAACAACTGTGCAAGCTCAGGAGGGTGGAGCGGTGGCGAAAGTGAAGAAGCGAGAAAGAGAGGGGAGTGCAGTTTGTTAAAAACCCATTCAGGTTCACCAGGGTTCATCTCAGCCAGCGAAAATCTGGCACCCCAACCAGCCCAAAGCAGGAGGTGGAAGAATTTCTGCTGGAATCACACAGTGATCGCTGTAGGAATCAGGGACTAGAATTCAATCCAAAGGTCCCCCAGTCAAGGATCCCAGCAACTGTGCTGAACATGGCAGAGCCAGCGTGGCAGAAGGTCCAGGATATCTTCAGGAGAACAAAGTCATCTGCCTCCCACAACTGAGTGGTATAGCCTACAAGGTATATTAGAAATGCCAAAAACTCCTCCAGAGGTTGTGGAAGAAAACGAGGAAGATTTGGACCAAAGGCTCTACCCTGCCAAATTGGAAAATTGCTGAAGGATGCTTTGTTCCCAAGGAAGAAGATTTCTCCATAATCAACCAGTTTAGGACAATCTCCCTCCTCAGTGGGGAGTGCAAGATATTCTTCTCGGTGCTTGCGAGAAGGCTGACCTCTTACTTATTGGAGAACCACTATATCAACACATCCAACCAGAAAGATGGCATCCTGGGTTTTTCTGGGTACCTTAAACACATCTCAGTGATCAGCCAATTGATCCATGAGGCCAGGCAGAAGAAAGGCTACCTAACAGTTGTCTTTTAGATCTAGCCAACTGCTATGGATCAATTCCACATGTCCTTATCCAGGTTGGCCTGGATAACTACCATACCCCACCAGTAATGCAAGTCATGATCGCTAGCTACCTAAGAGGATTTATCTATGCTTCACTTCAGCCCACGTTACAACCAGGTGCAAACCACACTTCGAGCAGACATCGTACCGTGGTCCACCAAAGACAAGAAAGTCACCATGGGAGGAAGGATGTGAGGAGGCTCACAAGAGGAAAGCTCTGAAGCTCTGAAGCTCTTTAGTCCAGGAGTGCAGGGACAAAGGATGGCAAATGTGGCTATTCCCCATGGAGATCGGATGTAGAGGATTCCTGGCAAGGTCGGCATGGAGGTTGCTGTCTGCGCTGGGTCTTGCTGAAAAGAGCAAGAACCAAGCAGCTCGCAGGATGGGGGAGGAAGCAAGAAGAGCCTCTTGCTGGAGATGAAGTTGAGCTAGAAGTCAGGAGTAGGTGGGCAGTGACTTAGCCACCACTGCAGACCCACCAACTGGAATGCGTAGTGGTTAAGGGTCAAAACACTTGATGAAGATTGAGCACCACCTGATATCTGCTCCTGCCCAAAGGCTACAGTTACCTCATTAGGTAATGAAAGAGAGCACCCCAGTGAATGATGCAAGTGTATTCCCCATATATATGTAATGTCCAGGTTAAGATTTCTACTGTTATGCTGTAGTATTTCATTTTCTGTAAGAGCAGGCTGTTCTGCTTTCAGCTTGTTTGGGTTTGAGCTGGGATAACAGGCTTTGTTGTTCACCTTAGGAATGTGGAGTCAGCCAACCAGGAAGACAGAATTTGAAGAAGGTTCAAGAGAACACTAACGGGAGAGGTCTTTGTTGGTAGGACCTGGGAGAAGACAGTGGAGGATGCCATACCTGTTGTGCAAGGTGCTTTGTGCAGATGAATGGCTTTGAGGAAGGACCAATACTCCTGTGGGTGATCCCATTTGTTAAAGATGGATCTCGAGCAACATTCAGAAGGTGATGTGTGATTTCACACAGACCAAGGGTCCAGTGAATGAATTACAGACAATTCAAAATTTGATCTCCACCATGCACATGTGACTGTTTAAGTATAATGGGCCCTTTTTGTTTTTTCTTTCCTTTAATAAATGTTTGCTTAAATTAACATTCTTTAATATACTTCTTATCTATTGTATGCAGTGTACTATCTTATTTCTTACTGACAGTCAATTGCCTGGGGCAGTAAATCACACAGCATTCACACAAACACCTACGCTCTGTCCGCCAGAGAAAGCAGGATCTCCCAGTGGCCACACATTTTAATTCCACGTCCCATTCCCATTCTGACATGTCTATCCACGGCCTCCTCTACTGTAAAGATGAAGTCACACTCAGGTTGGAGGAACAACACCTTATATTCCGTCTGGGTAGCCTCCAACCTGATGGCATGAACATCGACTTCTCTAACTTCCGCTAATGCCCCACCTCCCCCTCGTACCCCATCTGTTATTTATTTATATACACACATTCTTTCTCTCTCTCTCCTTTTTCTCCCTCTGTCCCCCTCACTATACCCCTTGCCCATCGTCTGGGGTTTCCCCCCCTCCTCCTTTTCTTTCTCGCTGGGCCTCCTGTCCCATGATCCTCTCATATCCCTTTTGCCAATCAACTGTCCAGCTCTTGGCTCCATCCCTCCCCCTCCTGTCTTCTCCTAACATTTTGGATCTTCCCCTCCCCCTCCCTTTTACTAGCTCTTCTTTCAGTTAGTCCTGACGAAGGGTCTTGGCCCGAAACGTCGACTGTACCTCTTCCTAGAGATGCTGCCTGGGCTGCTGCTCTCACTTCCCTTTTACTCTTTATATAAACGAAAAATCTTTTAGTATCCTACTTTAAATTATTGGCTAATTTGCCCTCATATTTTATCTTTTCCTTTCATATAGCCTTTTTCGTTGCCTTTTGTTGGATTTTATAGGCTTTCCAGTCATCTAGCTTCTCACTAGCTTTTGCTTCCTTGGCTTTTATGCAGTCCTTAACTTCCTTCATCACCCATGGTTGCCTACACATGCCATTTGAGAGCAACTTCTTTTGTGGGACATCTCTATCCTGTGCCTTGTGAACTATTCCCAGAAACTTCATCCATCTCAACTCTGCCTTCATCCCTGCCAGTATCCTCCTCCAATCTACCTGGGCAAGCTCCTCTGTAATTCGCTTTATTCCATTGCGATACTGATACATGGAACTTATGCTTCTCCCTCTCAAATTGCAGTGTGAATTCAATCATATCATGATTGAATTATGATATTGCTTACAGTCTATCAAACAGTAAATGACAGAGTTGTATACTACCCACATATCAAACAGCAAAAGACAGATTTGTATACTCCCTGAATATCGAACAGGAATGACAGTGTTGCATACTCCCTATATTTCGAACAGTAAATGGCAGACATGTGTACTCCCCATATATCGAACGGGAATGATAGTGTTGTATACTCCCCAGATAT
Source organism: Mobula birostris (assembly GCF_030028105.1). Lineage (NCBI taxonomy): Eukaryota > Metazoa > Chordata > Chondrichthyes > Myliobatiformes > Myliobatidae > Mobula > Mobula birostris. The sequence goes on from NC_092376.1 coordinate 171,907,520, forward strand.
CGAACAGGAGGGACAGTGTTGTATACTCCCTGTATATCGAACAGTAAAAGATAGATGGAGGGGCAGGTAGTTTTGAGGAAGTAGCGAAGTTACAGAGGATCTCAGACAGATTAGGAGAATGGGCAAATATATGGAAGATGGATTATAGTGTCAGGAAGTGTATGGTCATGTACTTTGGTAGAAGAAATGAAAGAGTTGTCTATTTTCTATATGGAGAGAAAATACAAAAAAAATAGGTCAAAGGGACATGTGAGTCCTTGTGCAGGATTCCCTCAAGGTTATTTTGCCGACTGAGTCTATGGTGAGGAAGGCAAATGCAATGTTGGCATTCATTTCAAGAGGGCTAGAATGTAAAAGCAAGGAAACCATGTCTAAACTTTAGAAAGCACTGGTATTGTGAGCAGATTTGGGCCCCTTATTTTAGAAAAGATGTGCTGAAACTGGAGAGGGTTCAAAGAAGGTTAACGAAAATGATTCCAGTGTTGAATGGCTTGTCATCTGAAGAGCATTTGATGGCTCTGGGCCTGTATTCACTAAAGATTAGAAGAATGAGAAATGACCTCATTGAAGTTTGTTGAATAGTAAAGGGCTTTGATAGAGTGGATGTGGAGAGGATGTTTCCTATGATAGGAGACTCTCAGGCCAGAGACACAGCCTCAGAATAGAGGGGCATCCTTTAAGGAAGGAGATGAGGAGGAATTTCTTTAGCCAAAGAGCGTGATGAGAGTCTTTGAAGAGGATGGCTTGGACACAAATGCTGGAGTATCCGAGGCTGGGATCAAGACATAGTTTTAACCTGGATTGAGAAGCTGAACACAAATCAAACATGAGACAAAATCATGGGTAGGCTTACAATTAAGCACTGAATCTCAGTCCTTGGCAGCCAACACATGATTGCCAATTAGGGAGACTGTCCTGTATACTTAAAGGGGATACTCCAGCTATCCATACTCCAAGGAACTAGAGCGTCTAAACCAGGAAGTGTGCAAGGATGAGTGTGTGTCGTAACAGGACCCCCTACCCGATGGCCGACTCCTGAGAGCTCTGACTGCTTGGAGAGATGATGATTGTAGTCGAGGATGAGAGCTGGATCAAAGATGACTCTTTTGGGCACCCAGCATCTCTCCTCAGGTCCAAATTGTTCCCAGGCCACAGAATATTGCTGAACACCTCGAACAGCAAGTGAGTCCAAAATACGTCTCATGATTCTATCTCATATACCTCCTGTTCCCCATCAACAACCCTGGATGGTGGCATGCAATCTTTATGTCTGTGAGGAAGGCAGACACTGTACTTTCCTCAGTGTGTGAGAAAGGCAGACTGTACTTTCCTCAGTGAGTGAGAAAAGCAGACATTGTACTTTCCTCAGTGTGTGGGAAAGGCAGACACTGTACTTTGCTCAGTGAGTGAGAAAAGCAGACTGTACTTTCCTCAGTGTGTGGGAAAGGCAGACACTGTACTTTCATCAGTGTGTGAGAAAAGCAGACATTGTACTTTGCTCAGTGAGTGAGAAAAGCAGACATTGAATTTTCCTCAGGCTGTGAGAAAGGCAGATAGTAAACTTTCCTCAGTGCGGTAAAAGGCAGACATTGTACATTCTTTGGTCCGTGAGAAAGGGAGACATTGGACATTCCTCAGTGTTTGAGAAACGCAGACATTGTTCTTCTCTCTGTGTGAGAAAGTCACAGAGAAAATTGCTCAGTGTGTGAGAAAAGCAGATATTGAACATTCCTCATTCTGTGAGAAAGGCAGACACTGAATATCCCTCAGTGTGTGAGAAAGGCCTACATTGAATATTCCTGTCTGGCAGAAAGGCAGACATTGATTATTCCTCAGAGTGTGTGTGAAGTGCAGAAATTGAACATCCTTCAGTCTGTCGGAAAGGCAGATATTTTTCATTCCTGAGTGTCTGAGAAGCAGACATTTACCATTGCTCAGTCTGTGGGAAAGGCTTATTTTTACAATCCTTAGTACACGAGACTGGACTTTATCTATTTGTTCATGTGTAAAACAGGCTCTAGTTTTCCCCTCTAAAACAATGGATGGTGGGTTTTGGAATATGTAAGCATTGCAGTGCAAATTATAGACTACCTTGCAGACATCTCAATACAAAATTGTGGATGCTGCTACTGTCTTAAATGCACCTCAGTGCATAAAGCATGTTTTACTGTCCTTGGAATACTCAGTGATACACACAGAATGACCTTCATTATACAATAAGATGCATTATCCAGGGAATTATAGGTTTTATATAGACTTTTAAAAAATAGAAAATAGACTACCATATAGTTAATGGTGTATGAAATAGTCAGACGTCAGCGTATCTCTTGTGGTACAAAACTCAAAAATGAGCTCTGGTAAAGTCAAGAGAGTAAATAACCAGCCTTTTCTGGTGTGTGTCAGCAAACAGCAGTGATACATGCATTCCCAAGTTAATAATGCATTTAATGGTAATATCCAGTAAACTGTGTCTCCAGGAACATTGAATGGCAGGTAGAGTCAGTGACTAAAATGACAAGCGTGCATAAAACTGTCAATGAAAAGCTTCACTACATATCTTGGACACACAAATGCCCGTGTAAGATAGGGTTTGGAATATTCCATAAAATAGTGCAATAATTCTGTAAGCCATGCTGCAGAACGTTGATTAAGTGGCTAAGAGGATTTACTCGATTTCCCAGTGAGTAAAACTGTCAGAGAGGAACAGAGAGATTTGCCCTGTTAAAGGCAGAATTCAAGACTCTCTGTAGAGCAGCCGACATTGATGGATGGTCTTTGATAAACTCCTCCATGTAAGACAACAAACTCATACAGAAATATTGAACAGCTTAACCATTCATCTCAGGGAACGAGACACTCTAGTGGAACCATGGTACAATTAAAAGTAACACATTCTACACAACCAGGAAAGCCTACCAACACCTCTGTTTTCTGAGAAGGCTGAAGACAGTGGGTCTATGCACATCGATACTCATATCATTCCACAGATGCTCAGTAAAGAGCATCCTAGCAAGTTGCATCACTGCACGGTACAGAAACTGCACTGTGGCAGACAGGAAGGCTCTACAACAGATAGTCAAGACTGCCCACCACGTAACCAGCAATAGCCTACATGCCATGAAGAACATATATACAGAAGGGTGCTGAAAAAGGGCCAATAACATCATGAAGGATCCCACCCACTCTACTCATGGACTATTTGTCTCACTCCCATCTGGGAGGAGGCTACATAGCATCCACACCAGGACCACCAGACTCAAAAAACAGTTACTTTCCCCAAGCAGTAAGGCTGATCAACACCTCGACTCACTAACCCACCTCTCCACACCCCCAACCACCATCACTTTATCATTTCCTGTCAGAGTCACCTTAAGTTCAGACACTGGACATACAATCAATCTGTGTATATAAGACCATAAGACATAGGAGCAGAATTAGGTCAATTGGCCCATTGGGTCTCCTTCACCATTTCATCATGGCAGATCCATTGCTCCTCTCAGCCCCAATCTCCTGCCTTCTCCCTGTATCCCTTCAAGTCATGACCAACCAAAAATCTATCAAGAAGAAGAAGTAGAAGAATAGCCCTTAACTCGGCAGTGGAGTTATTGGGGCACCGTCTTTTGACGGTGTTTCTGTAGCAAGCTATTCTTGTTTTCACGAGGCCGAGTTGCTAGCTCAACGCTCAACCCGACTTGAATTCGAACTCGGGAACCTTCGCTCCGTAGTCCGGCGCTGATGTTATGGCACCACCAAGCGGGAAAAATCTATCAACCTCTGCCTTAAATATACATAAAGACTTGGCCTCCACATCTGCCTGTGGCAATGAATTCCACAGATTAACCACTCCCTGGCAAAAGAAATTCTTCCTCATTTCCATTCTAAAAGGATGTTCCTCTATTCAAATGCTGTGTCCTCTGGTCTTAGACTCTCCCACCACAGGAAACATCCTCTCCACATCCACAAACAAGAGAAAGTCTGCAGACGCTGGAAATCTGAACAACACACACAAAATGTTGGAGGAGCTCAGATGGCCAGACAGCATCTATGGAAAAGAGTACACTCGATGTTTTGGGCCAAGACGCTTCATTAGTCCTTAAATATGACCCCAGTCTCCACAGCTGCCTGTGGTAACAAATTTCACAAACTCACCACCTTCTGCCTAAGTACATTTTTTAGATTTTTAGATTATGAGGACACTCAGTACTCGTTTATTGTCATTTTAAAATGCATGCATTAAAAAATGATACAACGTTTCTCCAGAATGATATCACAAGAAAACACAGGACAAACCAAGACTAAAACTGACAAAACCACATAATTATAACATATAGTTACAACAGTGCAAAGCAATACTGTAATTTGATAAAGAGCAGACCATGGACCGGTAAAAAAAAAGTCTCAAAGTCCCAATAGACTCATCATCTCACACAGATGGCAGAAAGGAGAAACTATCCCTGTCATGAACCTCCAAGCGCCGCCAACTTGCCGATGCAGCACCATTGGGAGCACCCGACCGCAGCGGACTCTGAGTCCGTCCGAAAACTTCAAGCCTCCGACCAGCCTCTCCAAGCACCATCCTCCGCCGAGCGCTTCGACCCTGCCCCGGCCGCCGAGCAGCAAGCAAAGCCGAGGACTCAGGGCCTTCTTCTCCGGAGATTCTGGACCACACAGTAGCAGCAGCGGCAAAGCAGGCATTTCAGAAGTTTCACCAGATGTTCCTCTGTACTCTCACATCCGTCTCCATCAAATCAGGATTGTGCATGGCACCCTACTTGACAAATAACAGACATCACCATCGGAGTGGCCGCTGTGAGCTGTGTCGCGTCGCCATCTTCTCCTCCCTACGTTCTACATTTTTCTTAATCTCTGTTTTAAATGGATGCCCCTCTACTCTGAGGCTGTGCCCTCTTGTCCAAGACCTCTTGAAATGAATGCTAATATCACATTTGCCTTCCTCACCACAGACTCAACCTACAAATTAACCTTGAGGGGATCCTACACAAGGACTTCCAAGTCCCTTTGTGCCTCATTTTTTTGTATTTTCTCTCCATTCAGAAAATAGTCAACAGTTTCACTTCTACCGAAATGCATGACCATACACTTCCCGGCACTGTATTCCATCTGCCACCTCTTCACCCAACCTCCTAATCGGTTTAAATCCTTCTATAGCTTCTCTACTTTCAAGAACTACCTACCCCTCCACCTATTTCGTATCATCTGCAAACTTTGCAACAAATGGCAGTACTGAGCACCTATGGCTGACAAAGGAGGTTAAGGACTGCATAAAAGCCAAGGAAAGAGTATAGAAGGTAGCAAAAGTGAGTGGGAAGTTGGATAAGTGGGAAGTTTTTAAATTCCAACTAAAGGCAACTCTACAGAAGGCAAAGAGTGGTTGTAGATGGGTCAAGTGTGAAAAACTTACCTCTGACATCCCCTCAGTACCTATTTCCAAACATCTTAACACTATGCCCCTTTGTGTTAGCCATTTCAGCCCTGGGAAGAAGCCTCTGGCTAGCCACATGATCAATGCCTCTCATCATCTTATACACCTCGATCAGGTCATCCTCTCATCCTCCGTATTCTGCATGGAGGTTGATGACCAGTGGTGTGCCTTAGGGATTTGTTCTAGGACCCTCACTCTTCATGAATTTTATAAATGACCTGAATGAGGAAGTGGAGGGATGGGTTACTAAGTTTCCTGATGACACAAAGGTTGGGGGTGTTGTGGATAGTGTGGAGGGCTGTCAGAGGTTACAGTGGGATATTGTATGCATGCATTACTAAATGACAATAAAAGAGGACTGCGTGTTCTCATAATCTAATAATCTGATCTAATACTGATAGGATGCAAAACTGGGCTGAGAGGTGGCAGATGGAGTTCAACCCAGATATGTGTGAAGTGGTTCATTTTGGTAGGTCAAATATGATGGCAGAATATAGTATAATGGTAAGACTCTTGGCTGTGTGGAGGATCAAAGGGATCTTGGGGTCTGAGTCCATGGGATGCTCAAAGCAGCTGCACATGTTGACTCTGTGGTTAAGAAGGCGTGCGGTGTATTGGCCTTCATCAATCATGGAATTGAATTTAGGAGCCGAGAGGTAATGTTGCAGCTATATAGGACCCTGGTCAGACCCCACTTGGAGTACTGTGCTCTGTTCTGGTCGCCTCACTACAGGAAGGATGTGGAAACTCTAGAAAGAATGCAGAGGAGATTTACAAAAATGTTGCCTGGATTGGGGAGCATGCCTTATGAAAACAGGTTGAGTGAACTTGGTCTTTTCTCCTTGGAGCGACGGAGGTTGAGAGGTGACCTGATAGAGGTGTATAAGATGATGAGAGCCATTGATCATGTGGATAGTCAGAGGCTTTTTCCCAGGGCTGAAATTGCTGCCACAAGAGGGCACAGGTTTAAGGTGTTTGGGGATAGGTATAGAGGAGATGTCAGGGGTAAGTTTTTTAACGCAGGGAGTGGTGAGTGTGTGGAATGGGCTGCCGGCAATGGTGGTAGAGGCGGATACGATAGGGTCTTTTAAGAGTCTTTTGGATAGGTACATGGAGCTTAGAAAGATAGAGGGCTATGGGTAACCCTAGTAACTTCTAAGGTAGGGACATGTTCAGCACAACTTTGTGGGCCGAAGGGCCTGTGTTGTGCTGTAGGTTTTCTATGTTTCACTCCAAGGAGAAAAGGCCAAGTTCACTCAACCCTCCACTCCAGGCAACTCCTTGAATGAGTTGCCTGCATCTCCTATAGTATCTCTATAGTATCCACATCCTGTAGTGAGGTGACCAGAACTGAATAAGGTACTCCAACTGGGGTCTGACCAAAGTCGTATATAGCTGTAACATTACCTCACGGCTCATGAACACAATGATGAGCGAGTATCCACTCATAACATGATACAGACATCGAATGGCTTGAAACTCCCACTCTGTATACTGGATAACCAGGGTTCGGGGTGTATACACTTTAAATTCTACTCGGTTTTGATAATCCTGCCTGTTCCATGAAAGAGCAAAATGTAGTATGAATCACCACAGTACACTTATGACATATCTAACAGGCCAGCATACAAAGCAGCAAATGAGAGCTGAATATATCTCTCTGCAGTTTAAGCAACGAGCAAGGAGATTATTTTTTGTTACTGACAGATCAAAGGGTAAAAACTCAACAATGGATTTCCTATTGGGTAATGCAGTGAGAGAGAGGCTGCTGATCCAGTGGAACATAAGAGATAGTTATGCATCCACTCATGCACAAAACTGGATCAAGCACTTTACCAGCCCTTGGTCTCAACAGCAGGAACTAAACACACATCACTTTAGTTCTTCACACAGTCACACCTTCAGTGTATTCCTTTATGATACACATCCCACTACTCAATATCATGAATAACTGGTCTAGAAAAAAAACAAAAAAAAGGGTTTAGTGTACTCCACAGTACATAGGTAGTCAATGACTGGATTTAGGTCTCATTATGTAAAGCCGAAATGATGGACTTGTGTGTCAGAAAATATAGTCACAGTATATTTGGTAGGGAATACTGCAGTTTCGGATTCTCCTTGGTACGTGAAAAACTGATTGTTGAACTATGCCGTACCTCTCAGTGCAGAGAAGCAATGAGGGATTACCTCAGTAAATACTGGATAGAATCCAGTCTACGCTGTTTGGTCAAATCCAAGGCATATTGCAGCATTTCCACTACACCCATGTACTTTTCACATTTTACCATATCCTCTGGGAACTCTAATCTTCACAATCATACAGAGATCCTAAAACATTTGTTATAGAATTTAACAATGACCTTGGCTAATAGAAGTGTTGATTCTGCCAGTTCCTGGGTGTCAACATTTCTGAAGATTGATCCTGGGCCGAACACACTGATGCAATTCCCAAGGCATGCCAGTAGCTATGCTTAATGAGGAGTTTGAAGAGATTCAGTATGTCACCAAAGACTCTAGTAAATGTCTACAGATGTACAGTGGAGAACATTCTGACTGGTTGCATCACCACCTGGTATGGGTGCTCCAATGCACAAGAACAGAAAAAAGCAGCAGAAATTTGTAAACTCAGCCGACACTATCACGGGCACTAACATCCCCACATTCAAACCCATTCTCCTGCTTTCTCCCTGTAACCTTTGAAACTCTGATTCAGCAAGAACTTATCAAACTCCACTTCGAATGCATTGGATGTCTTGGCATCCAAAACCATCTGTGACCGTGTTCCACAGATGAACCATCCTCTGGCTAACGAGATTCCTCTTCTCTGTTCTAAGTGGACATTAATCTATCCTGAGGCTGTGACATCTGGAGCTGTGGGAGTTTGTGATGCTTCCTCCATATTTTGAAGGTGAAAGTGAGTATAGAAGGCATTGGACTCAATTGGAAACAAAGCTCTGATGTCGCCTATGTCACTTGATTTAACTTTATAAGAGATGATACCATTCAAGCCCTGCCACAAATGTCAAGCAGCTTTTGTTGATTCAAGTTTACTCCAGAATTCTCACTTTGCCTGTGAGATGGTTTTCTGGAGATCATACCTGGACCTTTTGTAACCTTCTTGGTCACCAGTCTCAAATGCTGCTGACCTGGTCCTCAGCACATTGCAGATCTCATGGTGCATCTCGGGCTTCTGTAGCAGTGGGGCAGTTGTAGAAGCTGAGGGATTTCAGGAGGGTATAAAAGACTTCATAGTGGTAGGTGAGCACAACATGGGAGATGTGTGTCCACTGTGGTGGGTAGAAAGGAGGAGTGTATCAGGGAAAAGTGTTGTGTTCAGGGGAATTTCAGGGAACCCCATCATCCAGTCCGTGCCCTCTTCTCAGTGCCACCGTCGGGCGGGAGGTACAGGAGTATCCCACAGCATCAGGGTCTTGAAATGGGATGGTGGATGAATTCTCTCACCTCAACACTGAACCGATTCCACAACCTACAAACCCACTTTCAAGGACTCTTTACAACTCATGTTCTCAGTATTTTTATTTATTTGCACAGTTTGTCTTCTTTTGCACAATGGTTGTTTGTCAGTCTTTGTTTATGTATAATGCTTTGTAACAATTCTATTGCATTGTTGTTTTCCCTGTAAATGCCAATAGAATTTTATTGTGTTTTTTATTTTCCTGTAAAGACATGCAAGAAAATGAATCTCAGGGTTGTATATAGTGAGATGCACGTATTTTGATAATAAATTTACTTTGAACTTTTGTATTATTTGGGAGGTACTTGAATCAATAAAGGCTACCACGTAGATACAGCAAACAGCATTCTCCAACAGCTTCACCGCTGTGGCCATTCCTTTGGCCTGAAATCCTTACCCTAGACTATGGACCTTCCCCCAAAATGCCACAGGTCTCCTATGCTCAGGTTTACAACCTTGCCGTTCCCCAGCTCTGCTTTGCCACTTCCACCTGCTTCACACAATTTGCCACCTGTACATCGAAACATACAGTGAAATGCGCCATTTGTGTCAACAACCAACACAGTCCAAGGATGTGCTGGGAAAAGCTTACAAATGCCACCGTGTTTCCGGTGGCAACATAGCATGCCCACAACTCACTAACCCCAACCCAGTCAGAATCAGAATCAGAATCAGGTTTATTATCACCGGGATGTGACATGAAATTTGTTAACTTAGCAGCAGCAGTTCAATGCAATATATAATATAGATGAAAAAAAATTAAAATAAATAAGTATACATATATTGAATAGAATAAAACACAAGCAAAAAAACCCAGAAATACTGCGTATTAAAAGAAGTGGAATGTGGGAGGAAATAGAACACCTGAAGGAACTCCATCATCTAACAGGTCTCTGTCTACCACTCCAGCCGTCTCTTTTTACCTGGTTTGATCTGCGTGTCACCCTCTTCAGTCCACTGATCGCCTTTGATCCCTGTCTCACTACTGCCCTGCTCTTCTTTATGTCAGCCATCTCCCTCTCCATTCTCAGTATTGATGTAAGGTTTTTTACCCAAAATGTAGACAACTCTTTTCCCTCCACAGACACTGATCGAACAGCCGAATTTCCCCGACAATTTTTATGTTGCTCCAGATTCCAGCATCTGCTGTCTTGCATGTCAAACCACTGTACTCATACAATAACTGAAATCCTGATGCAGGGTTTTTACCCAAAATATCAACAGTCCAGATCAATTCAATTCAAGTTTAATTGTCATTTAACCATACATCCAAACAGGACAGCGTTACTACAGGGTTAAGGTGCAGGGACACATGACCAACAATCACTCAGAATAAGCACACATGAGATGACAATCAGGTAATAAGAGTCCCAGCGTCCACCCCACTTGCGACACCGAGGTTTGATGCCCAGCCCTCCCACACACAAATCGACAAACCCATACAGATTGTCAATAAAAATACAACTCCATTGAGTGCTGCTAAAAAATGTCTGCAGTCGGCCTCAACAGAGCTTGTCTTCTGCTGAGCGAAACCCTGAGAGGACACCAGAAAGCCACAGTCCTCAACAAATACCTCAGCCACTTCCTCCCACTTACCTGGTGCAGGGAGGCACGCATTTTAAACAGCTACAGACATGCTGGGCCTCAATATCCACCAGGCATACACTTCAATCTTCTACAGTGCCTCTAAAAGTATTCACCACGCCCCCCGGGAAGTTTTCATGTTTTGTTGTTTTACAACATTGAATCACAGTGGATTTAATTTGGCCTTATTGACATTGATCAACAGAAAAAGACTCTTTTGTGTCAAAGTGAAAACAGATCTCTACAAAGTGATCTAAATTAATTACAATTATTAAACACAAAATAATTGATTGTATAAGTATTCACTCCTTTTCATATGACACACCAAATCATCACGGGTGCAGCCAATTGGTTTTAGAAGTCACATAATGAGTTAATAGAGATCTGTTTTTGAAGGCCTGTGTGCAGTCAAGGTGTTTCAATTGATTGTAGTAAAAATACACCTGTATCTGGAAGTCCAACTACTTGCAAAAACTACACCATGAAGACAAAAGAACACTCCAAGCAACTCTGTGAAAAGGTTATTGAAAAGCACAAGTCAGGAGATGGATAAAGGAACATCCCTTGGAGTACAGTTAAGTCAATCATCAACATATGGAAAGAATGTGGCACAGCTGTAAATCTGCCTACAGCAGGCTGTCCTCAAAAACTGAGTGACCCCGCAAGAAGGGGACTAGTGAGGGAGGCCAGCGAGAGACCCATGACAACTCTGGAGGAGTTACAAGCTTCAGTGGCTTTGCGCAGGAGCTTCACCAGTCGCAGCTTTATGGGACAGTGGCAAAGAGAAAGCCACTGTTGAAAGAAACTCACATGAAATCTCGGTTAGAGTTTGCCAGAAGGCACGTGGAGGCTCTGTGGCTACATCATGCTGTGGGGATGTTTCACTGCAATGGACCCTGGAAGGCTTGTGAAGGTAGAGGGTAAAATGAATGCAGCAAAACACAGGGAAATCCTGGAGGAAAACCTGATGCAGTCTGCAAGAGAACTGTGACTTGGGAGAAGATTTGTTTTCCAGCAAGACAATGATCTCAAGCATAAAGCAAAAGCTACACAGGAATGGCTTAAAAACAACAAAGTTAATGTCCTGGAGTGGCCAAGTCGGAGTCCAGACCTCAATCCAATTGAGAATTTGTGCTAGACTTGAAAAGGGCTGCTCACTCACGCAACGTGAGATCCTCATGCAATGTGACAGAGCGTGAGCAGTTCTGTGAAGAAGAATGGGGTAACATTGCAGTGTCCAGATGTGTAAAGCTGATAGAGACCTATCCACACAGACTCAAGGCTGTAATTGATTCAAAGATGTACCTACTCAATACAAATGAGAAAATCTACAGATGCCGGAAATCCGAACAACATACACAAAATGCTGGAGGAACTCAGCAGGCCAGGCAGCATCGATGGAAAAGAGTACAGTCGACATTTCAGGCTGAGACCCTTCAGCAGGACTGGTGATAAAAAGATGAGGAGTCAGAGTAAGAAGGTGGGGGGAGGGGAGGAAGAAACACCAGGTGATGGGTGAAACCGGGAAGGGACAGAGGTAAAGTAAAGAGCTGGAAAGTTGATTGGTGAAAGAGATTCAGGACTGGAGAAGGGGAAATCTGATAGGAGAGGACAAAATGCCATGGAAGAAAGAAAAGGAAGAGGAACACCAGAGGGAGGTGATGAGCAGGTAAGGAGATAAGGTGAGAGAGGGAAATAGAATGGGGGGATATGAAAGGGGGTGGCAGTACCAGAATTTTGAGAAATCAATATTCATGCCATCAGGTTGGAGGCTACCCAGACAGATATAAGGTGTTGCTCCTTCAATTTGAGCATAGCCTCATCACGACAGTGGAAGAGGCCACGGACTGACATATAGGAATGGGAATGGGAAGTGGAATTAAAATGGATGGCCACTGGGAGATCCCGCTTTTTCTGGCAGACAGAGCGTAGATGCTCGGTGAAGTGGTCTCCCAGTCTACGTTGGGTCTCACCGATATACAGGAGGGCACACCGGGAGCAGCGGACACAGCAGATGACCCCAACAAACTTGCAGATGAAGTGTTGCCTCACCTGGAAGGACTGTTTGAGGGTCCTGAATGGTAGTGAGGGAGAAGGTGTAGCACTTGTTCTGTTTGCAAGGATAAGTGCCAGGAGGGAGATCAGTGGGGAGGGATGAATGGATAAGGGAGTCGCCTAGGAAGCGATCCCTGTGGAAAGCAGAAAGTCAGGGGGAGGGAAAGATGTGCTTGGTGGTGGGATCCTGTTGGAGATGGCGGAGAATTATGTGCTGGACGCGGAGGCTGGTGGGGTGGTAGGTGAGGACAAGAGGAACCCTATCCCTGGCAGCATGCAGGAGGATGGAGTAAGAGCAGACGTGTGTGAAATGGAAGCAATGTAGTTGAGGGCAGTGTTAATGGTGGAGGAAGGGAAGCCCCTTCTTTGAAAAAGGAGGACATCTCCTTCATTCTAGAATGAAAAGCCTCGTCCTGAGAGCAGATGGCGATGGAGGAATTGAGGGAAGGGGATGGCATTTTTACAAGTAACAGGGTGGGAAGAGGTATAGTTCAGGTAGCTGTGAGATTCAGTGTGTTTATAATGGCCATTGGTAGATAAGTTGTCTCCAGAGACAGAGACAGAGAGATTGAGAAAGGGAAGGGAAGTGTCAGAAATGGACCAGGTGAATTTATGGGCAGGGTGGAAGTTGGAGGTAAAGTTAATGATGTCGACGAGCTTGGCATGGGTGCAGCCCTGGATCTCTATCACCAATCAACTTCTCGGCTCCTTACTTGACCCGTCCTCACTCGCTCTCCCTCAGATCCCAGGCACAATGCAATGCAATGTTATTTATAAATGCATCAATCATACACCGTAAACTGCAGTAAAATATGGTAACTGTGCTAAAGGGCTGTGAACCACACTAGCTCTATACATTTTACTGTGTTAGAATGGTGTATGTCCAGAAATACAGTAGATAAGCAATGGTCCCTGTTCTGTTCAAACAATAGGTTCTCAGATCCGACTCAACCAGACAGAAAGCCTCCAATCAATGATCCACTTAGAACTACAAAAACTACATTTATTCGGACAGAACAAAGCAAGCATTAAAATACTTATCTTGGCATGTGCAAGCCCCTTTCACTGTAGTAGACCTCTCGTTCTGCCGATCCATGATGCCATTCACAAGCAGGCCGATGATGAAACCCTGGGAAAATACTAACCCCAGGCTACCCCGATTACTCTGCTTTTATACCTGATCCACTGATAGGAAATGCTGCAGAAAGTAGAGCAAGACACAGCACCAGCTCAAAGCACAGAGTCAGAACCAGCCGACACTGCGTTCACCATCTTCCCATGGCTCTTCCCGTAGTAATGCATTCTCATGTTGAATTCCCAAAGTAGTAAACAAAGGTCCTGAAGCCAATTCTGTTACATTCAAGACCACAGTGATGATGAGATATCCAACAAGTATAAAGATTACAACAGAATCCCTCATGTCTGCGCTCATTTCCATCCACATAATTACCATTATTACAGTCCTACTTCCTATTTCAAACCATTCATTTTGTTTTTGGAAAAACCTTCCTATTTCAAACCATTCTTTTTTTTTTTGGAAAAACATTCACTTTCAAAAGCACATAAAGAAATCAACATTAGACTGGAACCAGAAATGTGCAGAGGTTAAGGTGTAAGGACCAACCTTGGTGAAATATCACATCCTTGCTGCATGAAGGCACCCAGCGAGAACCAGAGACTGTTAAATATCCCAAACTCATTGGTCTGCTCAAGGCTTTGTGTGTCGGGTCCTTCCTCGTACTCCTCCGTCTGCCACTCATAGGGGCTGAACCTACTGACCAGGAACAGCACCACACTCACGCCTATATAGGCAAACACGATGCACATCCAGATCTCGTACGCCAGCGGGTCCAGGAAGGAGAAGACTCCAGGCTTGGACTTCTGTGGCTTTTTAATCATAATGGAGATGCCCAGACTCATGAAAGGCTTGGAGAAGTCGATAACCTCCTCACGTACCAAGGTGATGGTTAATGGGGCCACTGCAATGTCAGCTTTCTGAAACACAGCAGGGAAAGTAAAGGTTCAAAGATAAGTTTACTTGTCATGAGTAGATCAAAACATCAAAACACACAATGAAATGCACCATCTGCATCAATGACCAACACAGTCCAAGGATGTGCTGGAGGATGCCACACAATAGCATGGCCACAATTTACTAACATTAACCTGTACATCTTTACTACATGGGAGGAAACTGGAGCAGTGGAAGGAAACGCAAAAAGTCACGGGGATAACGTACAAACTCTTTACAGACAACGGCAGAATTGAAATCTGATTGCTGATGCCGTAAGGCATTACTCTAACTGCTACGCTACTCTGCTGCCCCAGTGCAGCAGAATTAGCAGAGGCACCTCATCCCTACGCATACAGCTCCTGACACCTGGTGAATTTGTCCAGAGCCCTGCCATATCATGTGTGCACTGTCACACTGCCCTTGCAACTATCTGTCCAACAATGGTCACCCGGACCTCTGCATGGACTGCGCTGGAAAGAGGAGATGGGCAGTTCCTCGGGGCAGAGGGGCAATGAACCCTAACTCAGGATCAGTATCAGAATCAGCTTTATTATTGTGACGTGTGACACGAAATTTGTTTTATTGCAGTAGTACTCTGCAATACATTTAAAAATTTACTACAAGCTACAATAAATATGGTACTGTAATTGTTTTATGTATTACACTGTATTGCTGCTGTAAAACAAATTTCATGACACAAACAACACACATAAAATGCTGGAGGAACTCAGCAGACCAGGCAGTATCTATAGAAAAGAATAAATAGTCGATGTATTGGGCCAAGACCCTTCAGCAGGACTCCTGCCTGGCCTGCTAAGTTCCTCTAGCATTTTGCATGTGTTGCTTGGATTTCCAGCATCTGCAGATTTTCTCATCTTCATGACACAAACCTGATTCTGAATCAAGATTTTCCTTGTCAGAATGGTGGCTCACTAACACTGTCTCTTCCTCAGAGAACACAAAAGAGTATGATACAGGAACAGGCCCTTCAGCCCATCAAGTCAGTACCGACAATGATCCCAGCTCAAACTAATCCCATCCGCCTGCACATGGTGCATACGTCTCCATTCCGTGTCTGTCTCAAAACCTGTTAAATACCACTGTTGTATCTCCTTCCATCAGTAGCATCCTGGTACACCACCTGCAGAGAGTGTGCAGATGTTCACCAGGTTGCTGCCTGGATTAGAGAGCATCTGCTATAAAGAGAGGTTAGACAAACTTAGGTTATTCTTTCTGGAGTGTAAAAGGTTGAGGAGAGACCTGCTAGAAGTTTATAACATGATGAAGGCCATTGATAGGGTACACAATCAGTGTCTTTTCCTCAAGGTTAAAGTGTTCAATGCTAGAGGCGTGCCTGGAGTGGTGGTGGAGGCTGATACAATGACAGTGTTGAACAGACTCTTTGATAAGTTCGGTACATCAATGCTCCTAAGGGCCAATTTACTTTCCCCTTACATTTGACCACACAAAGTGCAACACCTCATTTTGAGAGGTATAATACATTTGCAGAAGTATAATATGATCAGGAATAGTCAGCATGGCTTTGTCAAGGGCAGGTCGTGCCTTACGAGCCTGATTGAATTTTTTGAGGATGTGACTAAACGTTGATGAAGGAAGAGTAGTAGATGTAGTGTATATGGATTTCACCAAGGCATTTGATAAGGTACCCCATGCAAGGCTTATTGAGAAAGTGAGGAGGCATGGGATCCAAGGGGACATTGCTTTGTGGATCCAGAACTGGTTTGCCCACAGAAGGCAAAGAATGGTTGTAGACGGGTCATATTCTGCATGGAGGTCGGTCACCAGTGAAGTGCCTCAGGGATTTGTTCTGGGACCCTTGCTCTTTGTGATTTTTATAAATGACCTGGATGGGGAAATGGAGGGATGGGTTAGTAGGTGTGCTGACGACACGAAGGTTGGGGGTGTTGTGGATAGTGTGGAGGTCTGTCAGAGGTTACAGCGGGACATTGATAGGATGCAAAACTGGGCTGAGAAGTGGCAGATGGAGTTCAACCCAGATATGTGTGAAGTGGTTCATTTTGGTAGGTCAAATATGATGACAGAATATAGTATTAATGGTAAGACTCTTGGCAGTGTGGAGGATCAGAGGGATCTTGTGGTCTGAGTCCACAGGACGCTTAAAGCAGCTGTGCAGGTTGACTTTGTGGATAAGAAGGCATATGGTGAATCATAGAATTGAATTTAGGAGCCAAGAGGTAATGTTGCAGCTATATAGGACCCTGGTCAGACGGCACTTGAAGTACTGTGCTCAGTTCTGGTCGTCTCACTAGAGGAAAGATTTGGAAACCATAGAAAGGGTGCAGAGGAGATTTACAAGGATGTTGCCTGGATTGGGGAGCATGCCTTATGAAAACAGGTTGAGTGAGCTCGACCTTTTCTCCTTGGAGCGACGGAGGATGAGAGGTGACCTGATAGAGGTGTATAAGATGATGAGAGGCATTGATCATGTGGATAGTCAGACACTTTTTCCCAGGGCTGAAATGGCTGCCACAAGAGGGCACAGGTTTAAGGTGCTTGAGAGTAGGTGCAGAGGAGATGTCAGGGGTAAGATTTTTACGCAGAGAGTGGTGAGTGTGTGGAATGGGCTGCTGGCAACAGTGATGGAGGTGGATACGATAGGGTCTTTTAAGAGACTTTTGGATAGGTACATGGAGCTTAGAAAAATAGAGGGCTATGGGTATCCCTAGTAATTTCTAAGGTAGGGACATGTTCTGCACAGCTTTGTGGGCCGAAGGGCCTGTATTGTGCTGTAGGCTTTCTATGTTTTCTATCTTTATACCTCACATTTGTCTGGATTAAACTCTACCCTAATTTCAACCAACCTCTGTCCCATTGCATCCTTTGACAATCTTCCTCACTAGCCAAAACTCCACCTATTCATGCATTCTCTGCAAACTTATAATCAGGCACCTGACAATTTTTGTTTAAATAATTTCTATACATCCCAGCACTGATCCCTGAAGAACACTATGGTCTCTTCAGAATAGAGGATTCTTGGAGATATTCCATTATCCCTGGGGAATGATGTTGGGATGGAGTGGGACACTGGCCTGAGCCCATTCAGAACCAGCCATCATTAACCAGCTCAGGGAAGCAACACTCCCACCCACAAATGATACTTACCGAGTACACTAGCTCCCCAACCATCCCATTCCACACTTTGCTCTCGGGATCCCGTGCTCCGTACTTCCCATCTGCCACGATGGCCAATTTGTACTTGAAGCCCACGTGTTTGGCGATCTCTGCTGCCAGCTCTACGCAGTAACCCTCATACTTATCATTCCCCTCCAGCTGCTCCTGGTTCTTCTTCAACATCACGTACGGGGGCTCCTGCAGGGACACAAAGTGAAGTCAATGGGATGCACATCCATCCAATCACAGAGCTCAGTCAATGAGACAGAGCTCCACCCATCCAATCACAGACTATCAATGGAACAGAGATTCATCCAATCATAGAGCTCAGTTAACAAGACAGAGCTCTATCCATCCAATCACAGAGCTCAGTCAATGGGACGGAGATCCATCCATCCAATTACATAGCTTGGTCAACAGGTCGGAGCTTCATTCTTCCAATCACAGAGCGTTGACAAGGCAAGAGCTCTATCCATCTAATCCTAGAGAGTTAGCAGGGTGGAGCTGCATTCCATCCAATTGCTGAATTGTCTGGTGCAACCACCCATCTGAGGGCAGTGAGTGGGTGGTGAATGTGTGAGGGCATGCTGTCTCATCTGTGAGACTGTAGGATCCCGGAGGGAGAGAAAGTACTGAAGGACCGGTTGTTTTCATGAGAAAATGCCGAAGAGGAGTGAATGACAGAGATGCTGAGAACAGGCCATAGTGCACCGAACCAGGCCATTTGGACCATCATTTCCCTGCTCGCCATCATATGGTGGCCTTATTTGTTGAAGTTCATTGACCACTGCAATAACCTCTCCTGTTTTTCTCCCCGTGCTGTTCATAGACTTTGGAAGATAACAGGGGCCACTGTGGAAACAGGTTTTAATGGCAGTAGTTCAGGTTACAAGGTCTTTAGATGGTGAGCAAGAACCTGGTGGGCCGAAAGGCCTGTATCTTGGTCTCTATGATTCTGAGTAAGGCAGGGAAGAGAGGAAGATCTCACATTACAGTAGAGCTAGAGACACTCGAAGAGTTGGAGGGAGAGAGGGCAGCAAACATGTGGGAAAAGGTCTGATGGTTGGTAATGGCTGTGGAGTAGAGTAACTGAACGTCTAGTGGGACAGTATCAGGCTGAGGGGAGGCTGCAGAACCCTCACCCAATGCACCCGAGACAGCTGGACAGGGTTGGTAGCCAGTGGAGCACACTGTGAACACTGATCATAATTCCATCAGGTTCGTACAGTTACAGAGGAGGCTGAAGATCGTAAGCTCGTAAGCTAGTTGGTTATCCACACCTGAGATACAGTTGACCACACGTAGGCTGAAGATGGATACATGACATCTAACAGTGTCAGAATGGTGAGGGAGCAGGGAGGGAGGGCATAGGCAAGGATTGGGCCCCGCTGAGAAAAGGGAATGGATCCCAATCCCAGACCCACCCACAGAATGAAAAGTGCAGGAGGGAGGGGAAGGAAAAAGAAAGTTCTGGGCACAAAGTGCAGCATGTACTGTAGGTCGAGGGTGCGGAAAAATCCTGGCAGGAAATTTGGGAAAAGGCTTGACAATGAAGAGACTAGTATACAGGGGCAGATGGGATGGAAAACATGAGCAGATACCGCATCTCCCTTTACTCAGAACAGGGATCCAGGAGGCCTGCATAATGTACCCCAAGGCTGAGGGAGGGGAGGGGAGGGTGTGAGCTCAGAGTACTCCTGCCCGGAATCACTCTGTCTAGAGATACATACTAGTATGGTGGTGACGATGTAGGTTTGGTTCTGGATGCCACTCGTGTCATTGCTGACGTGAAGATCACCCGTGGTTGCCACAAATTTGTCATCTTCATTCCAATAACCGATCTGCGTTGGCAGAGAGAATCGTAAATATGGAGAGATTGGGTCACACCACCCCATCAACACTCCTCCTCCCTATCCCAATCTTATCTTTACCAAGAGTGGGCAAAAAAGTGGCAGATGAAAAACAGCGTTGGAAAATGTATGGTCATGCATTTCGGTCGAAGAAATGAAAGGGTTGTCTAAATTGAGAGAAAATACAGAAAGCTAAGGTGCAAAGGAACTTTGGAGCTGTGTGCAGGATTCCCTAAAGGTTAATTTGTAGGTTGAGTCTTTCGGGAGGAAAACAAATGCGTTGTTAGCATTTATTTTAAGAGGACTAAAATATAAGACCATAAGACAAAGGAGCAGAAGTTGGCCATTCGGCCCATTGAGTCTGCTCCGCCATTTAGTCCCACTCCCCTGTCTTCTCAACATAACCCTTGATGCCCTGGCTACTCAGATACCTATCAATCTCTGCCTTAAATACACCCAATGACTTGGCCTCCACTGCCGCCCGTGGCAACAAATTCCCACAAATTCACCCTCTGGCTAAAAAAATTTCTTTGCATCTCTGTTCTGAATGGGCATCCTTCAATCCTTAAGTCATGCCCTCTCGTACTAGACTCCCCCACCATGGGAAACAATTTTGCCACATCCACTCTGTCAATGCCTTTCAACATTCAAAATGTTTCTTTTTTTTTAAATTTTATTTTTATTTGGATAAGGAATTCACAAATATCATGTACTTTTTTCACACATATAACCTTTTCCATTTTTTTATATGTATAAAACTACAATTATTTATACATTCTTAAGTACACATTGAGATGATATAAAAGGAAAATAAACATTTAAATAGAAATGTTTCTATGAAAGCAATGATGTAATGTTAAGATTTTATAAAGCACTGGTGAGGTCTCACTTGGAGATTTGGGAGCAGTTTTGGAGCTTTTATTTTATAAAGGATGTGCTGATACTGGAGAAGGAGAAGGTTCAAAAGACGTTCACGAAAATGATTCCAGGATTGAATGGCTTGTCATATGAAGAGCGTTTGATGGCTCTGGGCCTGTATTCACTGGAATTCAGAAGGATGAGGGGTGACCTCATTGAAACGTATTGAATGCCGAAAGGCCTTTATAGAGTGGATGTGGTGAGGATGTTTCCTATGGTGGGAGACCAGAGACCAGAAAACAGTCTTAGAATGGAGGTAAGGAGGAATTTCTTGAGCCCGAGAGTGGTGAATCTGAGGAATTCATCACC
This sequence comes from Mobula birostris, assembly GCF_030028105.1. Lineage (NCBI taxonomy): Eukaryota > Metazoa > Chordata > Chondrichthyes > Myliobatiformes > Myliobatidae > Mobula > Mobula birostris. The sequence goes on from NC_092376.1 coordinate 171,928,321, forward strand.
ATAGGAAGCTGCAGAGACTGTGTTTGGGCATATTTAAAGCAGAAGTGTTAATATATTCTTGATTGGTCAGGGCATGAAGGGATATGGGGAGAAGGCAGGAGATTGGAGCTGAGAGGAAAACTGGGTCAGCCACGCGGAAATGGCGGAGTAGACTCGATACACCAAATCAGACATAGGACGCAGGAGCAGAATTAGGCCATTCAGCCCATCAAGTCTGCTCTGCCATTCCATCATGGCTGATCCCGGATTCCACTCACCCATACACCTGCCTGTTCGTCATTTCCTTTGATGCACTGACCAATCAGGAAACGATCAACTTCTGCCTTAAATAGACCCAGGGACTTGGCCTCCTCCACAGCCTGTGGCAGAGCATTCCACAGATTCACTACTCTCTGGCTAAAGAAGTTCCTCCTTACCTTTGTTCTGAAAGGTCATTCCTAAATTTTGAGGCTGTACCTTCAAGTTATGGATACCCTCACCGTAGGAAACATCTTCTCCACATCCACCCTATCTAGTCCATTCAACTTCCAGTAGGTTTCAATGAGATCCCCTGCATTCTTCTAAATTCCAGTGAGTACAGGCCCAAAGCTGCCAAACGTTCCTCATAGGTTAACCCTTCATTCCCAGAATCATCCTTGTGAACCTCATCTGTACACTCTCTAATGACATTCTGAGATATGGGGCCCAAAACTATTGACAAAATTACAAGTGTGGCCTGACTAGTGTCTTATAAATCCTCTGCATTATCTCCTTGGTTTTAAATTCTATTCCCCTTGAAATAAGTGCCAACATTGCAATTGCCTTCTTTACCACAGACTCAACCTATAAATTAACCTTCTGGGAGTCTTGCACAAGAAGTACCTCTGCAGCCCTGATGTTTGAATCTTCTTCCCATTTAGATGGTAGTCTGCACTATTGCACTCTCCGCTGAACATTGACGGCTCCTCCATTGATATTGTTAAGACCACCAAATTTCTTGGTGTTCGCCTGGCGGAGAATCTCACCTGGTCCCTCAACACCAGCTCCATAGCCAAGAAAGCCCAGCAGCATCTCCACTTTCTGTGAAGGCTGAGAAAAGTCCATCTCCCACCCCCCATCCTCACCACATTCTACAGAGGATGTATTAAGAGCATCCTGAGCAGCTACCTCACTGTCTGGTTCGGGAATTGCACCGTCTCGGATCGCAAGACCCTACAGCGGATAGTGAGGTCAGCTGGGAAGATCATCGGGGTCTCTCTTCCCGCCATTACAGACATTTACACCACATGCTGCATCCGTAAAGCAAACAGCATTGTGAAGGACCCCACGCACCCCTCATATAAACTCTTCTCCCTCCTGCCATCTGGCAAAAGGCAGCAAAGCATTCGGGCTCTCACGACCAGACTGTGTAACAGTTTCTTCCCCCAAGCCATCAGACTCCTCAATACCCAGAGTCTAGACTGACATCTACATCATTTATTATTATATTGTAACTTGTCCCCTACTGTGCCTATTGTCTTGTTTATTAATTATTGTACTGCCCTGCACTGTCTTGTGCACTTTATGTAGTCCTGTGTAGGTCTGTAGTCTAGCGCAGTTTTTATGTTGTTTTACGTAGTGTAGTGTAGCCTTGTGTTGTCTCACTAAATCTAGTGTAGATTTGTGTTGTTTCATGTAGCACCATGGTCCTGGAAAAACGTTGTTTCGTTTTTACTGTGTATTGTCCCAGCAGCTTATGGTCAAAATGACAATAAAAAGCGACTTGACTTAACTTGTCTATTGTTCCCTTTACCAAAATGCATTATCATACACTTACCAATACTGTATTCCATCTGCCACTTTTTTGCTCATTCTTCCAACTTGTCTAAGTCCTGCTGCAATTGCATTGCTTCCTCGACACTACCCCTCCACCTATTGTTGTATCATCCACAAACTTTGCCACAAAGCCATCAATTCCATTATCTAAATTATTCACAAGCAATGTCAAAAGTAGTGCTCCCAATACTGACCCCTGAGGAATACCGCTAGTTAACTACAGCCAACCAGAAAAGGCCCTTTTTATTCCCACTCACTCTATCCATGCCAGTATCTTTACCTGTAACGCATAGGCTTTTATCTTGCTAGGCAGCCTTATGTGTGGCATCTTATCAAACGCCTTCTGAAAATCCAAGTAAATGACATCCACTGCCTCTCCTTTGTCCAGCCTGCATGTTACTTACTTGAAGAACTCTAATAGATTTGTCAGGCAAGAGTTCCCTTGATAGAAACCATGCTGACTTTGACTTATTTTATTATGTCTCCAAGTACCCTGAAACCTCATCCTTAATAATAGACTCCAACAATTTTCCCAACCACTGAAATATGGCTAATTGTCCTATAATTTCCTTTCTTTTGCCTTCCTCCCTTCTTAAAGAGTGGAGTGACATTTGCAATCTTCCAGTCCTCTGGGACTATGCCACAATTAAGTGATTCTTGAAAGATCATAACCAATGCATCTGTATTCACTTCAGCAATCTGATTGGTCCTATTCTCACACTGCTCATCCTCTTGCTCTTCACATACTTGTAGAATGCCTTGGGGTTTTCCTTAATCCTGCTCACCAAGGCTTTCTCATGGCCTCTTCTAGCTCTCCTAATTTCATTCTTGATCTCCTCCCTGGCAACCTTGTAATTTTCTAGCGCTCTAACAGTACCTAGTGTCTTGAACCTTTCGTAAGCTTTTCTTTTCTTCTTAACTAGATTTTCTAAGTCCTTTGTATGCCGTGGTTCTTTAACCGTCCCATCCTTTCCCTGCCTCAATGAAACATACCTATGCAGAACGCCATGCAAATGTTCCCTGAACATTTGCCACATCTCTGCTGTGCATTTTCCAGAGAACATCCGCTCCCAATTGATGTTCCCAAGTTCCTTCCTGATAGCATCATATTTCACCCCTACCTCAATTAAATGTTTTCTCAAATCTTCTGCTCCCATCCCTCTCCTGCGCCATGTTAAAGGAGACAGAGTACTACTTCCAAAATGCCCTCCCACTGAGAGATCTGACACCTGACCAGGTTCATTTCCCAATACCAGATCAAATACAGCCTCTCCACTAGTTTGCTTATCTACATACTGCATCAGGAAACTTTCCTGAACTCACCTAACAAACTCCACCCCATCTAAGCCAATCGCTCTCAGAAGTTGTCAATCAATATTAGGAAAGTTAAAATCACCCATCACAACAACTCTATTATTATTGCACCATTCCAGAATCTGCCTCCCTATGTACTCCTCGATGTCTCTATTAATATTGGGTGGTCTATAAAATACACCCTGTAGAGTAATTGCCCCCTTCCTGTTTCTAACTTCCACCCATAATGACAGAGTAGACCATCCCTCCATGACTTCCTCCTTTTCTGCAGCCGTGATACTATACCTGATTAGCAATGCCATGCTCCCACCTATTTTGCCTCCCTCCCTGTCTTTTTTGAAACATCTAAAGCCTGGCACGCTCAGCAGCCATTCCTGCTCCTGAGACATCAAAGTCTCTGTAACGGCCACAACGTCATAGTCCCACGTATTCATCCACACTCTAAGTTCCTCTGCCTTGTATATGAAACTTCTTGCATTAAAATAAACACATCTCAAACCATCTGGCTGAGAACATCTTTGTTCTATCACCTGCCTATCGTTTCTCACAAACTCCCTACAAGCTGTCTCTACTTGTGCACCAACCACCCCATCCTCTGACTCTTCACTTCAGTTCCCACCTACCCACCCCCCCCAGAAATCTAGTTTAAACCCTCCTCAATAGCATTAGCAAGCCTCCTCAGAGGATATTAGTACCCCTCCAGTTCAGGTGCAACCTGTCCCACTTGTACAGGTCACCCCCTCCCCAGAAAAGTTTCCAATGATCCAAGAATTTGAAATCCTGCCCTCTGCACCATTTCAACAGTCAATCATTCATCTGTGCTCTCTTCCTGTTCTGACCTTCACTAGCTCATGGCACCGGGGATAATCCGGAGATTACCACCTTGGCGGTCCTGATCTTCAGCCTCCTTCCTAACTCTTTAAACTTACTGCGCAGGACCTCTGCCCCTCTCCTGCTTTTGTTATGTGCCACGACCTCTGGCTGCTCACCCTCCTCTTCAAGAATATTCTGCAACTGCTCAGAGACACCCTAGGCAACACACTATCCTGGCGTCTCTTTTGCTGCTGCAGAATCTCCTATCTGTCCCCCGAACTATCAAGTCCCCTAAGACTATTGCTCTGCCTGACTTCATCCTACTCTTCTGAGGCTCAGAGCCGATCACAGTGTTATTGGTCTGGTTGCTGCAAAAACCTGACCTAATTCTGCTCCTTTGTCTTATGGTCTTCCCCACCCCACCATTTCTCCATCCCCAAACAACAGGAACTCTGCAGATGCTGGAAATTCAAGCAACACACATAAGAGTTGCTGGTGAACACAGCAGACAAGGCAGCATCTCTAGGAAGAGGTGCAGTCGACGGTTCAGACGGAGACCCTTTGTCAGGACCTGATGAAGGGTCTCGGCCTGAAACGTCGACTGCACCTCTTCCTAGAGATGCTGCCTGGCCTGCTGCGTTCACCAGTAACTTGTATGTGTGTTGCTTGATTTCTCCATCCCCAATGGCTTCTCTCCCCCACTGTATCCCCACCCTCACCATCTTATCCACCCACAGTCTCCCCAACCCACTGACCCTCATCCTCCCTGTACCATCCCCCGCACGTCTCCCCATCCCCACTCACCCACTCTATCTCATCACTGCGCCTCCCACACCACCATTTCTCCAATGAAGTTGAACAATGTGGACCCAGGTGCGGTTCAGGGTGGGGAGTGGAGGTGCAGGGCTATTGGAAATGTGGGGTGCGTTTCCATGTGTGGTGTGTCCATGATGTGGGAGATGGCAGAGTTTAGGGAGTGGTGTGGGAACTGTGGAGGGGTTGGATAAGAAGGGTGGGGTTCCAGGTGGATGGTGGTCTGTGGGGTAGGAGGTGTTGGGTGTGTGGGGGTCTGTGGGGTAGGAGGTGCTGGGTGTGTGGGAGTCTGTCGGGTAGGAGGTATTGGGTGTGTGTGGGTCTGTGGGGTAGGAGGTGTTGGGTGTGTGGTGGTCTGTGGGGTAGGAGGTGTTGGGTGTATGGGGGTCTTTGGGGTAGGAGGTGTTGGGTGTGTGTGGGTCTGTGGGGTAGGAGGTGTTGGGTGTGTGGGGTAGGAGGTATTGGGTGTGTGGGGTAGGGGGTGTTGGGTGTGTGGAGGTCTGTGGGGTAAGAGGTGCTGGGTGTGTGGGGGTCTGTGGGGTAGGAGGTGTTGGGCGAATGGTGGTCTGTAGGGTAGGAGGTGTTGGGTGTGTGTGGGTCTGTGGGGTAGGAGGTGTTGGGTGTGTGGGGGTCTGCGGGGTAGGAGGTGTTGGGTGTGTGGGGTAGGAGGTTTTGGGTGTGTGGGGTAGGAGGTGTTGGGTATGTGGGGGTCTGTGGGGTAGGAGGTGTTAGGTGTGTGGGGGTCTGTGGGGTAGGAGGTGTTGGGTGTGTGTGGGTCTGTGGGGTAGGAGGTGTTGGGTGTGTGGGGTAGGAGGTATTGGGTGTGTGGGGTAGGAGGTGTTGGGTGTGTGGTGGTCTGTGGGGTAGGAGGTGTTGGGTGTGTGGGGGTCTGTGGGGTAGGAGGTGTTGGGTGTGTGGGGTAGGAGGTGTTGGGTGTGTGGAGGTCTGTGGGGTAGGAGGTGCTGGATGTGTGGGGGTCTGTGGGGTAGGAGGTGTTGGGTGAATGGTGGTCTGTAGGGTAGGAGGTGTTGGGTGTGTGTGGGTCTGTGGGGTAGGAGGTGTTAGGTGTGTGGGGGTCTGTGGGGTAGGAGGTGTTGGGTGTGTGTGGGTCTGTGGGGTAGGAGGTGTTGGGTGTGTGGGGTAGGAGGTATTGGGTGTGTGGGGTAGGAGGTGTTGGGTGTGTGGTGGTCTGTGGGGTAGGAGGTGTTGGGTGTGTGGGGGTCTGTGGGGTAGGAGGTGTTGGGTGTGTGGGGTAGGAGGTGTTGGGTGTGTGGAGGTCTGTGGGGTAGGAGGTGCTGGATGTGTGGGGGTCTGTGGGGTAGGAGGTGTTGGGTGAATGGTGGTCTGTAGGGTAGGAGGTGTTGGGTGTGTGTGGGTCTGTGGGGTAGGAGGTGTTGGGTGTGTGGGGGTCTGCGGGGTAGGAGGTGTTGGGTGTGTGGGGTAGGAGGTGTTGGGTGTGTGGAGGTCTGTGGGGTAGGAGGTGTTGGGTGTATGGGGGTCTTTGGGGTAGGAGGTGTTGGGTGTGTGTGGGTGTGTGGGGTAGGAGGTGTTGGGTGTGTGGGGTAGGAGGTATTGGGTGTGTGGGGTAGGAGGTGTTGGGTGTGTGGAGGTCTGTCGGGTAGGAGGTGCTGGGTGTGTGGGGGTCTGTGGGGTAGGAGGTGTTGGGCGAATGGTGGTCTGTGGGGTAGGAGGTGCTGGGTGTGTGTGGGTCTGTGGGGTAGGAGGTGCTGGGTGTGTGTGGGTCTGTAGGGTAGGAGGTGTTGGGTGTGTGTGGGTCTGTGGGGTAGGAGGTGTTGGGTGTGTGGGGGTCTGTGGGGTAGGAGGTGCTGGGTGTGTGGAGGTCTGTGGGGTAGGAGGTGCTGGGTGTGTGGGGGTCTGTGGGGTAGGAGGTGCTGGGTGTGTGGAGGTCTGTGGGGTAGGAGGTGTTGGGTGTGTGGGGTAGGAGGTATTGGGTGTGTGGGGTAGGAGGTGTTGGGTGTGTGGAGGTCTGTGGGGTAGGAGGTGCTGGGTGTGTGGGGGTCTGTGGGGTAGGAGGTGTTGGGTGTGTGGGGTAGGAGGTATTGGGTGTGTGGGGTAGGAGGTGTTGGGTGTGTGGAGGTCTGTGGGGTAGGAGGTGCTGGGTGTATGGGGGTCTGTGGGGTAGGAGGTGCTGGGTGTGTGGGGGTCTGTGGGGTAGGAGGTGTTGGGTGTATGGGGGTCTGTGTGGTAGGAGGTGTTGGGTGTGTGGGGTAGGAGGTATTGGGTGTGTGGGGTAAGAGGTGTTGGGTGTGTGGAGGTCTGTGGGGTAGGAGGTGCTGGGTGTGTGGAGGTCTGTGGGGTAGGAGGTGTTTGGTGTGTGGGAGTCTGTGGGGTAGGAGGTGCTGGGTGTGTGGAGGTCTGTGGGGTAGGAGGTGCTGGGTGTGTGGGGTAGGAGGTGTTAGGTGTGTGGTGGTCTGTGGGGTAGGAGGTGTTGGGTGTGTGGGGGTCTGTGGGGTAGGAGGTGCTGGGTGTGTGGAGGTCTGTGGGGTAGGAGGTGCTGGGTGTGTGGGGGTCTGTGGGGTAGGAGGTGCTGGGTGTGTGAGGGTCTGTGGGGTAGGAGGTGCTGGGTGTGTGGAGGTCTGTGGGGTAGGAGGTGCTGGGTGTGTGGAGGTCTGTGGGGTAGGAGGTGCTGGGTGTGTGGGGGTCTGTGGGGTAAGAGGTGCTGGGTGTGTGTGGGTCTGTGGGGTAGGAGGTGCTGGGTGTGTGTGGGTCTGTGGGGTAGGAGGTATTGGGTGTGTGGAGGTCTGTGGGGTAGGAGGTGCTGGGTGTGTGGAGGTCTGTGGGGTAGGAGGTGCTGGGTGTGTGGGGGTCTGTGGGGTAGGAGGTGCTGGGTGTGTGTGGGTCTGTGGGGTAAGAGGTGCTGGGTGTGTGGAGGTCTGTGGGGTAGGAGGTGCTGGGTGTGTGGGGGTTTGTCGGGTAGAAGGTGCTGGGTGTGTGGGAGTCTGTGGGGTAGGAGGTATTGGGTGTGTGGGCTGGGGTTCAATGTGTGGTGTCAAGGGTGAGGTACTGCTATGGGATGTCCATGATGTCGGAAGGGGCTGAAGGATGTATGCTATGGGATTGTCGACTTTGGCAGAGCGGATCGATCACCCTCACAGTGTTTACCTTCCTCATCCCATCAGTCTTCAGCTCTAGCACACTGACGGTGTAGTTTGTTCGATGGCCAAATTCATCAAACTGGATGTTTCCAGTCAGACCCTCACTACGAACCTGCCAGGACACAGAACACAGACTGGTCTCAGCTCAAAGGGACAGGTCAAACCTGATGCCTCCACTGAAAGCAGGGGCCAGATGGTGTGGTTCATGTGGTTTTCATAGGAGAGACTTGTGGGATGGCTTGGAGGAAGCTTCACTTTGTGTCTGACTCCAGGAGTCTGTGATGTGACAGCGCAAAGTAGCTTCACTCTGTGTCTGTCCCCAGGAGTGTGTCATGGGATGGTGTGGAGGGAGATTCACTCTGTGTCTGACCCTGGGAGTGTGTGATGGGACAGTATAGAGGGAGCTTCACTCTGTGTCTGACCCCAGGATTATGTGATGGGACAGTTTGGAAGGAGCTTCACTCAGTGTTTGTCACCAGGAGTGTGTGATGGAATGGTGTGGGAGCTTCACTCTGTGTCTGACCCCAGGAGTGTGTGATGGGACAGTGTGGAGGGAGCTGCACTCTGCGTCTGACCCTGGGAGTGTGTGATGGGACGGTGTGGAGGGAGTTTCACTCTGTGTCTGACCCCGGGAGTGTGTGATGGGACAGTGTGGAGGGAGCTGCACTCTGCGTCTGACCCCGGGAGTGTGTGATGGGATGGTGTGGAGGGAGCTTCACTCTGTGTCTGACCCCGGGAGTGTGTGATGGGACAGTGTGGAGGGAGCTTCACTCTGTGTCTATCCCCGGGAGTGTGTGATGGGACGGTGTGGAGGGAGTTTCACTCTGTGTCTGATCCCGGGAGTGTGTGATGGGACAGTGTGGAAGGAGTTTCACTCTGTGTCTGACTCCGGGAGTGTGTGATGGGACAGTGTGGAGGGAGCTTCACTCTGTGTCTGACCCCGGGAGTGTGTGATGGGACGGTGTGGAGGGAGTTTCACTCTGTGTCTGATCCCGGGAGTGTGTGATGGGACAGTGTGGAGGGAGTTTCACTCTGTGTCTGACTCCGGGAGTATGTGATGGGACAGTGTGGAGGGAGTTTCACTCTGTTTCTGATCCGGGGAGTGTGTGATGGGACAGTGTGGAGGGAGGTTCACTCAGTCTGAACCCGGAAGTGTGTGATGGGACAGTGTGGAGGGAGTTTCACTCTGTGTCTGACCCCGGGAGTGTGTGATGGGACAGTGTGGAGGGAGATTCACTCTGCGTCTGACCCCAGGAGTGTGTGATGGGACAGTGTGGAGGGAGCTTCACTCAGTATGAACCTGCGAGTGTGTGATGGGAGGGTGTGGAGGGAGTTTCACTCTGTGTCTAATTCTGGGAGTGTGTGATGGGACAGTGTAGAGGGTGCTTCACTCTGTGTCTGACCCTGGGAGTGTGTGATGGGACGGCGTGGAGGGAGCTTCACTCTGTGTCTGACCCCAGGAGTGTGTGATGGGACGGCGTGGAGGGAGCTTCACTCTGTGTCTGACCCTGGGAGTGTGTGATGGGACGGCGTGGAGGGAGTTTCACTCTGTGTCTGACCCCAGGAGTGTGTGATGGGACAGCGTGGAGGGAGTTTCACTCTGTCATAGATGTTCGCCCCTTTGGCTGGAAGCCTGTGACTAGAGGAGTGCCACAGGGATCAGTTCTGGTTCCATTGTTGTTGTCATCTATATCAATGATCTGGATGACAATATGGTAAATTGGATCAGCAAATTGTGGATAACACCAAGATTGGAGGTGTAGTGGACAGTGAGGAAGGCATCAAAGTTTGCAGCAGGATCCAGACCAGCTGGAAAGATGGCAGATGGAATTTAATGCAGACAAGTGTGAGGTGTTGCACTTTGGGAGGACGAACTGGGGTATCTTACACAGTGAGTGATAGGATACAGAGGAGTGCAGTCGAACAGAGGGAACTGGGAGCAGATCCATAATTCCTTGAAAGCGGTGTCACAAGCAGATAGGGTCATAGAGGGAGCTTTTGGCACATCGGCCTTCATGAATCAAAGTATTGAGTACAGGAGTTGGAATGTTATGTTGAAGTTGTACAAGATGTTGTTGAGACCTAATTTGGATTAATGTGTACAGTTTTGGTCATCTACCTACAGGAAAGAAGTAAATAAGATTGAAAGAGTACAGAGAAAATTTACAAGGATGTTGTTGGGATTTAAGATCCTGAATTATAGGGAAAGGTTGAATAGGTTAGGACTGGAATGTAGTAGAATGAGGGGGAGATTTGATAGAAGTATACAAAGTTATGAAGGATAATGATAGAGTAAATGCAAGCAGGCTTTTTCCACTGTGGTTGGGTGAGACTAGAACAAGAAGTCATGGGTTAAGGGTGAAAGGTGAAATGTTTAAAGGGAACCTGAGGGGGAATTTCTTCACTCAGAAGGTGGTGAGAGTGTGGAATGAGCTGCCAGCAGAACTGGTGGATACAAGCTTGATTTCAATGCTTAAGAGAAGCTATATGGATGGAAGGGATATGGAGGGCTACGTTCCAGGTGAAGGTAGATTTCCCATTTTTCAGCTGGGGTGGTGAGTTCTTCTGACATCCACTATCAAAGATGTCGACCAGCTTCCTCAACTTAACTGATACCAGATTGTGCTGGAGGGCTGAGTGATCCTTCTCTTTGAGGGTCTGGACTCATCAGCAAGGGCAAGACAGGAGCCCCCTCCACCTCGGGCTCAGGCTAAAGGACTGCCCCAAACTTCCAGCCTGGGACAGGTCCAGAGGCTCAACCTCACCCATCACTGCCCATGATCTCAGGACCTGGGGACCTCCAGACTGTGTTTTTGGAGCAGCTAGTTCTGGGGCTACGGAATGGGATTTTGTACATTCTTTCATTGTCCTACCTGCTGCAAAGCTCGCTGGATGTCGATCCCTTGGCCCCAGGGAACAGCTGGGTTCGCCAGGCAATCTCCGGCATTTCCTCTGCGCGCGATGTCAATCCGAGTCTTGCGAAGATACTTGAAGGCTTCGGACAAGACCAGGACTCCGTCCAAGGTCATGGCTGATGTGTACTGTCAAGGTGGGGAAGGTGCAGATGTGAGGGAGCTGCTCCACACAGTTGGCAAATGGCATGGGCATCAGGAATTCTGGGAATCAGGGACACGAGAACAAAACACATGGTGCTGAGGGTGAAGACTTGCCCAGGTCTTTCAGAGAGGAGTCGGAATGAAGGGCATCACCTCCACCCACTTCTACTGTTGTGAATGGGAAGAGTGGCCTAGTCATTGGGTACATTTACAATGGAGGTTGGTAAGTTCTTGATTAATCAGGGTGTCAAATGTTACAGGGAGCAGGCAGGAGGCTGGGGTTGAGTGGAATAATAAATCAGCCCTGATGGAATGGTAGAGCAGACTGAATGGCCTAATTCTGCTCCTATGTCTATGATCTTATGGAGTAGGAGGAGGGAATGCTGAGACTTTACAAGGCATTGGCCAGACCGTACTTGGAGTATTGTGAGTAGTTTTGGGCCCTTTATCTAAGAAGGTATGTGCTGGCATTGGAGAGGGTTCAGCCGAGGTTCACGAGACAGATTCTGGAGGTGAAAGAGCTAACATATGAGGAGTGTTTGAAGGCTCTGGGCGTGTACTCGCTGCTGCTCATTGAAACCTATCAAATATTTAAAGGTCTGGATGGGCCAATTGTATTTTGGTCTTATGGGAACAGGGAGAGTAGGAGTGGGAACAGGGAATGCTAGGAGAGGAACAGGTGGGAATTGAAGGTGATAGATCAGTGAAACGTCCGCACCCTCTTGCTGTGCGGGGAGGGGGTGGGGGCAGGCCTGGGTGGCTGGTGACTTGGGTGTCTCACCTTGAGACGTTCCCGGTCCACACCCTGATACTCCTTGTTGTCCAGCCTCCTCCAGCGCTGCAGCAACTTGTCGACCATCTCGCTGTGTGGCCACACCATGTGGAAGCCCGTGACGTTGGCCCCTGCATACCGGAACATTGCCAGGTCCATGTCCAGGAACCCCTGCAATACCCAATGTCACCCAGTGTCACCCTCACATCCATCATTACCCAGTCAGCGTCACCCAGTCTCACCCAGTGTCACCCTCACACCCATCACTACCCAGTCAGCGTCACCCAGTGTCACCCAGTGTCACCCTCACTCCCATCATTACCCAGTCAGTGTCACCCAGTCTCACCCAGTGTCACCCTCACCCATCATTACCCAGTCAGCGTCACCCAGTCTCACCCTCACACCCATCATTACCCAGTCAGCATCACCCAGTCTCACCCTCACACCCATCATTACCCAGTCAGCCAGCATCAGTCAGCGTCACCCAGTGTCACCCAGTGTCACCCTCACACCCATCATTACCCAGTCAGCGTCACCCAGTCTCACCCAGTGTCACCCAGTGTCACCCTCACACCCATCATTACCCAGTCAGCGTCACCCAGTCTCAACCAGTGTCACCCAGTGTCACCCTCACACCCATCATTACCCAGTCAGCGTCACCCAGTCTCAACCAGTGTCACCCAGTGTCACCCTCACACCCATCATTACCCAGTCAGCGTCACCCAGTCTCACCCAGTGTCACCCTCACACCCATCATTACCCAGTCAGCGTCACCCAGTCTCAACCAATGTCACCCTCACACCCATCATTACCCAGTCAGCGTCACCCAGTCTCAACCAGTGTCACCCTCACACCCATCATTACCCAGTCAGCGTCACCCAGTGTCACCCAGTGTCACCCTCACACCCATCATTACCCAGTCAGCGTCACCCAGTCTCAACCAGTGTCACCCTCACACCCATCATTACCCAGTCAGCCAGCATCAGTCAGCCTCACCCAGTCTCAACCAGTGTCACCCTCACACCCATCATTACCCAGTCAGCGTCACCCAGTCTCAACCAGTGTCACCCTCACACCCATCATTACCCAGTCAGCCAGCATCAGTCAGCGTCACCCAGTCTCAACCAGTGTCATCCAGAATCACCCACACACCCAGTGTCACATATCTCAGTGTCAACCAGTGTTGCCCAGTGTCAGCCAGTGTCACCCAGGGCCACGCTCACACCTATCATCACCAACACAGCTAGTGTCACTTAGTATATCCAATTGTCAGCCAGCATCACCCAGTTTCAACCAGTGTTACCCAGTGTCACCCAGCATCTCACGTACACACAGTATCACAGACACATATAGCCAGTGCCATTCACACTACATACCCAGTGTCTCTCTCTCACACACACACACACACACACACACCCAGTGTGTGTATCCTCTCTCTCACACACAGTGTCACAGACACATATACCCAGTGCCATTCACACTTAAACACCCAGTGTCTCTCTCTCACACACACGCAGTGTTACACACTCATGCACACACTGTCATTCACAGATACATCCAGTATCTCGCTCACACCCCGTGTCTCTGTCTCACACACACACACACACACACACTGCCGCTCACACACCTAACGTGGGAGAGGTGGAAGGGTCCCTTGAGGAGTGGGTGGGAGAGGAGGAGAGGTCCTACTGAGTGGGGGATTGTGGTGGATTGGGGTGAAGAGAAATATCTCACCTACCAGAGTGGCGAAGATGTACTGATATCCCCGAATGTGTTTCCCTATGTTGATGATCTATGAGAGAGAGATTGAGAGCGAGAGAGAAAAAGAAAAAGTTCCTGGGAGCAGGGCCATCAACCAACATCAACCCACTTTCCCCAGACTCCCCTCCCCATGCACCTGCTAACTGATGTTGACACAAGGTGTGGTCATTTGGTCCATTGAATGAAGCTGATTGAGCCTGGCCTAGTCCAGGACAGGGCAGGAGCTGATAACATAGATCACTGTGGAGGAGTGGGGGGGGGGGGGGATGCCCCAGGGAGATCACACACACACCGCTCAGCAGCTCCAACTGAACAGAGAGAGCAGTGGCTGCCTTGCCACATAGGGATCATCCCACAAGCCAGAACCTCACCCCACCTCCCAGTATCAGCACAGAGCTGTGTGCCTAGTGTCTAAACCAAGTCTGCAGAGTTGGTACCCACCACCTGCTCCTCGTGTGCTGAATGCCCAGTCTGCTCTCGGTGTCTGCAATTCGTATACCCACTGTGTGCCAGTCAACTGCCAGTGTGCACCAGTCCGTTGCCAGTGTGTACTGATCGACTGTCAGTATTTTTATACCCAGTGTGTGCTGCTCAGATACCCAGTGAGTGCCACTCAACTGCCAGTGTGCACTAGTCGATTGCCAGTGTGCTGCTCATATACACAGTGTGTGACACTCAACTGCCAGTGTGCACTAGTCGATTGACAGTGTGCTGCTCATATACACAGTGTGTGACACTCAACTGCCAGTGTGCAGCAGTTGATTGCCAGTGTGTACTGCTCAACTGCTAATGTGTACTACTCAACTATCAGTGTTTGTAACCCAGTCTGTATTGCTTATATCCCTGATGTGTACTGCTTGACTGCCAGCATGTGCTGCTCATATACCCAGCGTGCGCTACTCAGCTGCCAAGGAGGACCACTTGACTGTCAGTGTTTGTATACCCTGTGTGTGCTACTCGTATACCCCATGTGTGCCACTCAACTGTCAGTATGTACCACTCGAATGCCAGTGTTTACAACCCTCATGCCCAGTGTGTACCACTCGTGTATCCAGTGCGGACACCACTCACATACCCAGTGTATACTACTCATATACCCAGAGTGTGACACTCACATACCCAGTGTGTGGCACTCACTTACCCAGTGTGTACCACTCACTCACCCTGTGTACTCATATACCCAGTGTGTACCGCTCATATACCCAGTGTGTACCACTCATATATCCAGTGTGTGACACTCACTTACCCAGTGTGTACCACTCATATACCCAGTGCGTACCACTCACTTACCCAGTGTGTACCACTCACATACCAAGTGTGTATCACTTGACTGCCTGTGTGCACCCATTTACATCCAGTGTGTACCACTTGACTGCCAGTGTGAACCCATTTACACCCAGTGTGTACCACCTGACTGCCAGTGTGCACCCATTTACATCCAGTGTGTACCACTCACATACCAGTGTCTGCCCACTCTCTTTCCAGTGTGTACTAGAACTAGGGGGCATAGCATCAAGATTAAAGGGAGTAGATTTAGGATGGAGATGAGGAGAAAGTTTTTTTCCCCAGTGAGTAATGAATCTGTGGAACTCTCTGCCACAGGCTACCTCATTAAAAGTACACTCAGTGGGCATGTTATGAGATACACCTGCCCAATAATGCAAAGATATGATCAGCCAATCATGTGGCAGCAAGTCAATGTACAAAAGCATGCTGACATGGTCAAGAAGATCATTTGTTCAGACCAACATCAGAACGGGAAAGAAATGTGATCTAAGTGACTTTGACTGTGGAATGACTGTCGATGCCAGATGAGGTGCTTTGAAAACCTCAGAAAGTGCTGACCTCCTGGGATTTTCATGTATAACAGTCTTGAGCATTTATTGAGTATGGTGCAAAAAGCAATCAGGCGAGCAGTGAGTGTGGGGATAATGCCTTGTTACTGACAGAGGTCAGAGGAGAATGACCAGACTGGTTGAAGTTGACAGGAAGGCAACAGTAACTCAAATAACCACACGTTACAACCATGGTGTGCCAAAGAGCATCTCTGAACGCACAACACATCGAACCTTGAAGTAGATGGGCTAGAGCCACAGGAGACAACAAACTCAGCAGCCACTTCATTAGATACAGGAGGTAATGAATAAAGTGATCAGTGGATGTATTTAAAACATTTGCATTGTAGGGGAAGTAAGGGGAACAGGGAAAAGGCTGAGAGATGGAGCTGAGTCCATGGACAGATCAGTCATGTTCTTACTGAATGGTGGAGCAGGCACAATGGACAGCCCAATCAGTGGTGGAAGCAGCGCAGAGAGGAGTAAATTAAAGTACAGAAGGGACACTGCCTTAGGAACCAGTGATCACAATATAATTGAGTTCAACTTGAAATTTGATAGGGAGAAAGTAAAGTCTGATATAGCAGTATTTCAGTGGAGTAAAGGAAATTACAGTGGTATGAGAGAGCAGTTGGCCAAAGTATATTGGAAGGAGCTGTTGGCAGGGATGTCAACAGAGCAGCAATGGTGTGCGTTTCTGGGAAAAATGAGGAAGATGCAGGATAGATGTATTCCAAAAATGAAGAAATACTCAAATGGCAAAATAGTCAAAGCTAATGTAAAAGCAAAAGACAGAGCATACAACAAAGCAAAAAATAGCAGGAAGATAGAGGATTGGGAAGCTTTTAAAAACCTACAGAAAGCAAATAAAAGAATCATTAGGAGGGAAAAGATGGAATACGAAAGCAAGCTAGCAAGCAATATCAAGATGGATAGTAAAAGCTTTTTCAAGTATGTAAAAAATAAAAGAGAAATGAGAGTGGCTATAGGACCACTAGAAAATGAGGCCGGAGAAATAATAATGAGGGACAAGGAGATGGCAGATAAACTAAATGAGAATTTAGTTCATGGTCATGCACTATGGTAGAAGAATTAAGTGTGCAGACTGTTTTCTAAACAGGGAGAAAATCCAAAAATCTGAGATGCAAAATGAATTGGGAGTCCTTGTGCAGAACGCCCTAAAGGTTAACTTGCAGGTTGATTCGGTGGTGAGAAGGCAAATGCAATATTAGCATTCATTTCAAGAGGTCGAGAATACAAGAACAGGGATGTGATGCTGAGGCTTTATAAGGCACTGGTGAAGCCTCACCTTGAGTATTGTGAACAGTTTTGGGCTCCTCATCTTAGAAAAAATGTGCTGATATTGGAGAGGGTCCAGAGGAGGTTCACAAGGATAATTCTGGGAATGAAAGGGTTATCATATGAGGAACGTCTGATGGTTCTGGGTTTGTACACGCTGTAATTGAGAAGGATGACGGGGGATCTCATCGAAACCTTTTGGATGTTTATAGACTGAGACAGAGTAGATGTGGAAAGGATGTTTCCCATGGTGGGGGTGTCTAGGACAAGAGGGCATAGCCTCAGGATAGAGAGGAATCGACTTAAAACAGAGATGCGGAGACATGTGTTTAGTCAGAAGGTGGTGAATTTGTGGAATTTGTTACCACGGGCAGCTGTGGCGGCCAGGTTGTTGGGTATATTTAACGCAGAGCCTGATAGGTTCATGATTGGCCACAACATAGAAGGTTATGGGGAGAAGGCTGGGGAGCAGGGCTCAGGAGGGGAGAAATGATCAGCCATGATTGAATGAAAAAAAATTCAGCCATGAGTGAATGGCCTAATTCAGCTCCTGTGTCTTTTGGTCAGATGGCCAGATACTGTAGCTGACTCCCGGTCCATAAGTCCTTATTGAGTGGTGGAGCAGGCTCAATGGGCTAGATGGCCGACTCTTGCTCCTAGTCCTTACTTCTTATTGAATGGTGGTGCAGGCACAACGGGCCAAATGACCAACCTTTGCTCCCAGTTCTTATGTGTTCTTATGTACCAAGAGTATAACCATCATCTACCTGGTGTCTGGGTGCTATGTACTCAGTGTGCGGACAGTGTGCCCATACCAGGCTCATTAGCTGCCCGCATTGTACTCTGTGTCTGTCCACACTGCACCCTGTGCCTGCCCACACCATGCCCTCTGTCTGTCCACACTGCACCCTGTGCCTGCCCACCATGCCCTCTGTCTGCCCACACCATGCCCTCTGTCTGTCCGCACCATGCCCTCTGTCTGTCCACACTGTACCCTGTGCTTGCCCACACCATGCCCTCTGTCTGCCCACACCATGCCCTCTGTCTGTCCACACTGTACCCTGTGCCTGCCCACACCATGCCCTCTGTCTGCCCACACCATGCCCTCTGTCTGTCCGCGCCATGCCCTCTGTCTGCCCGCACCGTGCCTATTGGTTGCCCGTACATACCTTCTGCTTGCCCACGTCATACCCTGTCTGTCCACACTGTACCTTGGTACATGATCAACGTGCGGACAGTGTGGTCACACCCACCCACCACCTGCCCCTGCCACTGTTACCTTGTTCATCACGGCGCTGAGCCTTTCGGCCTCGCAGTCGATGACCACGTGTCGATCCTTTCCCTTGTCCAGGTCCCTGAAGAGCATTCGGAAACCCTCCTCTGTGGTGGTCTCCATGCTGACAGCCGTAACCTGCCAGTTTCTCTCTGCTGCCGTGTCCAGCACTTTCTGTAACACTGACAGACCTGTGTAGGAGCCAGTGGTAGAGCATAAACACAGGGGGTCTCGGACCCCAGAGCCCAGGGGATCCAAACCCCCTTCCACTACCATCCAGATCTGCGCATGGGCAAGTGGCAGAGCACCGACACTGAGGGTCTCCGACCCCAGAGCCCAGGGGATCCAAATCCCCTTCCTTTTCCATCCAGACCTGCACACAAGCAAGTGGCAGAGTGCCAACACTGGGGGTCTCGGCCCCCAGAGCCCAGGGAATCCAAACCCCCTTCTACTACTATCCAGATCTGTGCATGGGCAATTGGCAGAGTGCCAACACCAAGGGTCTCAAACCTGGCACTAGGGGATTGGCCCAATGTCAATGCCTATGTCAGTGGCAGGGGATCCAAACCCACTCCCCCCATTACCCAGACCTGTGCAAGAGGCTACAAGAGGCTGGACCTGGCACCAGGAGTAACCATACCCATTCCTCCCCTACCCAGACTTGCACAGGAGTGAGTGGCCCAGTGCCAATAGCAATAGGCTGTTGGACCCAGCACCAGCAGCATCCAATCACCACTCCCCCAGCCCCCTCTTCCTCTTCCCACTGGAGTACGAGAAGCCAAAAATTGGGAGAGGCTTCAGGAGGGTGTGGAGGAGCCGAGGGAATGGGCCACAATGTGGCAGAGGGAGGATAAGATGAGACACTGTTGGTAGGGGGAGGATGTTTGAAGAGACCTTGTTGTCCCCAAGGCTGGCACAGAGGTGAAGTGGGAAGTGCTGCTCCCTACCAGCCTCAGAGACCCGGGTTCAATCCCAAGCTCTGTGTAGAGGGTAATGAATCTGTGAAATTCCTGGCCACAGATTGCTGTGAAGGCCAAGTCAATGGGAATATTTAAAACAGGGGTTGATCAGTTCTTGATTAGTCAGTCGGTCAAAGGTTATGGGGAGAAGGACAAAAGAACGGGGTTGAGAGAGACAATAAATCAGGCATGATGGGATTGTGGAGCAGACTCAATGGGATGAATGGCCTAATTCTGCTCCTACGTCTTAATACCATTAGGCCATTCAGCCCATCAATCCCATTCAACCCCATACACCTGTTCTCTCACCGTATCCTTTGATGCCCTGACCAATCAGGAATCTATCAACTTTCGCTTTAAATGTACCCACGTACCTGGCATCCAGGGCTGTCTGTGGCAGAGTATTTCACAGATTCACCACTCGTTGGTTAAAAAAAAATTCCTCCTCACCTCTGTGCTAAAAGGTCACCCCTCAATTTTGAGGCTGCGCCCTCTATTTCTGGATACCCCCACCAGAGGGAACATCCCTTCAACATTCGGTAGATTTCAACAAGATCCCCACACATTCTTCTAAATTCCAGTCAGTACAGGCCCAAAGCTGCCAAACACTCATCATATGTTAACCCTTTCATTCCTGTAATCATTCTCATGAATCTCCTCTGGACTCTCTTCGATGACAATACATCCATCGGAGGTATGGGGCCCAAAACTGTTGACATACTCCATGTGAGGCCTGAGTAGTGTCCTATAAAGGGTTGGCATTATTTCCTTGCTTTTATATTCTATTCCCCTTGAAATGAATGGCAACATTGCATTTGTCTTCTTTACTACAGACTCAACTTGGAAATTAACCTTCTGGGAGCCCTACACGAGGACTCTTAAGACCTTTTGCACCTCTGATGTTTGAATTTTCTCCCCATTTAGATAATAGACCACACTATTGTTCCTTCTACCAAAATGCATTATCATACATTTCCTAACACCGTAGTCCATCTGCCACTTTTTTGCCCATTCTTCCAATTTGTCCAAGTCGCATTCCTTCCTCAGCACTACCTACCCCTCCACCTATCTTCATATCATCTGCAAACTTTGCCACAAAGCCATCAATTCCACTGGCAAACAATGTGAAAAGTAGTGGTCCCAATACTGACCCCTGCGGAACACCGCTAGTCACCTTCAGACAACCAGAAAAGACCCTCTTTATTCCCACTCACTGCCTCCTGCCTGTCAGCCATTCCTCTGTCCATGCCAATATCTCTCCTGTAACACCACAGGATTTTATCTTGTTAAGCACCTCATGTGAGACACTTTATCAAATGCTTTCTGAAAATCTAAATAAATAACATCACTGACTCTTCTTTGTCCAGCCTGCTTGTTACTTCCTCAAAGAATTCTAACAGATTTGTAAAGCAAAATTTCCCTGCAGAGAAACCATGCTGACTTTGACATTTTATCATTAGTCTGCAAGTGCCCTGTAACTGCATTTTAATAACGGATTCCAACACTTTCCCAACCACTGAGGTTATGCTAACTGACCTATAATTTCCTGTTGTTTGTCTTCCTCCCTTCTTGAAGAGTGGAATGACATTTTCCTCCGGGACCATGCCAGAATCAAGTGATTCTTAAAAGATCATGGTCTATGCATCTTTTCAGCAACCTCTCTCAGGACTTTGGGATATAGTCCATCTGATCCAGGAGACTTATCCAGCTCAAGACCTTTCAGTTTGCCTAGTATTTTTTGCTTTGTAAAAGCAATGCCACTCACTCCTGCTCCCTGACACTCACGGACCTCTGCCATACAGCTAGTGTCTTCCACAGCAAAGACTAAAGCAAAATACTTATTAAGCTCATCTGTCATTTCTTTGTGCCTCATTTCTACCTCACCAGCAACACGCATAAAAGTTGCTGGTGAACGCAGCAGGCCAGGCAGCATCTCTAGGAAGAGGTACAGTCGACGTTTCAGGCCGAGACCCTTCGTCAGGACTAACTGAAAGAAGAGCTAGTGAGAAATTTGGAAGTGGGAGGGGGAGGGGGAAATCCAAAATGATAGGAGACGACAGGAGGGGGAGGGATGGAGCCAAGAGCTAGACAGTTGATTGGCAAAAGGGATATGAGAGGATCATGGGACAGGAGGCCTAGGGAGAAAGAAAAGGGGGAGGGGGGAAGAAAACCCAGAGGATGGGCAAGGGGTATAGTCAGAGGGACAGAGGGAGAAAAAGAGAAAAAGGAGAGAGAGAAAAAGAATGTGTGTATATAAATAAATAACGGATGGGGTACGAGGGGTAGGTGGGGCATTAGCGGAAGTTTGAGAAGTCAATGAAGTTTGAGAAGTTTGAGAAGGAATTTCTCTCCTTTTTCTCTTTTCTCCCTCTGGCCCTCTGACTATACCCCTTGTCCATCCTCTGGGCTTCCCCCCCCCCTTTCTTTCTCCCTGGGTCTCCTGTCCCATGATCCTCTCATATCCCTTTTGCCAATCACCTGTCCAGCTCTTGGCTCCATCCCTCCCGCTCCTGTTTTCTCCTATCATTTTGGATCTCCCCCTCCCCCTGCCACTTTCAAATCTCTTACTAGCTCTTCTTTCAGTTAGTCCTGATGAAGGGTCTCAGCCCGAAACGTCGACTGTACCTCTTCCTAGAGATGCTGCCTGGCCTGCTGCATTCACCAGCAACTTTAATGTGTGTTGCTTGAAATTCCAGCATCTGCAGATTTCCTCCTGACTACCTCACCAGCATTATTTTCCAGTGGTTCAAATCAACCCATCTTTGTTTTATTCTTTACAGAACTGAATAATGTTCTTATGTTCTAATGAAAAATCTTTTAGTATCCTGCTTTATAAATATCTCATCTTTTCCTTTCTTATGGCTTTTTTAGTTGCCTTTTGTTGGATTTTAAAAACGTCCTAATCATCCAACTTCCTACTCACTTTTGCTACCTTATATGCCCTTTCCTTGGCTTTTATTCAGTCTTTAACTTCCCTTGTCAGCCACAGTTGCCTCACCCTGTCATTTGAGAACAACTTCCTCTGTGGAACATATCTATCCTGCGCCTTGTGAACTATTCCCAGAGACTTCAGCCATCTCTGCTCTGCTGTCATCCCTGCCAGTATCCCCCTCCAATCCACCTGGGCAAGCTCTTCTCTCATGCCTCTGTAATTCCCTTTATTCCATTGTGATACTGATACATGTGACTTGCGCTTCTCCCTCTCAAATTGTAGTATGAATTCAATCATATTATGCTCACTGCCTACACATCACCCAGTCTAAGATAGCCTTTTCCTTAGTGGGCTTGAGCACAAGCTGCTCTAAAAAGTCATCACGTAGGCATTCAACAAATTCCCTCTCTTGCGATCCGACACCAATCTGATTTTCCCAATCCCCTTGCATATTGAAGTCCCCCATTACAATTGTGACATTACCCTTATTACGTGCCTTTTCCAGTTCCCTTTGCAATATCAACCCCAGATCTTGGGGTAGAGATGGCCAATTCCTGCTTTACATTCTGTAGCACTTCCCAGAGGAGAAGCAGGTGTTTAATCATACCTCGGTCTGCATCGTAAATGTACACAAACTTCTGCCACTTGTAGTGTTCAATGAGACTGAGCAAAGCATTCTGGATGTCTGGTCTCATCTGGATCACAAATTGGTTGGAGGTGTCGACAGGAAAGCTGGGGGTGATGAACGAGAGGTGCAGAGCTCCACAGAACGAGCTGAGTGTGTTTACCGTCTTCCTGTCGTAGAAGCCGAAGATGGCGTAGACTCCACGGGCAAACAGTGAGCAGACTGAGAAAGAGAAACAGAGCATATCTCAGAGGGGAAGCACAGAGGAGCTTGGGCGTCAAATAAATGAGACATCAGTAACAGTGGCATTTGCCAAGGGCTCCCTCTCAGGCCCAGAGTGGGTAAAGGGGTGAAGAGAGTGGTCTGCTGCCGCAGACCAGTCTGGATATAAGGAAGAAGGATTTGACTGCTGGATATTGCAGACTCATTCCTCACCTCATCCTCCACCTGAACTCAGCTCAAAGAGTCAAAGGGCAATACAGCACAGAAACAGATCCCTTTGTGCCAAATTGTTATTCTGTCTATTCCCATTGACACACATCCAGACCATAACCCTCCATAGCTCTCTTATCCAAGTGCTGAAACCTGCAGAAGGTTGTAAACCAGCCTGCTCCATCGTGGGCTCTAGCCTCCCAGCATCGAGGACACCTTCAAAAGGCAATGCCTCAAAAAGGCAGCATTTGTCATTAAGGACCCTCACCACCCAGGACAAGCCCCCTTCTCATTGCTACCATAAGGGAGGAAGTACAGAAGCCAAAAGACTCACACTCAGTGTTTCAGGAACAGCTTCTTCCCCTCTGCCATCAGATTTCTGTATGAACAATGAACCCATGAACACATCCTCAATATTTTTCCTCCGTTTTTGCAGTACTGATTTAATTTATATATATACAGTATATATTTCTTGCAATTTATAATTTTATTCCAATGTACCGCTGCTGCAAAACAACAAATTTCATGACATATGCCATTCATATTAAACCTGATTCTAAGTGTAAGGGGTTTCTTCTTTTATGTTACTGTGAAGGCTAACAAAATGGCTTCTTTGTTATGTTATAATTAAAAATGGCTTTTCTGTAATAATAACTGCGATGTAAGGAGTTCTCTCTCTCTCTCTCCACTTGTTTGTGTTATATTATTGATAAGAGAGAGAATGAACCAATTGGGATAGATGTTATTCTTTCTTGTGTGTCTGTAAGCTATTGTTTTGCAGGGCTTTGGGGCAGAAGGTGCGATGGGGACAGGGAGAGGAGGCATGATGCTGTAAGCTGGGTGGCGGAATGGACCACGAGCAGGAGTCCAAGGCCCAGGGTCTTCGGGGAGGAAAGGAGATGTAGACGAACACGTGTGGAGCGTCTGGTCGACTACCGTGGTTGGTCCCAGGCGGCAGGTCAAGGAGGTCGGAGGGGATCGAATGGTGGAAAGAAGAGTCCGTTAATCGAGCTCCAACCGTTGTGCATGGAGTGGTTGAACCTTGATAAGTTTGGCGCCTTTTATTTTCCTTTTATATTTTATCTCTATTAATTACATAGTCCCAGTAAGATCTATAAAGTGTAATCATTTAATCGCATATGGTGTACTGTCTGTTATTTGGCGGTGTGGGGTACATCACACAGCATCCACACAAACTTGATTACCCAGTTTGGCGGGGCCGAAGGCTGCTCCCCCTAGACAGAAGTGAGCTGAGAGAGCCTGAGGCTTAACAGGGGGCTACATAAATCTCACTTATCCAAACATTTCTTAATGTGGAAATCAAACCCGCATCCATCACATCCACTGGCAGCTTGTTCCACACTCTCATCATGCTCTGAGTGAAGATACTCTCTCTCAGATTCCCTGTATATATTTCACCTTTCACCCTTACCCCAAGACCTCTAATTGTGGTCTCACCCAACCTCTGTAGTTCCCTTTAGTCCACTGTAATACTGATACATCTGACTTTAGCTTCTTCTCAAATTTCAGGGTGAATTTGGTCATATTATGATCACTTGCTCCTGAGGGTTCTTTTACCTTAAGCTCCCTAAACAATTCCGGTTCATTGCACAACACCCAAACCAGAACTGCTGATCCACTGGTAGGTTCAACCATGACCTGCTCTAAAAAGCCATCTCGTGTGCACGTTAGAAATTTTGGGATGCAACACTGACCTAATTTTCCCAGTCTATTGAAAGCCCCTGTGACTATTGTGACACTGCCTCTTTGGCATGCATTTTCTATCTCCCATAGTAATTTGGAGACCACATCCTTACTACTTTTTGGTGGTCTGTAATCAACTCCCATCAGCGTTGTTTTACCCTGGCAGTTCCATAGCTCTATCCACAATGATTCAATACCTTCCTACCCCATGTTGCCTCTTTCTAATGATTTGATTTCAGTTTTTGCCAACAGAGCAACGCCACCCCCTCTGCCTTCCCGCTTATCCTTTTGATACAACATGTATCCTTTGACATTAGGCTCCCAGCTATAATCTTCTTTCAGCCATGATTTCAGTTATGAGGAAAGATTGAACAGGCTGGGGCTGTTTTCCCTAGTGTGCCAGGAGTACAAGGGGAGATTTAACAGGTCTATAACATTATGACAAGCAATGATATGTAGATAAGAATATTTTTCCTAGCAGGGAAGCATGACGCACAGAGGGCAGAGGTTAAAGGTGAGAGAGGAAAATTTAAAAGAAATGTGTGGGACAAGTTGTTTTTTTTACACAGAGTGGTGGGTACCTGGAACAAGTTTAATATGGGTACCTGAATTGTTGAGTGTGTGTCTTCAGGCTTCTGTACCTCCTCCCTGATGGGAGAAATGTGAACAGGGCATGTCCTGGGTATTGGGGGCACTTAAGGATGGACGCTGCCTTTTTGAGGCATCGCTCCTTGAAGATGTCCTGGATACTATGGAAGCTAGTCCCCATGATGGAGCTGACTAATTTTACAACTCTCTGCAGCTTACTTCAATCCTGTGCAGTAGAACCACCCCCCCCCACCCTTCCCCACACCAGATGGTATGGTGGGGGCAGATACACTGGAGATATTTTGTAAAAACTCTAGACACATGGATAAAAGAAAACTGGAGGGTTATTGGCTGTGTTGGAGCGAAGGGTTAGGTTGATATAGGTCAGTATAAGATTGCGGGCTAAAGCACCTTCACTGTGCTCCACTGTTCGACATTCTACGTTCCATCTACTTGTGTTGTGTATATGTACTGTTCTGCGTTGGATGTTGTCTGTATATATCACCCACATATTATCCAGACATGGGATGAGTGCACTGACCAGATGTTCTGCATGTACTCTGTTCAAATGAAAAATATATTCTCCATCTGGCAAATTGGAGTCATTTAAAAGTGAAATACTGGCACCTCAGGGCTACTCTTCCGATAGGGACAAGTCCGGGAAACCCTGGAGGTTTAGAAGAATAATTCAGGGAATAAAAGGGTTAATATATGAGGAGAGTTTGATGGCTCTGGGCCTGTACTCACTGGAGTTTAGAAGAATGAGGCAGGGATCTAATTGAAAACTATTGAATATTGAAAGGGTGAGATAGTGTGGATGTGGAGAGGATGTTTCCTATATTGGGGTATTCTACAAAAACAGGGCCCAGCCTCAGAATAGAATGACATCCATAAAGAACAGGATTGAGGAGGAATTTCTTTAGCCAGAGGTGGTGAAACTGTGGAATTCATTGTGGAGGCCAAGTCTTTGGGTATATTGAAAGCAGAGTTTGATAGGTTCTTGATTACTCAGGGCATCAAAGGTTACAGGGAGAATGGGGTTGAGAGGGATAGTAAACCAGTCATGACAGAATGGTTGAGTAGACGTGGCCTATTTCTACTCCTGTTTCTTATGGTATTGTACATTAACAAGATGGCATCCGTTAGTCTTGCAAGACCATGGATCTGTGCCTGGAAAGTCTTCACTCTCCAGGGCACAGGCCTGGGCAAGGTTGTGTGGAAGACCAGCAGTTGCCCATGCTGCAAGTCTCCCCTCTCCACGACACCAATGTTGTCCAAGGGAAGGGCATTAGGACCCATACAGCTTGTCGTCGCCGAGCAATGTGCGATTAAGTGCCTTGCTCAAGGACACAACACGCTGCCTCGGCTGGGGCTCGAACTCACGACCTTCAGGTCGCTAGTCCAATGCCTTAACCACTTGGCCACCTGCCCATGTACATTGAGGCTGGATAAAGAAAGGGAGGTACGTGCCACTATAGAGAACTGAAGACAGGAGCACAGAAGTCTTGGCTCAGAAAGGACCCTGTTTACAGTTACTGTTCTATCTATTTGCTACGTATGCCTACAGAAAAAGAATCTCGGGGTTGTATGTGGTGACATATATGTACTCTGATAAATTTTTACTTTGAACTTTGATAGTAGAAGGGCAAAGCTGAGCACTACTGAAGCAGGTTAAGGGGAATCCAAGAGCATCAAGTGCAAGGGGGTAACCAAGGAAAAAGTAGTCTCATCTGGAGATCAAGGTGGCAATGTGTTTGTGCAGCCAAAGGGTTTAGATGAGGTATTAAATGAATACAAATCCATGAGTCCACTGGAGGCCGGAGGCTGAACTGAGTGTTTGGGAGGGGGCAATGGGGGGTTTGTTTAGCTGTTGTGTTGTTGTTTGTTCTGTTTTGTTTTATTATGTTTGGTGTTGTTCTGCTGGGCAGGCTATGTTAGCGCTGGAATGTGTGACACTTTCTGGTTCGCAGATTTATGTACGTGTACTTCAAAACCGGGAGTGGAATGCATGTTGTGTGTTAACAACTAACACGTCAAGAATGTGTTGGTGGGAGGCCCGCGAAGCAGGCACCTTTCCTCCCACCCTACCCACACACATACACCGTCCTCTAACCCCAGGACAGGCTGTCTTTGTCGGCCTCCAGCACACTCATGAAATCACAGACATCAGAACGTAGAATAGTATAGCAGAGGAACAGGCCTTCCAACTAATTAATTTAGTCATCAGATGGCTAACTAATCTCTCCTGCCTACACCATATCCATAACCTTCCATTTCCCTCACATCCATGTGCCAATCTAAACATCTGCTAAAATCTCTGATGTCCCTGCCTCTGTCAGCACCCCGGGCGGCACATTCCAGGCAGCCACTGCTGTCTGTGTGAAAAACTTACCATCTCCTTTGAAATTACCCCTTTTCACCTTAAATGCACGTCCTCTGGTATTAGATGTTTCAACCCTGGGAAAAAGTAACTCTCTGTCTACTCTATCTATGCCTTTCATAGTTCTTGCATAATCTCCCAGAACCTCATAAGCTCCACACAACCCTGGAACATCTGGACAGCAAAGATGCATACATCAGGATGATCTTTATTGATTACAGCTCAGCATTTAACACCTCAAAACCAAACTGTAAACTCCAAGACCTGGGCCTCAATACCCCCTTGTGTAATCCGATCCTGGATTTCATCACTTGTAGACCTCAGTGAGCTTGGATTGGCAAAGACATCTCCTCCACAACCTCTACCAACACAGGAGAACCACAGGGATGTGTACTTAGCCCCCTGCTCTACTTGCTTTACACCTAATACTGTGTGGGTAAGTACAGCTCCAACACCACAAGTGTTCTGACGGCACCACTGTTATGGGCTGTATCAAAGGGAGTGATGAATCAACATACAGGAGGGAGATTGAAGATTTGGCTGAGTGGTGTAATAACAACAACCCCTCACTCAATGTCAGTAAGTCCAAGGAACTGATAGCAGACTTCAGGAGAGGGAAACCAGAGGACAATGAGCCAGCAATCAACAGAGAGTCAGAGGTGGAGACAGTCAGTAACTTTAAATTCCTGGGTGTCACTATGTCAGAGGACCTGTCCTGGACCCATCAGATCAATATTATTGTGAAGAAAGCACGACAGCACATCTACTTCCCAGGGGTCTGCCAAGGATTGGCATGTCATCGAAAACCTTGACAAACTTCTATAGATGTGTGGTGGAAAGTGTGCTGACTGGCTGCTTTACCGCCTGGTATGGAAACACCAATCTGTTTGAGCAAAAAATCCCTCAAAAGGTAATGGATTCGGCCCAATACGTCATGCATAAAACCCTCCCATCCATTGAGCACATCCACATGAAACGTTGCCATAGGAAAGCAGCATCCATCATCAAAGATCCTCACCACCCAGGCCATGTTCTTTTCTCACTGCTGCCGTCAGGTGGAAGGTCTCTACACTCTAAGCCTCTAAGCCTCAGGACTCACACCACCGGGTTCAAGAACAGTTACTACCCCACAACCATCAGGCTCTTCAACAAGAGGGGATAAGCTACACTCATTTAAGGACTCTGTTACTTTGTTATTTCATATCTATTTACTTATATCTGCGTTTACACAGTTTATTTACAGTTTACAGTTCCTGATGTTTACAGTTACTGTTCTATAGGCTTGCAAAGTTTGGCCCACAGAAAAAGAACCTCAGGGTTGTTTGTGGTGGTATGTTTGTACTTCGATACTAATTTTTACCTTGACTCTGACAAAAATCTCAATCAAATCTCCCCTCAGCCATTGCTGCTCCTTAATCTGAACTCCCCGAAGCCTCCATACTCCTTGATGAGACCTCCTCTCAGCCTACATCAATCCTCTTTCAAATCTCTCCTCAGCCTCCATCCCTCCTCAATCAGATCTCCCCTCAGCCACCGTCCCTCCTCAATCAGATCTTCCCTCAGCCTCCATCCCTCCTCAATCATAGTTCCCCTCAGCCTTCATCACTCCTCAATCAGATCTCCCCTCAGCCTCCGTCACCTCAATCATAGTTCCCCTCAGCCTCCATCCCTCCTCAATCAGATCTCCCCTCAGCCTCCATCCCTCCTCAATCAGATCTCCCATCAGCTTCCGTCACCTCAATCAGATCTCCCCTCAGCCTCCATCACCTCAATCAGATCTCCCCCCGCCTCTGTCCCTCCTCAATCAAATCTTCCGTCAGCCTCCATCCCTCCTCAATCCGATCTCCCCTCAGCCTCCATCACCTCAATCAGATCTCCTCTCAGCCTCCATCACCTCAATCAGATCTCCCCCAGCCTCCATTCCTCCTCAATCAGATCTTCCCTCAGCCTCCATCCCTCCTCAATCCGATCTCCCATCAGCTTCCGTCACCTCAATCAGATCTCCCCTCAGCCTCCATCACCTCAATCAGATCTCCCCCCGCCTCTGTCCCTCCTCAATCAAATCTTCCGTCAGCCTCCATCCCTCCTCAATCCGATCTCCCCTCAGCCTCCATCACCTCAATCAGATCTCCTCTCAGCCTCCATCACCTCAATCAGATCTCCCCCAGCCTCCATTCCTCCTCAATCATATCTCTCCTCAGCCTCCATCACTCCCGAATCGGATCTCCCCTCAGCCTCCATCCCTCCTCAATCCGATCTCCCCTCAGCCTCCATCACCTCAATCAGATCTTCCCTCAGCCTCCATCACCTCAATCAGATCTCCCCCCACCTCCATCCCTCCTCAATCAGATCTTCCCTCAGCCTCCATCCCTCCTCAATCCGATCTCCCCTCAGCTTCCATCACCTCAATCAGATCTCCCCTCAGCCTCCATCACCTCAATCAGATCTTCCCTCAGCCTCCATTCCTCCTCAATCATATCTCTCCTCAGCCTCCATCACTCCCGAATCGGATCTCCCCTCAGCCTCCATCCCTCCTCAATCCGATCTCCCCTCAGCCTCCATCCCTCAATCAGATCTCTCCTCAGCCTCCGTCCCTCCTCAATCAAATCTCCCCTCAGCCTCCATCCCTCCTCAATCAGATCTCTCCTCAGGCATTTATAACCATATAACCATATAACAATTACAGCACGAAAACAGGTCATCTCGGCCCTTCTAGTCTGTGCTGAACTCTTACTGGAATATACTCTTTTTACCGCAATATAGAGACATGCAATAGAATCTATGAAAAACTATTGTAAACAAGGACTGACAAATAAGCAATATGCATAAGACCGTAAGATATAGGAACAGAATTCGGCCTTTTGGCCCATTACGTCTGCTCCGCCATTTCATCATGGCTGGTCCAATTTTCCCCTCAGCACCAATCTCCTGCCTTCTCCCCATAACCCTTCATGCCCTAACCAACAAAAAAAACCTATCAAACTTTGCCTTAAATGTACATAAAGTGCTGGCCTACACAGCTGCCTGTGGCAAAGAATTCCATAAATTCACCATTCTCTGGCTGAAGAAATTCCTTCTCATTTCTGTTCTAAAAGGGTGCCCCTCCATTCTGAGGCTGTGTCTTCTGGTCTTGGACTCACTCGTGCAGGAAACATCCTCTCCACATCCACTCTATCAAGGCCTTTCACCATTCGATGGGTTTCAATGAGCTCACCCCTCATTCTACTGATTTTTAGTGAATGCAGGTCATCAATTGCTCTTCATATGACAAGGTAATCCTGGAATCATTTTTGTGAACCTCCTTTGAACACTCTCCAGTTTCAGCACATCCTTTTGAAGATAAGGTGCCCAAACCTGCTCACAATACTCAAGTGAGGCCTCACCAATGCTTTATACAATCTCACCATCAGATCCTTGCATTCATA
Source organism: Mobula birostris (assembly GCF_030028105.1). Classification (NCBI taxonomy): domain Eukaryota; kingdom Metazoa; phylum Chordata; class Chondrichthyes; order Myliobatiformes; family Myliobatidae; genus Mobula; species Mobula birostris. The sequence goes on from NC_092376.1 coordinate 171,959,212, forward strand.
TTCTAATCTCTTTGAAATTAATGTTAACATTGCATTTGCCTTCCTCACCCCAGACCCAATCTGCAGATTAACCTTTAGGGAATCCTGCACAAGGACTCCCAAGTCCCTTTGCACCTCAGCTTTTCATATTTTCTCTCTATTTAGAAAATAGTCAACCCTTTCATTTCATCAACCAAAATGCACGACCATGCACTTCCTGAGACTGTATCCCATCTGCCAGGTTTTTGCCTGTTCTCCTAATCTGATTAAGTCCTTCTGTAGCCTCTGAAAAGAACCTGCCTCTCCACCTATCTTCATATTGTCTGCAAACTTTGCAACAAAGCCATCAATTGCATCATCCAAATCATTGACAAATAACGTATAAAGAATCAGCCCTAACACAGACCCTTGTGGGGACACACTAGTCACCGGAAGCCAACCAGTAAAAGTTCTCTTTTGTCCCACTCTTTGTATCCTGCTAATCAGCCTATGCTTTATCCATGCTAGAATCATTCCTGTAATACCATAGCTCGTAGATTGTTAAGCAGCCTCACATGTGGCGCCTTGTCAAAAGCCTTCTGAAAATCCAAGTACACAACATCAATGAATTCTCTTTTGTCCATCCTGCTTGTTATTTCCTCAAAGAACTCTAACAGATTTGTCAGGCATGATTTCCCTTCTCAGGAACCATGCTGAGTTTGACTTATCTTGTCATTAGTCTCCAAATACCCCGAAACCTCATTCTTAATAACAGACTCCAACACTTTCTGAAACACTGAGGTTAGGCTAACTGGCCTATGATTTCCTTTCTTTTGCCTTCCTCTCTTCTTAAAGACTGAAGTGTCATTTTCAATCTTCCAGTCCTCCAGGACCATGCCAGACTCAAGTGATCCTTGAAAGATCATGACCAATGCATCCGTTATCTCTTCAGCAACCTCTCTCAGGACACTGGGATGTAGTCCATCTGATCGAGATGACTGATCCACCTTAAGACCTTTGAGTTTGCCTAGCATTTTTTCCTTTGCAATAGCATGGCACTCACTCCTGCTCCCTGACACTCACGGATCATTCAGGAGGGTTGGAAGCTGAGAGGGGATCTGATTGAGAAGGGATGGAGGCTATCGATGAGAGAATAGGACCAATCAAGTATGACAGTGGAAAAGTGTGTATGGAACCATAGGAGGTAGCCGAGATACTTAATGAATACTTTGATTCAATATTCACTAGGGAAAAGGACCTTGGCGATTGTAGAGATGACTTACAGTGGGCAGAAAAGATTGAGCATATAGACATTAAGAAAAAGGATGTGCTGGAGCTTTTGGAAAGCATCAAATTGGATAAGTCTCTGGGACCAGACGAGATATACCCCAGGCTACTGGGGGAGGTGAGGGAGGAGATTGCTGAGCCTCTGGCAATGATCTTTGCATCATCAATGGGGACGGAAAGGGTTCTGGAGGATTGGAGGGTTGCAGATGTTGTCCCCTTATTCAAGAAAGGGAGTAGAGATAGCCCAAGAAATTATAGACCAGTGAGTTTCACTTCAGTGGTTGGTAAGATGATGGAGAAGATCCTGAGAGGCAGGATTTATGAACATTTGGAGAGGCATAATATGATTAGGAATAGTCAGCATGGCTTTGTCAAAGGCAGGTTGTGCCTTACGACCCTGAATGAATTTTTTGAGGATGTGTCTAAACACATTGATGAAGGTAGAGCAGTGGGATCCAAGGGGACATTGCTTTGTGGATCCAGAACTGGCTTGCCCACAGAAGGCAAGGAGTGGTTGTAGACGGGTCATATTCTGCATGGAGGTCAGTTACCAGTGGAGTGCCTCAGGTATCTGTTCTGGGACCCTTTCTCTTCGGATGTTTATAAATAACCTGGATGAGGAAGTAGAGGGATGGGCTAGTAAATTTGCTGATGACACAAAGGTTGGGGGTGTTGTGGATAGTGTGGAGGGCTGTCAGAGGTTACAGCGGGACATCAATAGGATGCAAAACTGGGCTGAGAAGTGGCAGATGGCGTTCAACCCAGATAAGTGTGAGGTGGTTCATTTTGGTAGGTTAAATATGATGGCAGAATATAGTATTAATGGTAAGACTCTTGGCAGTGTGGAGGATCAGAGGGACCTTGAGGTCCAAGTCCATAGGACACTCAAAGCTGCTGTGCAGGTTGACTCTGTGGTTACGAAAGCATATGGTGCATTAGACTTCAGCAATTGTGGGACTGAGTTTAAGAGCCAAGAGGTAATGTTACAGCTATACAGGACCCTGGTCAGACCCCACTTGGAGTACTGTGCTCAGTTCTGGTCACCTCACTATAGGAAGGATGTGGAAACTATAGAAAGGGCACAGAGGAGATTTACAAGGATGTTGCCTAGATTGGGGAGCATGCCTTATGAGAATAGGTTGAGTGAACTTGGCCTTTTCTCCTTGGAGCGACAGAAGATGAGAGGCGACCTGATAGAGGTGTACAAGATGATGAGAGGCATTGATTGTGTGGATAGTCAGAGGCTTTTTCCCAGGGCTAAAATGGCTAACGCAAGAGGGCGCAGTTTTAAGGTGCTTGGAAGTAGGTACAGAGGGGATGTCAGGAGTAAATTTTTTTACGCAGAGAGTGGTGCGTGCATGGAATGGGCTGCTGGCGACAGTGGTGGAGGTGGATACAATAGGGTGTTTTAAGAGGCTCCTGGATAGGTACATGGAGCTTAGAAAAATAGAGGGCTATGGGTAACCCCAGGTAATTTCAAAAGTAAGTACATGTTCAGCACAGCATTGTGGGCTGAAGGGCCTGTACTATGTTTCTATGATTAGCGATCTGATAAAGGAGTGATGGAGCTGACGGGAGATCTGATAGAGGAGGAATGGAGCTGAGGGAGATCTGATAGAGGAGTGATGGAGCTGGGGGAGTTTTGATAGAGGAGGAATGGAGGCTGAGGAGGGATCTGATAGAGGAGGGATGGAGGCTGAGGAGGGATCTGATAGAGGAAGGATGGAGTGGATGGGAAATCTGATAGAGAAGTACCCTACATTGATAATAAATGTTCTTAGACTTTTGATTTTGGAAACAGAATCAGACTTATTATCACCGACATGCTGTATGTTATGGAATGTGTTGTCTTTCAGTAGCAGTACAATACAAGACATAAAATAACTATATAAGGTACAATAAGAAAAATAAAAAAAACGAAGTCCAATGTCAATGGTAAAAAAGTTATGAGGAAAAAAAAGGTATCAGGGATAGGCTTAATCTGCATTTGGGAAGATTTGGTTAATCAACAACTTAATCTGTACTTGGAAAAGAAGGGATTAGTCAGCAATGGTACGCATTTGTTCAGCATGGATCCTGTCAGAGTACTGTCCTGTCCAAAGAGGCAACAAAGAGAACTGATGAACGTGATGTAGTGTACAGTAAGGGCTTTGACAAGGTTGGACTGGGGAGACTGGTCCAACAGATTGGAGCCCATGGACTTCAGTAAACTTTGACAAGTTGCCCCTAGAGAGACTGTCCAAAAGGTTCGGGCACATAGAGGTCTGAGAGGTCTGTGACAAGGTTGCGCTGCGGAAACTCATCCAACAGGCTGGAGCCCAGGGAACCAGGAAAAGTAGGCAAAGCAAAACTAGCTCAGTGAAAGGAGGTGGAAGTGAAGGACAAAGTTTCAATTGCTGCCTATAAGCCAATGACTGGTGGTCTCCTACAGGCACTGGTGCTGGGTCCCTAACTAGCTTTTAGAAGTATTAACAACTTTGAAATGAATGTATATAGGAGGTATGGTTATACCATTAAAAATGACACAAAAAGTGATATTGAGTGAGGGGATAAAGGTAACTGCAGAATGATATTGATTAGTTGTAAAATATTATATTAAACAATGGCAGAGCAACGGGAGTTGAACTTTAATCAAAGTAAGTGTCAGTTGATCTCTTTGGTAGGGCAACAGGAAATCTGGGATTCAGAGATCCCGTATTGTGTACAGAGCAATTTGGTGTTCAAAGATCTCAAATTGTATACAGACGGATTTGATGTATAAGGATCCTGTATTGTGTACAAGGATCCTGGATCTGGATTATGTATGGAGGGATTTGGTATCAGAGAATCCCGGATTGTGTACAGAGGGATTTGGTGTACAGGGATCCTGGATTATGTAAAGAGGGACTTGGTGTACAAGGATCCCAGATTATGTAAAGAGGGATTTAGTGAACAAGGATCCCATATCCTGATTTTATACGAAGTTAGTTGCTGTACAAGATCCCGGTCTGTTTACTGAGGGATTCTAGATCCCGAATCATGTTCAGAGGGATTTGGTGTATCAGGATCCTGGATCAAGTACATAAGGATTTGGTTTATGACGCTTTTATAATGAACTTTTAAAAATCAATTGTTTCCGGCATGGCTTGGAGGACTGGAAAATTGCAAATTGCAAATTCCACTCTTCAAGAAGGGAGAGAGGCTGAAAGAAGGAAATTATAGACCTGTTATCTGACCTCAGCGGTTGGGAAGATGTTGGAGTCGATTGCTAAAGATGTACAAACGTTGTAGTTCCATGATACTTGGAAGCACATGATTCAGTAGAAAATAGTCAGGATGGTTTCCTTAAGGGAAAATCTTGCCTGACATATTGATTGTAATTCTTTGAAGAAATAACAAGCAGGATTGGCAAAGGTAATTCAGTTGATGTTGTGTATTTGGATTTTCAGAAGGTCTTCGACAAGGTGCCACACATGAGGCTGCTTACCAAGTTAACAGCCCATGATATTACAGGAAACATACTAGAATAGACAGAGCAGTGGCTGATTGGCAGGAGGCAAAGAGTGGGAATAAAGGGAGCCTTTTTTGGTTGACTGCTGGTGAGTAGTGGTGTTCCATAGGGGTCTGGGTTAGGATCGATTCTTTTTACATTATATTTCAATGATTTGGATGACAGAATTGATGGCTTTGTGGCCAAATTTACAAAGATAGGTGGTGGGACAGATAGTTTTGAGGAAATAGAGAGGCTACAGAAAGAGATAGACAGATTAGGAGAATGGACAAAGAAATGGCAGATGGAATACAGTGTCGGAAAGTGTATGGTCAAGCACTTTAGTTAAAAATAATAAAAGCGTAGACTATTTTCTAAACAGGGAGAAAATTCAAAAATCTATGGTGCAAGTGGACTTGGGAGTCCTTGTGCAGGATTCCCTAAAGGCTAATTTGCATGTTGAGTCGGTGGTGAAGAGGGCAAATGCAATGGTAGCATTCATTTCAAGAGGACTAGAATATAAAAGCAAGGACAGAATGTTAAGGTTTTATAAAGCACTGGTGATGTCTCACTGAGAGTATTGTTAGCAGTTTGAGGCCCCTTACCTCAGACAGGAGGAGCTAACATTGGAGAGGATTCAAACGAGATTCACGGATTCAATGGCTTGGCATATGAATAGCGTTTGATTGGTCTGGGCCTGTATTCATTGGAATTCAGAAGAATAAGGGGTGACCTCATTGAAACCCATTGAATGGTGAAAGGCCTTGATAGAGTGGATGTGGAGAGGATGTTTCCTGTGTTGGGAGAGTTGAAGACCAGAGGACATAGCTTCAGAATAGTGGCACGTACATTTAGAAAAGAGTTGAGGTGGTATTTCTTTAGCCAGAGAGTGATGATTCTGCAGAATTTGTTGCTCTTCATGGCTGTGGAAGCCAAATCATTGGATATATTTTAGGCAGATGTTAATAGGTTCTTGATTAGTCAGGGCATGAAGGGATAAGGGAAGAAGGCAGGAGACTGGGGACGAGTGGGAAAGTGGATAAGCCATAATGAAATGGCAGAGCAGACTCGATGGGCCAAATGGCCTAATTCTGGTCCTATGTCTTTTGTTTTTCTAGTGCACAAGTGTAAAGGTGATCAAAATAATCATTACTCCAGATCCAATGCAGCACAAAAAAACAATAGGATAAAGCACGCACTAATAAAGAAATAAAAAATATAAATACATAAGGTACATAAAAGACATAAATTGATTGGATGTGCACCAAGTGATGCAAGGCTCAGGAGTGTCTGTACATAAGGTAACTGACAGGAAATGATAAAAGTAGTGGTGGGGGGAAGGGTTTGTGGGTGGAGGTGTTGATCAGCCTTACTGCTTGGGGAAAGTAACTGTGTTTGAGACTGGTGGCCCTGGTGTGGATGCTACATAGCCTTCCCCCTGATGGCAATGGGGCAAATAGTCCATGAGCAGGGTGGGTGGCATCCTTCATGATATTTCTGGCCTTTTCCCAGCATCTTTCTGTACATACGCCCTTGATGGTGGGTAGGCTGGTGCTGGTGATGCACTGGGCAGTTTTAACTACCCATTGTAGAGCCTTCTTGTATGCCACTGTGCAGTTTCTATATCATGCCATGATGGGCACATTAGGATGCCGTCTACTGCACATCTGTAGAAGGAGTGAGTTTGGATATGCATAGTCCATCTCTCTTAGCCTCTTAGTAGAGGTGTTGGTGAGCTTTCCTGATTGTATAAAATATGTTCTGGAACCATGAGAGTTTGTGTGAGATGTGCGAGTGGTGCAAGTTCTCCTGAAGTCGATAACCATCTCCTCAGTCTTGCGGACATTGAGGAAGAGGTTGTTTGTCTGGCATCAGGTTTTGAGTTCTTCCATCTGCTCTTGGCAAGTAGTCTCATTATTGTTCATGATGAACCCCACCATTGTCATGTCATCAGCAAAACTGACAAGGTGATTACTCAGGTGTTTGGCTGTGCAGTCACGTGTGAACAGGGTGGGCAAAGTGTACGATACTCCGTGTTCAGCCTCACTAATGCCTTGTACAACTTCATCATGCTTATGGAGACTGGATATCGGCCCGAAATAAGTGACAAACCACAGCTACCCAGAGAACCCAATCAATGATTTCAGTGTGCAGCAGCAGCTTCCTCTGTTGCCAGGTTAGCTGGGAAAATGAAGAGCACTCCATCCTCGCCCTCCCCCGAGAAGAACTATTACACCATACAATAAGTGTGAATATTCATGGGTTTTTAATATCAAACAACCTGACCTTGCTTGCTTTTAATTATCGTGAGCCAGAAATTAGGGACTGAATCCTACACTCTGATACGTGAAGAAATAGAACAGCATTAGAAATTCATTTTCAATGATATTAAAACTTCCTTCAGTAATACTTTCCAATTTCCCATGTTAACGTCATCAAGTAACTCTGTTTCCTAAGGATCACGCTAAAAAAAACAGCGTAATGTTCACACTGTAACTCTGTTAAACATAGAAATACATCTCCTCCATCAGTGCATGTGTGTGTGAGAGAACGTGTGCATGCATGTGTGAGAGAGTGTGAGACTAATGGTATGCAAGAGTGCTGGTGTGTCAGTGTGATGGTGTGTGAGTGTGTGTGTGTGAGCATGTGGGTGTGTGGGCGTGTAATTATGTGTGTGTGTGTGTGTGTGTGTGTGTGTGTGTGTGTGTGTGAGAATATGTTAGTGTGTGTGAATGTCTTTAAGTGTGTAAGAGAGTGTGTGGGTGGGTAGGTGTGTAAGTCTATGTATGTGTATATGTGTGTGTAAGAAAATGTCTGAGAGTGTGTGTGAGACTGTGTGTGAGGGAGTGTGAGTGTGTGAGGGAGTGTGAGTGTGTGAGCATGTGTGAGAGAGTGAGTGTGTGCAGATGTGTGTGTGTGGGGGTGAGTGTGGGTGTGTGTGGGTGTGCATGAGTGCCTGTGTGATAAAGTATATGTGCAAGTTTGCGTGTGTGATTGTGTGTGAGTGTATGAGTGTGTGAGTATGTTGGTGTGTGTGAGTATGTGAGTGCGTGTGAGAGAGTGTGAGTGTGTGTATGTGCGCATAAATATGTGAGTGAGAGTGTGTGTGTGTGTTCAGGTGTGCACATGTATGTGTACATTTATGTGGGTGTGTGTGTGCATGATCGTGAGAGTGAGGGGTGCAAAAAAGTGTGAGGGAGAGTATGAGACGGGCTGAGAGTGTGTGAGGGAGAAAGCATGTGTGTATGTGTGTATGAGGGAGAGAGTGTGTGTGCATGAGGGTGCGAGTCATTGCGAGGGGGTGTAGTGAAAGTGTGACAGGAAAAGTCAGGGCGGGGAGAGAGTCTGGGGAGAGTGGGGTGTTGTGGGGAGGATCCAGAGTGTGCCAGATGTGGAATGAGTGGGTGGGTGGAGTGCTGGAGAGTGATCAGCGATTGAGTGGGGGAAGATGGAAGGCTGGATGGAGTAGGGGGAAGGGTAGAGAGAGTGAGGTTTGGGGGAGCTGAGGAGAAGGATGGGTGCATTCGGCGTGTAAACGGTGATGAGAGTTGTGGAAGGGTGGATTGAGTGTGTGTTGTGTAGAGAGGGTTGAGGAAGGGTGGAGGTGTGCGGAGTGGATTGAGTTTGTGTCCGGTGGAGAAAGATGATGAAGTGTGGAAGTGTGTGGTGTAGACTGAGTGTGTGGAAGGTGGAGAGATTTGTGGAAGTGTGGAGGTGTGCGGGGTGGATTGAGTGTGGAAGGTGGAAAGAGTTGTGGAAGGCTAGACTGAGAGTGCAGAGTCCCAGTCCTGCCGAAGGGTTTCAGCTCGAAATGTCAACTGTACTTTTCTCCATAGAGTTTCTCCGGCATTTTGTGTGTCGCTCAGATTTCCAGCAGCTGCATATATTCTCTTGCTTCCATTTTCGATTTCGTTAGTTCTTTCGTGCGGGAGGAGGGATTTGGGGCTTGATGTGCCTGTTCCATTCTTTTTTCACTTTTTTCCACAGGAGGAGGGATTTGTGGTTTAATGATTGTGCTGGCTTTTTGTTCTTTCTTGGCTTCATGGCTACCCGGAGAAGAAGAATTTCAGAGTTGTATATTTTGATAATATATTAACCTTTGGACTTTGAACTATTAATAGTATCTACAGGAGAAGTTGCTTCAAGAGGGTCGTCATCATCATCGTTATGTGCCATGTGTCTTATGACCATGATTGACCTTGGCAAATTTTTCTACAGAAGTGGTTTGCCATTGTCTTCTTCTGGGTACTGTCTTTACAAGACGGGTGACACCAGCCATTATTAATACTCTTTAGAGATTGTCTGCCTGCCGTCAATGGTCACATAACCCACACTTGCAATACACACCAGCTGCTTATATGACCATTCATCATCTGCTCCTGTAGCTTCACATGACCCTGATCGGAGGGCTAAGTGGATGGTACCTCTTGCCCAGCGGAGACTGGCAGGCTAGCAATGGGTAGGAGTGCCTTACACCTCCTTTGGTAAAGACATATTTCCATACCGCCATTCTTCAAGAAGGTAACATTCATCAAAGACCCCCACCATTTGGGCCATGCCATCTTCTCAAGCTGCCATCAGTCAGGAGGTACTGAGGCCTGAAGTCCCACACCACCAGGTTGAAGAACATCTACTTCCCTCTACAATTTGCTTCTTGTCAAAGCAGCACAACACAACCCTTATCACTAGTGCTTTGCAACAGTGTTCACTTTGATCACTTTGCGTGGCGGCACTTGTATCTACCCCAAGAACATCTGTGGACTATGTCAGTTATTGAAACAATCCACACATTGCACTGTATGTTCTGATGTGCATGTGACAAATAAGGCTAATCTTTATCTTTTATCTTTAACCTTTGGGATGCAGACATAGAAACAGAAAACCTACAGCACAATACAGGCCCTTCGGCCCACAAAGCTGTGCTGAACATGTCCCTACCTTAGAAATTACCTGGGGTTACCCATAGCCCTCTATTTTTCTGAGCTCCATGTACCTGTCCAGGAGTCCCTTAAAAGACCCTATCATTTCCGCCTCCACCACTGTCGTCGGCAGCCCATTCCACACACTCACCACTCTCTGTGTAAAAAAAACTTACCCCTAACATCTCCTCTGTACCTGCTTCCAAGCACCTTAAAACTGTGCCCTCTCATGCTAGCCATTTCAGCCCTGGCAAAAAGCCTCTCACTATCCACATGATCAATGCCTCTCACCATCTTATACACCTCTGTCAGGTCACCTCTCATCCTCCGTCGCTCCAAGGAAAAAAGTCAGAGTTCACTCAACCTACTTTCATAAGGCATGCTTCCTAATCCAGACAACATCCTTGTAAATCTCCTTTGCACCCTTTCCATGGTTTCCACATCCTTCCTGTAGTGAGGTGAACAGAACTGAGCACAGTACTCCAATTGGGGTCTGACCAGGGTCCTATATAGCTGCAACATTACCTCTCAGCTCTTAAACTCAATCCCATGACTGGTGAAGGCCAATGCACCATAGGCCTTCTTAACCACAGAGTCAACCTGTGCAGAGCTTTGAGTGTCCTATAGACTCGGACCCCAAGATCCCTCTGATCCTCCGCACTGCCAAGAATCTTACCATTAATACTATATTCTGTCATCATATTTGACCTACCAAAATGAACCACCTCACACTTAACTGGGTTGAACTCCACCTGCCACTTCTCAGCCCAGTTTTGTGTCCTATCAATGTCCCGCTATGACCTCTGACAGCCCTCCACACTATCTACAACTCCCCCAACCTTTGTGTCATCAGAAAATTTACCATCCCTCCACTTCCTCATCCAGGTCATTTATAAAAGTCACAAAGAGTAGGGGTCCCAGAACAGATCCCAGAGGCACACCACTGGTCACCGGCTTCCATGCAGAATATGATGTATCTACAACCACTCCTTGCCTTCTGTGGGCAAGCCAGTTCTGGATCCACAAAGCAATGTCCCCTTGGATCCCCTGCCTCCTTACTTTCTCAATAAGCCTTGCAAGGGGTACCTTATCAAATGCCTTGCTGAAATCCATATACACTACATCTACAGCTCTACCTTCATCGATGTGTTTAGTCACATCCTCAAAAAATTCATTCAGGCTCATAAGGTATGACCTGCCTTTGACAAAGCCATGCTGACTATTCCTAATCATATTATGCCTCTCCAAATGTTCATAAATCCTACCTCTCAGGATCTTCTTCATCAACTTATCAACCACTGAAGTAAGACTCACTAGTCTATAATTTCCCAGACTATCTCTACTCCCTTTCTTGAATGAGGGAACAACATCCGCAACCCTCCAATCCTCCGGAACCTCTCCCGTCTCCATTGATGATGCAAAGATCAATGCCAGAAGCTCAGCAATCTCCTCCCCCACCTCCCACAGTAGCCTGGGGTACATCTCGTCTGAGACACCGGAAGATGTTTCACCTTTCGTGGTTGGTGTCCTGGGAACCCCTCCTCCTGTTGTCCAGTACCGCTCCAGGTGAGAGGAGCTGGGACCACAGATAGTGGCTGGAAGCCTGCTTTGCCTACTGTTGTGTAACTGAACACCTGTGTGTTCCCTGTGTCACAATTTCCTCACCAGATACAATCTCACCATTGCCCTGAGCACTCCTTACTGGGCTCGGATAGGTCCCCGGTCCTACAGGAATGGTAGTGAGAGGTGTATTAGGCTACGAGGTGACAGATTGTGGAGGTGAACATTTCTGCTGCCAGTGGCTAAACTGTCGTTGTTGGGACTCAATACCCCTGGATCTTGACTTCTTGACATCAAGGCCCCAGTCACCTGAGTTGGCAGCAACATCTCCAGCTCCATCACACTCTGCACTGGTGCCCCCAGGGTCTGAGCTCAGCCCGCTGCTGACTCACGGCTGCACTGCCAGATTCAGCTCAAACCGCATCACGTTTCCTGATGATACTACAGAGGTTGTTCTCAGCACCAACAATAATGAGTCTCGATGGGCTGAATGACCGAATTTTGCTCCTGTGTCTTATGGACTGGGCGGCTGGGGGGAGGTGTGTCCCTGGGGACGAAGCTGGGACCTTGTTTGGGCTCAGACCGGACACTAAGCTCTGTTCTCCTGATCAGGGCAAGTGCCCCTGTATCAGCTGCCGAATCAATGACTCCACACCCACCAAGACTAGGACACAGGATGACTCTTTGGTGGGGAATTCAGTGCTCCTTAGTACCCTGCCTCAGCAGCTGAATTCGTAGCCCTGTCCTCACCAACACAAGGACACAGGATGACCCTTGTGACCCTGGGTGAGGGATTTAATGTCCCTCAGTGAGTGGCTTATCAGCACCAGCACTGACTGAGACAGCCAGTTTAGAGACACAGATCGACCAGATGGAGTCTGCGGCAGATAGTGAGTAACCGAGCTGGTGGATAAATCCCCTGTCCCCATGTGCAAAGCCCCCCTGTGGTAGACACACCCTCCGTCATGGTGGGATATGACCACCTGACAGTGCTTGTGGAGAGAAGGTCCCAGCTTCTGTTTCAACATTGTGATCTGTAGCACCTGGGACAACCACTGAATATTCAACCTGCCCAGTCCTGCACTCCACCCTTAAACAAATCTCTCCACCCTCAATCCACCCCACACATTTCCACCATTCCACCACTCTCTCCACCCTCTGCACACTCAATCCACCCCACACACTTCCACCCTTCCACCACTCTCTCCGCCCTCCGCACACTCAATCCACCCCACACACTTCCACCCTTCCACCACTCTCTCCGCCCTCCGCACACTCAATCCACCCCACACACTTCCACCCTTCCACCACTCTCTCCACCCTCCGCACACTCAATCCACAACACACACTTCCACCCTTCCACCACTCTCTCCACCCTCCGCACACTCAATCCACCCCACACACTTCCACCCTTCCACCACTCTCTCCACCCTCCACACACTCAATCCACCCCACACACTTCCACACTCCACAACTCTCTCCACCCTCCGCACACTCAATCCACCCCACACACTTCCACACTCCACAACGGCTGATAGCCTCCAGAAATATTGTTCGTGAGGGGAGTTGTTACAGGGGAACCCTTCACTGATTGTATTCCCCTGACTTTTCCTGGCGGTCATCCACCTAGCTCAAGCCTGCTGCTTGGGCATGACACATCAAAGGATGAGAGGAGATCTTACAGAAACATAGAAAATTATGAAAGGGATAGATAAGATAGAGGCAGAAAAGTTGTTTCCTCTGCTAGGTGATACTAGAACTAGAGGACATAGACTCAAGATTCAGGGGAGTAAATATCGGACGGAGATGAGGAGGAACTGCTTTTCACAAAGAGTGGTGAATCTGTGAAATTCACTGCCCAATGAAACAGTAGAGGCTACCTCAGTAAATATATTTAAGACAAGGTTGAATAGACTTTTTCATAGGAGGGTAACTAAGTGTTTTGGGGAAAAGGCAGGCAGATGGAGATAAGTCTATGGTCAGATCAGCCATGATCTTATTGAATGGTGGAGCAGGCTCGACGGGCCAGGTGGCTGACTCCTGCTCCTATTTCTTATTCTCTTACTGATGCAATCACAATGAATTGCCCTTACAATTGCATCTATGTTCCGATAGTGAAATATCCTTTGAATGCAAAATGATCTGAGGGTGGATAAATCTCCTGGACCTGATGGAATGCACCCTGAGGTTCTGAAGGAAGTAACGGGAGAGATTGTGAAGGCATTAACAATGATCTTTCAAAAATATATAGATTCTAGCATTGTACCAGATGACTGGAAATTTGCAAATGTTATTCTGCTATTTAAGGAGGGTGGGAGGCAGCAGAAAGGAAACTATAGACCTGTTAGCCTGACATAAGTGGTTGGGAAGTTGTTGGAATCCATTGTTAGGGATGAGATACAGAGTACCTGGAAGCACATGACAAGATAGGCCAAAGCCAACATGGTTTCCTGAAAGGAAAATCCTGCCTGACAAATCTACTGCAATTTTTTTAGGAAATTACAAGCAGAGTAGACAAAGCAGATGCAGTAGATGTGGTGTACTTGGATTTTCAGAAGGCCTTTGACAAGGTGCCGCACATGAGGCTGCTTAGCAAGATAAGAGCGCATGGAATTAAAGGGAAGTTACTAGCATGGGTGGAGCATTGGCTGATCGGCAGAAAACAGAGAGCGGGAATAAAGGGATCCTATTCTGGCTGGTTGCCAGTTACCAGTGGAGTTCCACAGGGATTGGAATTGGGACCGCTGCTTTTTACGATGTATGTCAATGGTTTGGACTATGGGATTAATGGATTTGTGGCTAAATTTGCTGATGATACAAAGTTAGGCGGAAAAGCGGGTAGTGTTGAGGAAACAGTGAGCCTGCAGCGAGACTTAGATAGTTTAGGGGAATGGGCAAAGAAGTGGCAAATGAAATATAATGTAGGAAAGTATATGGTCATGCACTTCGGTGGAAGAAATAAATGGGCAGTCTATTATTTAGATGGGGAGAGAATTCAAAATGCAGAGATGCAAAGGGACTTTAGGGTATCCTTGTGTAGGATACCCTAGAGGTTAACCTCCAGGTTGAGTCAGTGGTGAAGAAGGCGAAGGCAATGTTGGCATTCATTTATAGAGGCATAGAATATAAGAGCAGGGATGTGATGTTGAGACTCTATAGGGCACTCGTGAGACCACACTTGGAGTATTGTGTGCAGTTTTTGGCACCTTATTTTAGAAAGGATATACTGACCTTGGACAGGGTTTTGAGAAGATTCACGAGAATGATTCCAGGAATGAAAGGATTACCATTTGAGGAACGTCTGGCAGCTCTTGGGCTGTATTCCCTGGAGTTCAGGAAAATAAGGGGGGATATCATAGAAACATTCCGAATGTTGAAAGGCCTGGGCGATTAGATATGGCAAAGTTATTTCCCATGGTAGGGGAATCTAGGACAAGAGAGCACGATTTCAGGATTGAAGGACATCTAATTAGAACTGAGATGTGGAGAAATTACTTTAGTCAGAGGGTGGTAAATCTGGGGAATTTGTTGCCACGAGAGGCTGTGGAAGCCAAGTCATTGGGTGCACTTAAGGCAGAGATAGATAGGTTCTTGATTAGCCAGGGTATCAAAGGGTATGGGGAGAAGGCAAAGGAGTGGGAGATAACTGGAGAATTGGATCAGCCCATGATTGAATGGTGGAGCAGACTGGATGGGCCAAATAGCCTACTTCTGCTCCTATATCTTATGGTCTTATGATCAAAGTGAACACTGTTGCAAAGCACTAGTGATAAGGGTTGTGTTGTGTTGCTTTGACAAGAAGCAAATTGTAGAGGGAAGTAGATGTTCTTCAACCTGGTGGTGTGGGACTTCAGGCCTCAGTACCTCCTGACCGATGGCAGCTTGAGAAGATGGCATGGCTCAAATGGTGGGGGTCTTTGATGAATGTTACCTTCTTGAAGAGTGGCTGTATGGAGATATGTCTCTACCAAAGGAGGTGTAAGGCACTCCTACCCGCTGCTAGCCTGCCAGTCTCCACTGGGCAAGAGGTACCATCCACTTAGCCCTCCGATCAGGGTCACGTGAAGCTATGGGAGCAGATGGTGAATGGTCATATAAGCAGCTGGCGTATATTGCAAGTGATGGTTATATGACCATTGGCGGCAAGCGGACAATCTCTAAAGAGTATTGATAATGGCTGAGGTCTTCTGTCTTGTAAAGACACTACCCAGAAGAAGGCAGTGGTAAACCACTTCTGTAGAAAAATTTGCCAAGGACAATCATGGTCATGAGACACATGGCATATAACGATGATGATGACCTTCTTGAAGCAACTTCTCCTGTAGAGACTATTAATAGTTCAAAGTTCAAAGGTTAATGTATTATCAAAATATATAACTCTGAAATTCTTCTTCTCCGAGTAGTCATGAAGCCAAGAAAGATCAAAAAGCCAGCACAATCATTGAACCACAAATCCCTCCTCCTGTGGAAACAAAGCAAACAAAAAGGGAACAGGCGCATCAATCCCCAAATCCCTCCTCCTGCACAAAAAAAACTAACAAAATGGAAAATGCAGAAGGACTTGGACAGATTAGGATAATGGGCAAGAAGGAAACCAATGAAATACAATGTTGTAAATTGCATGGTCATGCACTTTGTTAGTAGAATATAATGTGCAGATTATTTTCTAAATAAAAAAAAAAACAAAATGTGAAATGCAAAGGGACTTGAGATTCCTTGTGCAGAACACCCTGAAGGTTAGCTTGCAGGTAGATTCAGTGGTGGGGAAGGCAAATGCCATGTTATTATTCATTTCAAGGGGTATAGAATAGAAGAGCAGGGATGTGATGCTGAGGCTTCATAAAGGCCAGTATTGTGAATAGTTTTGGTCTCCTCATCTAGGAAAAGATGTGCTGGCATTGGTGAGGGTTCAGAGAAGGTTCATGATTCCAGAAATGACAGGGTTATCTATGAGGAGCATTTGATGGCTCTGGGTCTGTACTCGCCGGAATTTAGAAGTATGGGGGGGGGGTGGTGGTGGGATCTCAATGAAACCTTTAGAATATTGAAAGGCCGAGACAGAGTAGATGTGGTAAGGATGTTTCCCAAGTCTGGGAGTCTAGGACAAGAGGGAACACTCTCAGTATAGAAGGGTGCCCATTTAAAACAGAAATATGGAGAAATGTCTTTAGCCAGAAGGTGGTGAATTTGTGGAATGTGTTACCACAGGCAGTTATGGAGGCCAGGTCATTAGGTGTACTTAAGGCCTTCAGCATTGTCCATTATCCCCTCCATACATCTAACAACTTCTTTGTCCCCCTACCATCAAGCGGGGGTACCACAGCACTAGGACAAGAACCATTAGGATCTGAAAAAGCTTCTTCCCCTAGGCCATGAGGCTACTGAACTCCCTGCCACCACCCAGGTCTCATCACGCATGAAGCACCAGTAGTGTTATACTGTTTACTTTTTAACTTGTGTCATAAGTACACCTTATTGTTTCTTAATTTATTTGTGGTAATATTACTTTCTGTGTTCAGTGCGAGTTAAATGTACTGTGTTGTCCGGAGTAATGTTATCTCATTTGATGATATACTAGTGTGTAATTGAAGAAGAATAGACTGGAACTTGAACTTCATGTTCACAGAGGCCTCAAAATTTCCACAAAAGGTGATAGGGTGGTTAAGAAGGTGCATGGTGTGTTGGCTTTTATTGAAATCAAGAGCCCCGAGATAATGTTGCAGCTCTATAGAACTCTGGTTAGACCACACTTGTGTTGTGTTCAGTTCTGGTTGCTACGTTACAGGAAGGATGTGGAGACAAGATTTACCAAGATGTTGCCTGGATTAAAGAGCATGTCTTACGAGAATAGGTTGAGTGAGTTAGGGCTTTTCTCTTTGGAGTGAAGGAAGATGGGAGGTGACTGAACAGAGGTGTACAAGATGATAGAAGGCATAGATCGAGTGGACAGCCAGAGACTTTTTCCCAGGGTGGAAATGGCTAATATAAGGGGGTCATAATTTTAAGGTGATTGGAGGAAAGTATAGGAGGGATGTCAGCGATAAGTTTTCAACATGGAGAGTGGTTGGAGCATGGAAATTGCTGCTATGGGTGATAGTGAAGGAGGATAAGAGGCGAGTTGATAGAGATGTATAAGATAATAAGAGGCAGAGATAGCTAAAATAAAGGGGTATCATTTTAATGTGATTGGAGGAAAGTATAGGGTAAATGTCAGTGTTAATTTTTTACGTAGAGAATGGTCGAATATTTTGCCAGGGGTGGTGGTGGAGACAGACACATGAGAGATACTTCAGAAACTCTTAGATAGAGTCATAGAACACTACAGCACAGGAACAAGCTCTTCAGTCCCCCTAGTCCATGCTGAACTATTGATCAGTCTAGTTCAATTGACTTGCACCCAGACCATAGTCCTCCACACTCCATCCATATACCTATCCAAAATAATGTTGAAATCAAGCTCAAAATCAACACTTGTGCTGGCAACTTGTTCCACACTCTCACATCCCTCTGAATGAAGATTTTTCCCTCATGGACCCCTTAAACTTTACATCTTTCACTCTTAACCCATGACCTCTAGTTCTAGTCTCACCCAACCTCAGCTGAAAAAGCCTGCATGCATTTACCCTATCTATACCCCTCATAATTTTGTATACCTCTGTCAAATCTCCCCTGAATCTTCTACACTCAAGGGAATGAAGTTCTAACTTGTTCAATCTTTCCCTATAAATCAGGTCCTCAAGTCCTAAGAACATCCTTGTAATTTTCTATGCATTCTTTCAAACTTATTTACATCTCTCCTGTTGTAGGTGACCAAAACTGCACACAATGCTCCAAATTAAACCCTGACTTACATCTTATATAACTTCAACATAACATCATAACTCCTGAACTCAGTGCTTTGATTTATGAATCCCAGTCTCTTTATGACCCTATCTCCCTGTGATGCCACTTTCAAGGAATTATGTACACACATTCCCAGATTCCTCTGCTCTACCACACTCCTCATGTTCACTGTGTAAGGCCTACTCTGGTCGGTCTTGGAAAAGTGCAATGTCTCATATTTGTCTACATTAACTTCCATCTGCCATTTTTCAACCCAGTTTTCCACTGCAAGCTTTAATAGACTTCCTCAAAGTCTACTACTCTCACTATCTTGGTGTCAACCACAAATCTTCTGATCCAGTTTACCACATTACCATCCAGGTCGTTATATAGATGACAATCACCAATAGACCCAGCATCGATCCCTGCAGCACACCACTAGTAACTGGCATTCAGTCAGAGAGGCAATCATCTCCAGTCCTGATGAAGGGTCTGAACTCAAAATGTCAATTGTACTCTTTGCCATAGATGTTACCTGGCCTGTAGCATTTTGTGTGTGTTGCTTGGATTTCCAGCATCTGCAGATTTTCTCTTGTCATCTACTACAGCTCTCTGGCTTCTTTGCATGAAGCCAATTTCTAATCCAGTTTACTGGCTCATCTTGACTGCTAAGTGACTGAACCTTCTTGACCAACCTCCCATGTGGGACCTGGTCAATGGCCTTGCTAAAGTCCATGTAGGTAACATCCACTGCTTTTCCTTCATCATCTTTCTGAGTAACTTCCTTGAAAAACTCTACAAGATTGGCTAGACATAAGCTACCATACACAAGGCTCTGTTGACTGTCCCTAATATGAATGGCTGGTGACGTAGTGGCATCAGCACTGGACTTCGGGGCGAGACGTCCCAAGTTTGAATCCCGCCGGCTCCCTTGCATGCTCTCCATCCATGCCTGGGTTGAGTACTGAGCTAACAACTCGACCTCGTAAAAAAAAACCTGGAGAGGGATGGGCTCCGCCAGGTTTCAGATGCCCAAGACACGCCGTACGATGAGCATACCAAAAAGCTTGTCATGACAGCGCCCCGATGACTCCACCAGGAGCTAAGGGCACTTGCACGCGCACGCGCACACACACGCACACACACACACACACACACACACACACACACAATATGTCCCTGTCTATCCAAATGACTATATACCATAAGATATAGGAGTAGAATTAGGTGATTTGGCCCATCAAATCTGCTCCACCATGTCGATCCAATTTTCCTCTGAGCCCCCATATCCCTTCATGCCCTGACCAATCAAGAATCTATCAACCCCTGCCTTAAATATACATAAAGATTTGGCCTCCACAGCTGCCTGTGGCAAAGAATTCCACAGATTCACCATTCCCTGGCTAAAGAAAGTCCTCCTCATTTCTGTTCTAAAAGGAAGCTCCTCGATTCTGAGCCTGTGTAGATTCTCCCAACATAGGAAACATTCTGTCCATATCCACTCTATCAAGGCCTTTCAGTATTTGATAGGTTTCAATATGGTCATCCCTCATTCTTCTGAATTCTAGTGAATACAGGCCCACATCCATCAAATGCTCTTCATATGACAAGCCATTCAATACTGGAAACAATTTCGTGAACCTCTTCAGTTTTAGCATATTCTTTCTAAAGTAAGGGGCCCAAACTTGCTCACAATATTCCAGATGAGGCCTCACCGGTGCTTTACAAACTCTCAACATTACATCTTTGCTTTTATATCAGTCCTCTTGAAATGAATGTTAACATTACATTTGCCTTCCTCATCACAGACTCAATCTGCAAATTAACCTTTAGTGAAATCTGCACAAGGATTTCCAAGTCCCTTTGCACCTCAGCTTTTTGTATTTTCTCTCCATTTAGAAAATAGTCAACCCTTTCATCTCTTCTACCAAAGTGCATGACCATACACTTCCCGACACTGTATTCCATCTGCCATTTCTCTGCCCATTCTCCTAATGTGTTTCTGTAGTCTCTCTACTTCCTCAAAACTACCTTCTCCTCCACCGATCTTCATATCGTCTCCAAACATTGCAACAAAGCCATCATCCAAATCATTGATGTATAACGTAAAAAGAATTGGTTCCAACGTAAACCCCTGTGAAACACCAATAATCACTTGCAGCCAGCTAGAAAAGTCTCCCTCCAGTCCCACTCTTTGCCTCCTGCCAATCAGCCACTGCTTTATCCATGCTAGAATCTTTCCTGTAATACCATGGGCTTGTAGCTTGGTAAGAAGCCTCATTTATGGCACCTTGTCAAAGGCCTCCTGAAAATCCAAGTACACAACATCAACTGATTTCTCCTTTGTCTATCCTGCTTGTTATTTCTTCAACAGCCTCTCTTCACCTCACATTGCCTCTGTTTAGCTTCCAATAACTTTCCCCCTACTGATAGGCTCAACAGCCTATCATTTTCTGGCTTATTCCTAAAGCCTTTCTTAAATACAGTGAGAACATTAGCTATTCTTCCATCCTCCAGTACCTCACTCATGGCTAAGAATGTTTAAATATCTCTGTTAGGGGCCCTACAATTTCTGCACCTGCCTCCCACAGGGTCCGACAGAACACCTTGTCTGGCCCTGGGGATTTATCCACCCTAACTTCCCTTACAACAGTAAGCACCTATTCCTCTGTAATCTATATAGAGTACATGACCTTACTGTTGATTTGCCTCACTTTTATAGACTCTGAGTCTGTGCCCTGATTAAATACAGATGCAAAAAATCCATTTAAGATCACCCCATCTCTAGATGACCACTGATCTTCCAGAGGACCAATTTTGTCCCTTGCAATCCTTTTGCTCTTATTATATCTGTAGAAGCTCTTGGCTTTCTCCTTCACCTTGTCTGCTAGGGAAATGTCATGCCTTTCTTAGCACTCCTGATTTCCCTCTAAATGTATTTATAAGCACATGGATGATAGAAAAACGGAGGGCTACGTAGGAGGGAAGGTTTAGACTGATCTTAGAGTAGATTAAAAGGTTGACACAGCATCATGGGTCAAAGGGCCTGTACTTGCTGCCGGGTTCGATGTTCCAGGAATGGCAGATGGAATTTAACTCAGACAAGCGTGAAGTGATGCAGTTTTTGAAGTTAATCCAGGGCAACGCATAAACAATGAATAACAGAGTCACTGGTGATATGGCCATGATATTAAACCTGATTCTAATTCTGACTCTGTTACTGACAAGTGCTACGGAACAGAATACAGGTACTAGGCTCCCTGAGAGTGGAAACACAGATGGATAAGCTGGTGCAGAATGTGTACAGCATGCTGGGCTTCACCACTTGGGGTATTGGCTATAAGAGTTGGGACATCGTGAAACAAGACATTGGTGAGACCACACCACGAGCGCTGTCTGCCGTTCTGGGTGCTGTTCTGTGGGAAGGGTTTGAGCGGGCGCAGAACAGATCCATAGGGAGTTGTTGTCCCTAGAGTGAAGGAGGCAGAGAGGTATCCTTGGGGGAGGGGTTATAAAATCATGAGGGGCAGAGATAAGGTAGATAATCACAGTCATTTCCCCTCCTCGCAGACCAGAGGGTATAGGTTTAAGGTGAGATTGGAAAGACGTAAAGCATTCAAGAAGTTATGTCGCAGGTTTATAAAACTCGAGTGAGACGCATCTGAAGTACTGAATAGAGTTCTTGTTGCTTCATTGTAAGAAGAATGTCGAAGTTTTGGAGAGAGTACAACCAAGGTTTACTAGGATGTTGCCTGGATCAGAGGACATGTGCCATCATGAGAGGTTGGAGACACTTGGGCTGTTTTCTCTGGGGCGGTGGAAGCTGAGGGGAGATCTGAGAGAGGTTTATAAGATTATGAGAGGCAGGGATAGAGCAGACAGACAGAATATAATACCTGAAATATCTAATACCAGAGGGGAGGCATTTAAGGTGAGAGGAGGTAATTTTGTAGGGAATCAGAGGAGCAATTTTTTTTTACACAGAGTGGTGGGTACCTAGAATGCATAGCCTGGGGAGGCAAATGCAGTAAGGACATTTTAGTGACATTTAAATAGGCACACAGATATGAGGAAAATGGGACAATACAGGCAGAGGGATTAGCTTAGTTAGCCACTTAATTATTAATTTAATTGGTTCAGTACAACATTGTGGGCCAAAGGGTCTGTTTCTGCTCTATGTTGTGTGAGTGCTGAGGGACAGATTATTCATGGTGGGTGTGTGGAACAAACAGATGTGTGTAAATTGTGAATGCTTTATTATTGAAAAAGGATCGAGTGCTTTTCCAGTGTACACGACGAATAAACTCTTCTCAGGTTTCCAGCCGGGTACAGCTATTGATTTTAAACAACATTTCGATGACAAGCTCTGCCATTTTCATCAGGGATGATGCCTAGGCGTGTCTAGTCTGGTGGTATATATACCTCCGTCGTCCATCCCTCCTGATTGGTTAGTCCTCATCCAGGTTTCCCCAGTCCCACCTTGTTTTCCTCTGTCTTCCCTATATTTTCACAGTTTCTGGAAGGATTACCAGGATTCTGAAGAAATGCCAGATTAATACCATCCACAACGCCATAGGGAAGCTCACATTACAGCTTCTGTGGGTCAAAGATGACCTGGGACTCAGGTCGGCTGGCTTTTACAGGATTCCCTGTGAATGCGGAGCGGTGTACATCCGTCAGACGGGACACACAGTGGAAACTGGCATCAAGGAGCACAGGAGGTGCATCTGTTTTGGTTACCCAGAGAAATCAGCAGTCGTACAACACTGCATTCACAATGACATTGACAGCACAAAATATTGTGCAGTGCCGCTGGAGTAGAAATCATCCCAGATGATGATGGTAGAGTTGGTCTTCGAAATGTTGATTAAAATCGATACCTGTAGCTGGCTGGAAGCCCGAGAAGAGTTTATTTGTGCTTTATTATTGTCACATGTACAATGAAACTCTGATTTGCATACCATCTATATAGATCATTTCATTACAACAGTGCATTGAGGTGATACAAGAAAAAACAATAACAGATTGCAGAATGAAGTGTTACAGTTGCACAGAGAGTGTAAGGCTGAGACAGTAAGGTGCAAGGTTATGACAAGGTAAAGTGTGATGTCAAGAGTCCACCTCATTACACTGGGGGAAAGCGATAGACAATTGCCACACATGGATGGATAGGGGCCAAACTTGGGGAAATGGGAATGGTCAGCTTGAAGAGTCTGTCTCCACACTTTATCACTTTTCCTCACCTGACTGGCACCCCCTCAACCCCCAACCACTGCCTACCTCCATCACTGGTCCACAGCGGCTGCAGTGTGCACCATCTACAAAATACACAGACCACTCGGACAGAACCCCCCCAGACCCATGATCAGTAGCAGCCGTGTCCTCAGACACATTCCCTCATACTCTCTCACCCCTGTTTGCCCTGAAGCAAACAGCTCTCACAGCCCTGGCTCTCCAACTTCACCGATCAGTCCTTCATTTTAAAGCCCATTGTGTTCCTGTGTCCCTTGAGGGAGTTAGATATGGCCCTTGTGACTAAAGGGATCAGGGGGTATGGAGGGAAGGCTGATGCAGGGTTCTGAGTTGGATGATCAGCCATGATCATACTGAATGGCGGTGCAGGCTCGAAGGGCCAATTGGCCTACTCCTGCACCTATTTTCTATGTTTCTGACTGTGTGCCTGTGTCTGTGGGAGTCTCTGTGTGTATTTGTATGACAGTCTGTGTAAATAAGAATGAATCAGTGCATCTGTGTGTGAGACAGTCTGTGTAGTGTGTGTGTGTGTGTGTATGTGTGTGTGTGTGAGAGAGAGAGAGAGAGAGAGAGAGTGTGTCTATATATATGTTCATGTGTGGCTATGTGTGTGAGTGCATGTGTGAGCTACACTCGCTCCTGAATTATGTCATCCTAACGTTCTCTGTTGGTCTCCCCTCACTAGTGACTCTGCCTGATATCTGTGGGGTTTGTGTGGTTAGGGGTAGGAGTGTGTGTGTGTCTGTCTGCCAGGCGAGGTTCCTGTGTCCATAACCCCAGTCATGAGCAGGAAGGGACGACCCAGTGTAGCGGAGTGAGAAGGGGTTGCACGGAGGAGGAGAATTTGCAGAGAGGAGGAGGGGTTATGCGGGGGCTGACCACGACCACTCCGGGTCCCAGACTCAGCACTAGACCTCTTTTCGCAAACCCTCCGCATTCCGCAACCCCCACCCCCACCACCCGACTCCGCAATCCGCAAACATCTTGCATGACGGTTCCCGGGACCTGGACGCTCAGCGGTCTCGGGGGCTGGGGGAAGAGGATCTCGTCTCCTCCACAACCCCCATCGGGAACACCCCCCCCCCCCCCCCCGCTTCCCAAAACAAAATCACAACAAATCCGGCGCATGGTGCAGGCTGGTTCCTCTGCACTCGCGTTTCAGATCGCCGACCCTGCCCCTCCGCCCCGTTACTGACCCTGTCCCCATCCCGTCCCCGTCTCCCTCCCTCCGCTCCTGGCATTGGCCTCCAATCTCTCCCCTTACAGGGCTGATCCTTGCTTTCTAGTCCTCTTCCCGCCCCCTAGCTACCCCTCTCCCACTTCCTCCCCCCCAACCCTCTCTTATGTCTAACCATCTCCTTCTCTCCCCTTTTTCTCTCACCTTCCCCTTGCCTCATCTCGCTCATCTATCCTCTCCCCCTCACCGATCTTCCCTCCTTCCCTAGCTTTCTCTCCCTCTCTCTCCCGCCTCTACCCTCCCTTCTCTCCCTTTCCCTCTTTCTCCCACACTTCCCCCTCTCCCCCCTTTCCCTTTCTCCCCCCCCTTTCCCCTTCCCTATCTCCCAATCCCGTTCATTCTCTCTCGCCCCATCCCTCACCAATAACCCCGGTGGCCCCGGGCTCGACCCGCACTCACAGGCGTTGGTAACGGCGAAGCTGTTGCCGATATCCACACTCTCTATCTGGGTGATGAGTTTGTACAGCGTGTCCGTGTTGTAGAAGGAGAGTCCAAATCGGAAAGCGGAATATTCCTGAGAGTGCTGCTTGGGGAAGAGCGCGCCTGCAGGGGGGAATGAGAGAGGGTCAGCGAGCAGGGGGAGAGAGGCAGAAAGTGTGATGGGGGGAGAGGGAGGAAAAGGAGGAGGCAGGGAGAGAGGGACGGAGGAAAGGAGGGCAGGAAAGAAGGAGGGAGAGAAGAGGAGGAGAGACAAAGGGAGAGAGGGAGGAAGAGAGACATGGTGAGAGGGAGCTTCGGGTGGAGAGATGAGGGAGCTCCGAGTGGAGGGAGGGAGCCTTGGTGTTGTCGCTGGGGGAGTAACTCCTTACCGATCTGCAGACTGCTGGGGAACGCT
The DNA here is from genome assembly GCF_030028105.1 of Mobula birostris. Taxonomy (NCBI): domain Eukaryota; kingdom Metazoa; phylum Chordata; class Chondrichthyes; order Myliobatiformes; family Myliobatidae; genus Mobula; species Mobula birostris. Next base: position 171,984,552 of record NC_092376.1, read on the forward strand.
CCGAAGACAGAGGCCAGGAGCCCCGAGCACAACACGGCCGCTAGCGCCCGCCTCATTCTGCCTCTGCATGGGCGACTGGAGCGGAGCCGCCGTCCCCGCCGAGGCTGCAGCAGCTCTGTGAGCGCCGCCTGACACGCATCGCCGGGCGTCCCCACCGCGGAGCCGCCTCTCGCACGTCCCCAGCGCGGAGCCGTCGCTTGCTCCACCAGGTGGAGCCAGATGGATTGAATGCTTTGACTGTTCCTCTGTCAGAGCGGTCACATCGCGGAGATCGCCGTTCGCCGCGGGCAAAGGCCCAGGGCGAAACTGGTCAATCGCCGCGGGCACGGACCGAGCTCAGAGCCGGTCATTCACGGCGGGCAGGACACCAGCCCGGAGCCAGCGGTCGTTCACCACGGGCAAGGCCACGGCCACGGCGCAGAGCCGAACATTCGCCGCCGGCAGGGCCTCAGCGCGGAGCCGCCTGTTGGCCGCAGGCACAGTCCCAGCTCGGAGCCGGCCGTTCGCCGCGGGCACAGCCCCAGCGTGGAGTCAGTTTACGCCGTCGCTGCTTGGCGATCGGATCGCGGGATTGTCCCGTCGACTGGAATCTCCCCGTCCTGGAACGCGGGGTCAGATTGCTGGGAGGGAACCGGGGGCACAGATCCTGTTGTATAGAAGCCAGTGTAACCATAGCAACTGGTCGGGAGCCCCTCCTGGTTATGTACAGGAACGGGGCTAGAGAGAGGGTTATGCATCTGTGCGCCTCGTCTGTGCGACAAGGATAGGAGGGAAAAGTGAAAGGAGGAGGAAAGGATGAGGCGAGGGAAAGAAGAGAGGGAATAAGAGGAGAGATGGGTGGGTTTAATCAGAGGAAGGCTGGAGAAGATGGGAGAGAAAATAATGGAAAGAAAGAGATTTTTTTTCTATTTCCTATTCCTCAATTCCACCCAAATAGCCTCCCTAGATGAGTCCACTCTGTGGGGAAGATTCAAACAAGAGGGCATGCGTTGAGAATTAGAAGGCAAAAGTTTAGGGGTAACATGAGGGGAAACTTTACTCAGAGAGTAGTAGCTGTGTGGAACGAGCTTCCAGCAGAAAGTGGTTGAGGCAGGTTCTATGTTGTTGTTTAAAGTTAAATTGGATAGTTATATGGACAGGAAAGGAATGGAGGGTTATGGGCTGAGTGCAGGTCGGTGGGACTAGGATAGGGTAAGAGTTTGGCATGGACTAGAAGGGCCAAGATGGCCTGTTTCCATGCTGTAATTGTTATATGGTTATATGTTATCAACAGACAGAGCAAAAAGGTTGGAAGTGGGAGGGTGATATGGGCAGAGAGGGAGAGGAGGAGAAAACATACAAGGCAGAGGAAGAGAGAGCGAGGGAGTGAGAGGGGGGAAAGAGGAGAAAGTTTTGGGAAGTGGCGTTACAGGAAAGATACTGGCATGGATAGCAGATGGCTGACAGGCAGGAGGCAGCCAGTGGGCATAAAGGGGGCTTTTGCTGGCTGGCTGCCAGCGACGAATGGTGTTCCTCTGGGGTCAGTATTGGGACCGTTGCTTTTCACAATCTTTGTCAATGATTTGGATAATGGAATGATGGCTTTGTGGCAAAGTTTGCAGATGATAGGAAGATAGGTGGAGGGGTAATAGACAATAGGTGCAGGAGTAGGCCATTCGGCCCTTTGAGCCAGCACCGCCATTCACTGTGATCATGACTGATCATCTACAATCAGTACCCCGTTCCTGCCTTCTCCCCATATCCCTTGACTCCACTATCTTTAAGAGCTCTACCTAACTCTTTCTTGAAAGTATCCAGAGACTTGGCTTCCACTGCCTTCTGAGGCAGAGCATTCCACAGATCCACAACTCTCTGGGTGAAAAAGTTTTTTCCTCAACTCCGTTCTAAATGGCCTACACCTTATTCTCAAATTGTGGCCTCTGGTTCTGGACTCCCCCAACATCGGGAACATGGTTCCTGCCTCTAGCGTGTCCAATCCCTTAATATTCTTATACGTTTCAATCAGATCCCCTCTCATCCTTCTAAATTCCAGTGTATACAAGCCCAGTCACTCCAATCTTTAAACATATGACATTCTCGTCTTCCCGGGAATTAACCTCATGAACCTCCACTGCACTCCCTCAATAGCAAGAATATCCTTCCTCAAATTTGGAGACTAAAACTGTACACAGTACTCCAGGTGTGGTCTCACCAGGGCCCTGTAAAACTGCAGAAGGACCTCTTTGCTCCTATACTCAACTCCCCTTGTTATGAAGGCCAACATGCCATTAGCTTTCTTCACTGCCTGCTGTACCTGCATGCTTACTTTCAGTGACTGATGAACAAGGACACCTAGATCTCATTGTACTTCCCCTTTTCCTAACCTGACACCATTCAGATAGTAATCTGTCTTCCTGTTCTTGCCACCAAAGTGGATAACCTCACATTTATCTACATTAAACTGCATCTGCCATGCATCTGCCCACTCACCCAACCTGTCCAAGTCATCCTGCATTATCTCAACATTCTCCGCACATTTCACACTGCCACCCAGCTTTGTTTCATCCACAAATTTGCTAATGTTACTTTTAATCCCTTCATCTAAATCATTAATGTATATTGTAAATAGGGTAGGTAGTGCTGAGGAAGCAATGTGATTGCAGCAGGACTCAGACAAATTGGAAGAATGGGCAAAATAGTGTCAGATGGAATACAGTGTTGGGAAATGTATGATAATGCATTTTAGTAAAAGGAACAATAGTACAGACTATTATCTAAGTGGGAAGAAGGTTCAAACATCAGAGGTGCAGAGGGATTTAGAGTCCTCATGCAAGACTCCCAGAAGGTTAATTTACAGCTTGAGTCTGTGGTAAAGAAGGCAAATGAATCAGTCTCATTTTGTACTCTCCATCTCTGCACCAATCCTGTTCTACTGAATCTGTTCCAGTTCTCACTCTATATTCCTGCTCCACTCTTGCATCAGTCCAACTTTGTACTCTCCATTCCTGGTTCACTCTTGCACAGTCTCAGTTCTTACTGCTGATCCACTCCTGCATCAATCAAAGTTTGTATTCTCCACTCCTGCTCCATTCCTGCATCAGTCCCAGTTTGTACTTTCAGTTCCTCCTCCATTCCAGCTCCATTCCTGCATTATCCCAGTTTGCACTCTCCATTCCAGCCCCAAACCTACTCAACTCTTGCATCAGTCCCAGTTCGTATGCTCCATTTCTGCACTCATCCTGTTCTAGTCCTGAATCAGTTCCACATTTTACTGTCTATTGCTGCTCCACTCCTGTACCAGACCCAGTTCATACTCTTCATTCCTGCTACACACGTGTTCCAATCCTACATCAGTTCCAGATTTTACTGTCTATTCCTAGTCCACCCATGTATCACTCCTGCATCTGTTACTCTGACTCCTGCTCCACTTCTGCATCAGTCCCATTTGAACTCTCAATTCCAGCTGCATTCCTGCATCAGTCCCAGTTCATACTTTCCATTCCAGCCCCAATCCTGCTCAACCCTTGCAAAAAGGACTCGTTGCACTTGAACCCTGGGGGACTAATATCCTGGCGGGGAGGTTTGCTAAGGCTATTGGGGAGAGTTTAAATGAGGATTGCTAGGGGGTGGGAACCAAACTGAAGAGACAGAGGGAGATTAAACGCAAACACAATGAATTCTGCAGATGCTGGAAATTCAAGCAACACACGTCAAAGTTGCTGGTGAACTCAGCAGACCAGGCAGCATTTCTAGGAAGGGGCACAGTCGACGTTTCGGGCCGAGACCCTTCGTCAGGACTAACTGAAAGAAGAGCTAGTAAGAGATTTGAAAGTGGGAGGGGGAGGGGGAGATCCAAAATGATAGGTGAAGACAGGAGGGGGAGGGATGGAGCCAAGAGCTGGACAGGTGATTGGCAAAAGGGTTATGAGAGGATCATGGGACAGGAGGCCCAGGGAGAAGGAAAAGGGGGAGGGGGGAAAACCCAGAGGATGGGCAAGGGGTATTGTGAGAGGGACAGAGGGAGAAAAAGGAGAGAGAGAAAAAGAATGTGTGTATATAAATAAATAACAGAGGGGTATGAGGGGGAGGTGGGACAGAGGGAGAGGCAGTTGGCTCACAAATAGAGAAAGCTTGAAGACAGTGCAAAAGGGAAGGAGGGAGGATAGAGAAGGGATGCACTTAGACTGATGGTTTGAGAGGTGTCTATTTTAATGCAAGAAGTATCATGAACAAAGTGGATGAGCTTAGAGCGTGGATCAGTACTTGGAGCTATGATGTTGTGGCCATTGCAGAGATTTGGATGGCTCAGGGGCAGGAATGGCTACTTAGAGGTGCCAGGCTTTAGATGTTTCAGAAAGGACAGGGAGGGTGGCAAAAGAGGTGGGGGCGTGGCACTGCTGATCAGAGATAGTGTCACGGCTGTAGAAAAGGAGGAAGTCATGGAGGGATTGTCTACAGAGTCTCTGTGGGTGGAAGTTAGGAACAGGAAGAGGTCAATAGCTCTACTGGGTGTTTTTTATAGACCACCCAGTAGTAACAGGGACGTCGAGGAGCAGATAGGGAGACAGATTCTGGAAAGGAGTAATAATAACAGGGTTGTTATGGTGGGAGATTTTAATTTCCAAATATCAATTGGCATCTCCCTAGAGCGAGGGGTTTAGATGGGGTGGAATTTGTTAGGTGTGTTCAGGAAGGTTTCTTGACACAGTATAAGCCTACAAGAAGAGAGGTTGTACTTGATCTGGTATTGGGAAATGAACCTGGTCAGGTGTCAGGTCTCTCTGTGGGACAGCATTTTGGAGATAGTGATTACAATTCTATCTCCTTTACCATAGCATTGGAGAGGGATAGGAACAGACAAGTTAAGAAAGCATTTAATTGGAGTAAGGGGAAATATGAGGCTATCAGGCAGGAACTTGGAAGCATAAATTGGAAACAGATGTTCTCAGGGAAATGTACAGAAAAAACGTGGCAAATGTTCAGGGGATATTTGTGCGGTGTTCTGCATAGGTATATTCCAATGAGACAGGGAAAGGATAGTGGTGTACAAAGACTGTTGAAAATCTAGTCAAGAAGAGCTTATGAAAGATTAAAAAAAAACTAGGTAATGATAGAGAGCTAAAAGATTACAAAGCTAGCAGGAAGGAGCTTAAGAGTGAAATTAGGAGAGCCAGAAGGGGCCATGAGAAGGCCTTGGTGGACAGGATTAAGGAAAACCTCAAGGCATTCTACAAGTATGTGAAGAGCAAGAGGATAAGATGTGAGAGAATAGGAACAATCAAGTGTGAAAGTGAAAAAGTGTGTATGGAACCGGCTGAGATGGCAGAGGTACTTAATGTATACTTTGCTTCAGTATTCACTACAGAAAAGGATATTAGTGATGACTTACAGTGGACTGAAAAGTTTGAGCATGTTGATATTAAGAAAGAGGATGTGCTGGAGCTTTTGAAAAGCATCAAGTTGAATAAATCACCGGGACCGGACGAGAGGTATCCCAGGCTACTACGGGAGGTGAGAATGTGATTGCTGAGCCTCTAGCGATGATCTTTGCATCATTAATGGGGACAAGGGAGGTTCTGAAGGATTGGAGGTGTGGATGTTGTTGTCATGGTCCAGATCGGGTTCCCTTTAAATTTACTTTGTTTGTGTTACGATCCGGATCGTTGACTCCCTGTTTCCCTTTGGTTCTCTGTTTTCCCGTGTCCCTTGGGCTTGGTGATTAGAGGCAATTTACTCTCGGCTGAACTGCCAGTTTATAAGTCTCCGGCGTTCAGCGCGAGAACGTTAACGAAGTCACCAGAGGTAGTTGTGAGCCCATGTCATCTGGCCGGAGCCAACTAAGTTCTTGCCAGAGAAAACCAAGTCTCCTCCCGAAGCAAGTGCCAGCAAGCCGCCTTCCCTTGCCAGAGTGGGTCAGTCAAAGTTAACCCACCAGGGTGAGTCAAGAAGTCATCGCTACTTGGAGCGTACTTGGGGCCCAGTTATAGCACTGTCCATCATTGTATGGTCTCCCTATCCATGTCCTGTGTCTAAAAGGGGTCCTGGCCCTGTACCCTGGAAGGATCCTGCCCCTGTGTCAAGAGGAGTCCTGACTCCGTCCTGCGTCTAAGGAGGATTCCCGGCTCAATGTTTTATGCCCTGTGTCTGAGTCTGTCCCGTGAATAAGAGGAGTCCCTGGCTGGCCCTGGCGGCTCCAAGTATCAAGTCCTGGCCCCGAGTTCCAAGTATCAAGTATCAAGTCCTGGCCCCGAGTTCCATGTCTCATCCCTAAGCTTAAGTCTGTGTTCCTGTCCCTGCTCCTAGTCTGTGTCCTGTCCATGTGCCTTGTCCTGTAGCATAACCATGTCTTGTCTTCGCCTGGATCTGGGGTCCGAGCCCAAGTCAAGACCCAGGTTCCGGGTCCCTGTCCAGTCTCTGGCTCGGAGTCCTTGTCCAGGTTCCTAGTTCCTAGTTCCTTGACCTGGTCTCACTTTCCTAGTCTTAGCATTAGCACAGTCCCTGTGTTCCAGCCTTAGTCCAGGGCCTGTTCCTTGTCTATTATGCTATTTCCGGCTTCTGCTTTGCTCTCCTTGCAACGAGCAATAAACTCAATTTAGTTTACCTCCCATAGTGTTTTTGTGTCTTGCATTTGGGTCCACCCTCAGCGCCCCCACCTCCATTGTGACAGTTGTTCCCTTATTCAAGAAAACAAGCGGAGATAGTCCAGGGAATTATAGACCAGTGAGGTAAGTTGTTGGAGAAAATCCTTGAGAGGCAGGATTTATGAACATTTGGAGAGGTATAATGTGATTAGGAATAGTCAACATGTCTTTGTCAAAGGCAGGTTGTGCCTTACGAGCCTGATTGAATTTTTTGAGGATGTGACTGAACACATTGATGAAGGTAGAGCAGTAGATGTAGTGTATATGGATTTCAGCAAGGCATTTGATAAGGTACCCCATACAAGGCTTATTGAGAAAGTAAGGAGGCATGGGATCCAAGGGGACATTGCTTTGTGGATCCAGAACTGGCTTGCCCACAGAAGGCAAAGAGTGGTTGTAGACGGGTCATATTCTGCATGGAGGTTGGTGACCAGTGGTGTGCCTCAGGGATCTGTTCTGGGACCCCTACTCTTTGTGATTTTTATAAATGACCTGGATGAGGAAGTGGAGGGATAAATTAGTAAATTTGCTAATGACACAAAGGTTGGGGGTGCTGTGGATAGTGTGGAAGGCTGTCAGAGGTTACAGCGGGACATTGATAGGATGCAAAACTATGCTGAGAAATGGCAGATGGAGTTCAACTCAGATAAGTGTGAGGTGGTTCATTTTGGTAGGTCAAATATGATGGCAGAATATAGTATAAATGGTAAGACTCTTGGCAGTGTGGAGGATCAGAGGGATCTTGTGGTCCGAGTCCATAGGAGACTCAAAGCTGCTATGCAGGTTGACTCTGTGGTTAAGAAGGCATATGGTGCATTGGCCTTCATCAATTGTGGGATTGAGTTTAAGAGTCAAGAGGTAATGTTGCAGCTATATAGGACCCTGGTCAGACCCCACTTGGAGTACTGTGCTCAGTTCTGGTTGCCTCACTATAGGAAGGATGTGGAAACCAAAGAAAGGGTGCAGAGGAGATTTACAAAGATGTTGCCTGGATTGGGGAGCATGCCTTATGAGAATAGGTTGAGTGAACTTGGCCTTTTCTCCTTGGAGCGATGGAGGATGAGAAGTGACCTGATAGAGGTGTGGCTAGATGATGAGAGGGCACAGTTTTAAGGTGTTTTGAAGTAGGTACGGAGCAGATGTCATGGGTGAGTTTTTTACACAGAGTGGTGAATGTGTGGAATGGGCTGCCATCAACAATTGTGGAGGCAGATACAATAGGGTCTTTTAGGGGACTCCTGGAGAGGTATATGGAGCTCAGAAAAATAGAGGACGATGAGTAACACTAGGTAATTTCTAAGGTAAGGACATGTTCAGTACAGCTTTGTGGGCTGAAGGTCCTGTATTGTGCTGTAAGTTTTCCATGTTTCTATCAGTCCCAGTTTGTACCCTCCATTTCTTCACTAAACCTGTTCTAATCTTGAATCAGTTCCAGATTTTACTCTCCAATCCTGCTCCACTCCTGCATCAGCCCCAGTTCGTACTCATCATTCCTGTTTCAATTCCACTCCACTCTTGCATCAGTCCAGTTTGTAGTCCCATGCTGCACCATTCCTGCTCCACTCCTGCAGCATTGCCAGTTCATACTCTACATTGCTGTTCCACTCCTACACCAGTCCCAGTTCGTACTTGCAATTCCTGCTCCAATCCTGTTCCAGTCTCAGTTCATACTCTGCATTCCTCCAGCATTGCCAGTTCATACTGTCTAATAGTGCTGCACTCCTGCTCCACTCCTGCATCAGTCCCAGTTCATACTCACCATTATTGCTCCGCTTCTGCATCAGTCCCAGTCCACTCCTGCACCGCTCCTGCATGAGTTCCAGTTCACACTCTCCATTCCCGTTCCAATCTCACTCCATTCCTGCATGAGTTCCAGTTCGCACTCTCCGTTCCTGTTCCAATCCCACTCCACTCCTGCACGAGTCCCAGTTCGCACTCTCCATTCCTGTTCCAATCCCACTCCACTCCTGCATGAGTCCCAGTTCGCACTCTCCATTCCTGTTCCAATCCCATTCCACTCCTGCATGAGTCCCAGTTCGCACTCTCCATTCCTGTTCCAATCCCACTCCACTCCTGCATGAGTCCCAGTTCGCACTCTCCATTCCTGTTCCAATCCCACTCCACTCCTGCATGAGTCCCAGTTCGCACTCTCCATTCCCGTTCCAATCCCACTCCACTCCTGCATGAGTCCCAGTTCATAATCTGGAATCCTGCTCCACTAATACACAGTCCCAGTTCATTTTCTCCAATCCTGGTTCACTCTTCCACCAGTCTCAGTTCATACTCTCCAATCCCACTCCACTGTTGCACCTGTCCCAGTTCGTACTCTCCATTTCTGCTGCACTCCTGAATCAGTCCCAAATCATACTCTCCATTTCTGCTGGAATCCTGCATCAGACCCACTTCATACTCTCCACTCGTTCTCCACTCTTACATTGTGGCCGTCCCCCTCAACAATAAGTACTCCATTTTGAGTACTGTTAAGGCACGACCAACCTGGGGTTTACAACAGCGGCTGTGCCTCTGGCACTGTCTGACCCTGTAGCTCATAAAAGAAGGGAACAGAAGATAAGAGCAGCAGGAACAGGGGACTCTATAGTCAGGGGGACAGATAGGTGATCCTGTGGGCGCAGAAAGGAAACACGGATGCTAGTTTTCCTCCCAGGTGTCAGGGTCCGTGATGTTTCTGAACACATCCACAAAATCCTGAAAAGGGAAGGTGAGCAGCCAGAAGTCATGGTACAATATTGGTCCCAATGACATAGGTAGAAAAAGGGAGGAAGTTCTGAAAACGAATACAGGGAGTTAGGAAGGAAGTTGAGAAGCAGGGCCTCAAGAGTGGCAATCCTGGGATTGCTGCCCGTGTCACGTGACAGTGAGGATAGGAATAGAATGAGTTGGTAGATAAATGTGCGGCTGAAGAATTGGAGCAGGGGGCAGGGATTCAGGTTTCTGGATAATTGGGACCGTTTCCGGGGCAGGTGGGATCTGTACAAAAGTGACGGATAGCACTTGAATCCAAGGGGGACCAATGTTCTTGTGGGCAGGTTTACCAGAACTGTTGGGAGTGGTTTAAGCTAATATGACAGGGGAATGGGAATCTGTATGATAGAGCTTAGGATAAGCCAGTATTCTGCATGGAGGACAGTGACCAGTGGTGTTCCGTAGCAATCTGTTCTGGGCACCCTCCTCTTTGTGATTTTTATAAATGTCCTGGATAAGGAAGTAGAAAGGTGAGTTAGTAAGTTTGTTGATGACACTAAAGTTGGAGGTGTTGTGAATAGTCTGGAGGGTTGTCAGAGGTTACAGTGGGATATCAATAGGATGCAGAACTGGGCTGAGAAGTGGCAGATGGAGTTCAATGCAGATAAGTGTGAAGTGGTTAATTTTGGTAGGTCAAATTTGAAGACAGAACATAATATTAATGGTAATACTCTAGGCAGTGTGGAGGATCATGTGAGATCTTGGCGTCCAAGTCCATAAGACACTCAAAGCTGCTGCGCAGGTTGACAGTGTTGTTAAGAAGGTGTATGGTGTGTTGGCCTTCATTAACCATGGGATTGAGTTCAAGAGCTGGGAGGTAATATTACAGCTGTATAAGACCTTAGACCCTACTTGGAGTAGTGTGTTCAGTTCTGGTCACCTCACTACAGGAAGGATGAGGATACTATAGAGAGAGTGCAGAGAAGATTTACAAGGAGATTTGCCTGGATTGGAGGGCATACTTTATGAGCACTTCTTGCAGTGACGGAGGATGAGAGGTGACCTGATAGAGGTGTATAAGATGATGAGAGGCATTGATTGTGTGTATAGCCAGAGGCTTTTTCCCAGGGCTGAAATGGGTAACACGATGGGGCATAGTCTTAAGGTGCTTGGAAGCAGGTACCAAGGGGAGGTCAGGCGTAAGTTTTTCACACAGAGAGTGGTGATTGCGTGGAATGCACTGCCAGCGAAGGTGATAGAGGCCGATACAATAGGGTCTTTTACAAGCCTCTTAGATAGGTACATGGAGCTTAGAAAAATAGAGGGCTATGGGTAACCCTCGAGTAGGTTACATGGTCAGCACAACATTGTGGGGTGAAGGGTCTGTAATGTGCTGTAGATTTCTATGTTTCTAAATACAGACAGAACAAAAAATTAAATTGTACCAGAGAGGCAAAATTCAAAAGGGCAACTAATGCAGGGCTGAAGGTGCTGTATTAAAATGCTTGTAACATTTGGAATACGGTGGATGAACTTGTGGGACAATTAGAGAATGGTTGTTATGACGTTGTGGGCATCACTGAGTCGTGGCTGAAAGAAGGCCATAGTTGGGAGCTTAACATCAAAGGATATACTTTGTATCGAAAGGACAGGCCGGAAGGCATAGGCGGTGGTGTGGCTCTGTTGGAAAGAGTTGAAATTAGAACATAGGAAACCTACAGTACAATACAGGCCCTTCGGCCCACAAGGCTGTGCCAAACATGTACTTACTGTAGAACTACCTGATCCTCCACACTGTCAAGAGTTTTACCATTAATGTTATATTCTCTCATCATATTTGACCTACCAAAGTGAACCATCTTGCACTTATCTGGGTCCATCTGCTACCTCTCAGCCCAGTTTTGCATCCTATCAATGTCCTGTTGTAAACTGGGACAGCCCTCCACACTATCCACAACATCCCCAATCCTTTGTGTCATCAGCAAATTTACTAACCCATCCTCAGATTATTTATAAAAATCACAAAGAGTAGGAGATCCAGAACAGTTCCCTGAGGCACACCACTGGTCACTGACCTCCATGAAGAATATGACCCATCTACAACCACTCTTTGCCTTCTGTGGGCAAGCCAGTTCTGGATCCAGAAAGCAATGTCCCCTTGGATCCCATGCCTCCTTACTTTCTCAATTACATCTTTAGAAATGAGGTGACATTGAATCTGAGAACGGTGAATCTTTGAAGGTGGAGTTTAGAAACAGCAAAGGTAAAAAAACATTATGGGAATCATATATATGCCACCAAATTGTGGGATAATAGCCAAGATGTGGGGTTGATATTGCAAAAGGAACAGGAAAAGGCATGTAATAAGGGTAATCACACAATTGTCATGGGGGACTTCAATATGCAAGAGGATTGGGAAAATCAAGTTAGCGTTGGATCGCAAGAGAAGCAATTTGTTGACCGCCTACAAGATGGCTTTTTAGAGCAGCTTGGGCTTAAGCCTACTCGTGAGAGGCTATCTTAGATTGGGTGTTGTGTAATAATCCAGATCATATGAAGGAGATTCATGTAAAGGAACCCTGAGGGCACAGTGATTATAATATGATTGAATTCATGTTGTAATTTGAGAGGGAGTCACATGTATCAGTATCACAATGGAATAAAGAAAATTCAGAGGTATGAGCAAGTAGCCTGCCCAGGTGGATTGGAGGGGGATACTGGTGGGGATGATGGCAGAGCAGAGATGGCTGAAGTTTCTGGGGATAGTTCACAAGGCACAGGATAGATATGCCTCACAGAAAAAATTCTCAAAGGGCAGGTGTAGGCAGCTATGGCTGACAAGGGAAGTTGTGGGCTCCATAAAAGCTAAGGACAGAAGATAGCAAAAATGAGTGGGAAGTTGAATGATTGGGAATCTTTTAAAATCCAGCATAAGGTAACTAAAAAAAGCTGAAATAAGGTAACAGATGAAATATGAGGGCAAACTAGCTGAAACATAAAGAAGGATACCAAAGGTTTCTCAGTTGTATAAAGAGTAAAGGGGAGGTGAGAGTTGATATTGGACCACTGGAAAATGAAGCTGGTGAGGCAGTAATGGGGGACAAAGTAATGACAAATGAACTTAACGAGTACTTTGCATCTGCCTCCACAGTGGAAGACACTAGCAGTGTGTCCGTGGACTGTGAGTGTCAGGGAGCAGGAGTGAGTGCCATTGCTCCTACAAAGGAAATGTGCTAGGCAAACTCAAAGGTCTTAAGTGGATAAGTCACCTGGACCAGATGGACAACCTCCCAGAGCCCCGTGGTTGCTGAAGAGATAATGGATGCATTGGTCATGATCTTTCAAGACTCACTTGATTCTGACATGGTACCAGGGGACTAGAAGATTGCAAATGTCACTCCACTCTTTAAGAAGGAAGAAAGGCAAAAGAAGGGAAAGCCTCAGTGGTTGGGAAAGTGTTGGAGTCTGTTATTAAGGATGAGGTTTCGGAGTACTTGGAGACTAATGATAAAATAAGTCAAAGTCAGCATGGTCTCTGTAAAGAGAAATCTTGCCTGACAAATCTGTTAGAATTCTTTGAAAAAGCCACAAGCAGGGTGGACAAAGGAGAAGCAGTGGATGTTATTTACTTCGACTTTCAGAAGGCATTTGAAAAGGTGCCACAAATGAGGTGCTTAACAAGGTAAAATCCTATGGTGTTACAGGAAAGATATTGGCATGGATAGCGGAATGGCTGACAGGCAGGAGATTAAATTAGATTAGATTAAATTAGGAACTGACTGGAGATAAAAGGGAACGTTTCTGCTTGGCTTCCGGTGATTAGTGGTGTTTCTCAGGAGTCAGTGCTGGGGTAGCAGCGTTTCACATTGTTTGTCGATGATTTGGATGATGGCATTGATGGCTTTGTGGCAAAGTCTGCAGATGACACAAAGATAGGTGGATGGGTAGGTGGTGCTGAGGAAGCAACGCGATTGCAGCAGAGCTTAGACAAATTGGAAGAATGGACAAAAACGGCAGATAATGAATGCATTTTGGTAAAAGGAACAATAGTGTGGACTATTATCTAAATAGGGAGAATTTTCAAACATCAGAGGTGCAGAGGAACTTGGGAGTCCTTGTGCAAGATTCCCAGTAGGTTAATTTACAGGTTGAGTCTATGGTAAAGAAGGCAAGAGCAATGTTGGCCTTTACTTCAAATGAAATAGAATATAAAAGCAAGGAGATAATGCTGAGACTTTATAAGAAACTAGTCAGGCCACATCTGGAGTATTGTCAACAGTTTTGGACCCCATATCTCAGAAAGGATGTACGAGGGGTGATTAATAAGTTTGTGTCCTAAGGTAGAAGGAGTGAATTTTAGAAAACCTAGCACATTTATTTTTCAACATAGTCCCCTCCTCCAGTCCAGCGGTCTTGGAGCATACGAGCCACTTCTTTGTAGAAGTGGTATTGATAAGTTTGTGGCCTAAGGTAGAAGGAGATGAGTTATTAACTTCAAACTTTCTGCATTATCACTCAAAGAATTGAACTGCACAAGCATGTAACAAAAGAGTCTTGGACCTCCAGGTGGTCCACAGTAGGGGTGATTGATAAGTTTGTGGCCTAAAGTAGAAGGAGATGAGTTATATAGCTCTCGTCACATGCACGTGCAGTTCAACTCTTTGAGTGAAAATGCAGAAAGTTAGAAGTTAATAGCTCATCTCCTTCTAACTTAGGCCACAAACTTATCAATTGCCTTGCTGTGGACCACTTTCTGGAGGTTCAAGACACCGACTTCTACAAAGAAGGGATCCGTATGCTCCACGACCACTGGACTAAGTGTGTAAATGTAGGAAAAGTAAATGTGCTAGGTTTTCTAGAATTGACTCTTTCTACCTTGGGCCACAAACTTATCAATCACCCCTCGTACTGTCATTGGAGAGAGTCCAGAGGGGGTTTATGAGGTTGATTCCAGGAATAAAGGGATTAACATATGAGGAGTGTTTGGCAGCTTTTGGCCTGTACTCACTGGAATTTAGAAGAATGCGGGGTGATGTCATTTAAACCTACCAAATGTTGAAAGGACGGGATAAAGTGGATGTGGAGCTGATGTGGAGAGCGTGTTCCCTCTGGTGAGGGTACCAAGACTAGAGAACACAGCCGCAGAATTGAAGGGCAACCTTTTAGAACAAGGTATGGAGGATTTTTTTCTTTTAGCCAGAGAGTAGTGAATCTGTGGAATGCTCTGCCACAGACTGCGGTGCAGGACAGGTCCGTGCTTATATTTAAGGCAGTAGTTGATCATTTCCTGATCGGCCAGGGCAACAAAGGATATGGCAAGAAGGCAGGTATGTGGAGTTGAGTGGGATCCGAGATCAGCCATGATGGAATGGTGGAGCAGACTCAATGGGCTGAATGGCCTAAATCCACTCTTGCATCAGTCCCAGTTCGTACTCCCCAATCCTGATCAACTCCTGCATCAGTCCCAGTTCGTACTCCCCATTCCTGCTTCATTCCTCCATCAGACCCAGTTTGTACTCCCCAATCCCGCTCCACTCTTGCATCAGTCCCAGTTCGTACTCCCCATTCCCACTCCACTCCTGCATCAGTCCCAGTTCGTACTCCCCATTCCTGATGCACTCCTGCATCAGTCGCTGTTTGTACTCCCCATTCCCATTCCACTCCTGCATCAGACCCAGTTCATACTCCCCATTTCTGATTCACTCCAGCATCAGTCCCTGTTTGTACTCCCCATTCCTGCTTCATTCCTCCATCAGACCCAGTTCATACTCCCCAAACCCACTCCACTCCTGCATCAGTCCCAGTTCGTACTCCCCAATCCTGATCCACTCCAGCATCATTCCCAGTTCGTACTCCCCATTCCCACTCCACTCCTCCATCAGTTGCAGTTCGTACTCCTCATTTCTGCTGCACCCCTGCCTTAGTCCCTGTTGTACTCTCCATTCCTGATCCATGCCTGTATCAGTCCCAGTTCATAGTCTGCACTCCTGCATTAGTCAAAATTCCTACTCTCTATTCTTTCTCCACTCTGGTATCAATCACAGCTTTTATTCTCCACTCCCATCTAGTCCATGCTGAACTATTTAATTTTCCAACACCCGTTGACCTGCACCCAGACCATAGTTTTCCATACACTTACCATCCTGGTACCTATCCAATTTTCTCTTAAATGTTGAAATTGCGCTCACGTGCACCACTCATAATACCATAAAGCCAGAGTATATAGAAGCAGAATTAGTCCATTTTGTCCCATCAAGTCTGCTCCACCATTCAACAATGGCTAATCCTTTTCCCCTCCCCAATCCCAGTTCCCAGCTTTCTCCCCACCACCTTTGATGTCATGGCCAATCAAGAACCTATCAATTTCTGCCTTAAATACACCCAATTACCTGGCCTCCACAGCTGCCAAATTCCACAAATTCACCACCTCTGGCTCAAGAAATTTCTCTACATCCTTGTTTTAAATGGGTGTCCCTCTAAGCTGAGGGTGTGCCCTCTTGTCCTAAACTCCTCCACCATGGGAAACATCCTTAACTCATCTACTCTAACTACGCCTTTCAGCATTCAAAAAGTTTCAATGAGTCCCCCCTCATCCTTCTAAATTCCAGCGTGTACAGACCCAGTGCTATCATATGTTCCTCAGATAATAACCCTTTAATTAGCAGAATTAGCTTGTGAACCTCCTCTGGACCCTCTCATCTTTCCTTCAATGAAGAGCCCAAAACTGTTCACAATACTCAAGGTGAGGCCTCACCAGTGCCTTATAAAGCCTGAGCATCACATCCTTGCTCTTGTATTCTGGACCTCTTGAAATGAATGCTAACATGGAATTTGTCTCCTCACCACCAACTCAACCTGCAAGTTAACCTTTAGGATGTTCTGCACAAGGACTTCCAAGTCCCTTTGCATCTCAGATGTTTGGATTTGTTCCCCATTTATAAAATAGTCCAGATATTTATTTCTTCAACCAAAGTGCATGACCATTCATTTTCCAACATTGTATTTAATTTGCCATTCGCTTGCGCATTCTTCTACTGTAAGTCCTACTGCAGCCTTCCTCAACACCACCTGCCCCTCCGCCAATCTCGTTTGGAGGCCTGTATATAACTACCACTAAGGTCCTTTTGCCCTTGCAGTTTTTTAACTTGAATCACAAGGATTCAACATTTTCTGATCCTATGTCACATCTTTCTTCTGATTTGATGCCATTCTTTACCAGCAGCATCATGCCATCCCCTCTGCCTACCTTCCTATCCCTCCAATACAACGTGTAACCTTGGACATTCAGCTCCCAACTACAACCATCCTTCAGCCACAACTCAGTGATGGCCACAACATCATACCTGGCAACCTGTAATAGTGCGACAAGATCATCCACCTCATTCCTCACACTGTGCATTGAGATAAAAACACTTTGAGTGCTGCATGAGCTACCCTTTTTGATTCTGCATCCCTAATACACTGATACTCACCCTGCTGGCTGCAATTTTGTCCTATCACCTGCCTGCCCTTCCTGGCAGTCTGACTGCATGCTTCCTTTGCTTTTTCAACCTTCCGTCCTATCCTGAGTCTCTTCATTCCATTTCCCACCACCCTGCCAAATTAGTTTAAACCCCACCCCCCCCCAACAGCTCTAACAAACCTGCCCGTGAGAATATTGGTCCCCTTGGGCTTAGGAGCAACCTGTCCCTTTTGTACAAGTCATACTTCCCCAAGAAGAGATCCCAATTATCCAAGAACCTGAAGTCCTGCTCACTGCACCAGCTTCTCAGCCACACATTAATCAGCCACATCATCCTGTTTCTACCCTCACTGGTATATGGCACAGGTAACAATCCAGAAATTACCATCCTGGAGGTCCTGCTTCTCAGCTTTCTACCTAACTCACTAAAATCCCTTTTCAGGACTTCTTTGCTTTTCCTTCCTATGTCATTGGTACCAATATGTAGCAAACCATCTGGCTTATCTCCCTTCCTCTCCAAAATGTTGTGGATGCGATCCCGACCCTAGCAGCTGGGAGGCAACATGCTATTCGGGTGTCCTGTTCATGTCCACAGAATCTCCTGTCTGTTCCTCTGACTATTGAGTCCCCTATCACTACGGCTCCCCTCTTCTCCCTCTTTTCCTTCTGCACCTTGGTTCCATGTCAGTGCCTGGTCTCTGTGGCATTCCCCTGGGAGGCTATCCCTAACAACAGTATCCAGAAAGGTATATTTATCATTGAGGGGAATGGCCACAGGGGTGCTCTGCGCTAACTGCCTATTCACATTTCCATTTCTTCACCCAGCTACTCGCCTGCTGCCACTTAGGGGTGAGTAATTCCCTGAAACTCTGATCGATCATCTCCTCACTCTCCTGCACAAGTCGAAGCTCATCCAGCTGCTGCTCCAGATCCCTAACACAGTCTCCAAGGAGCTGCAGCCGGATGTACATCATGCAGATGTAGTTCCCTGGAGACTCTGGGTCTCCCAGGACTCCAACATCGGGCATGAAGAGCACACGATGGCCACTTAAACTATGCTATGTACCCCGGACAGGTAAGAGAAAAGGGAAACGTAACAGAAACTTACTTGGATAAGTTACCCACTGCCAACACCTCTTCCGAGCTGAAGTCTTCTTTAAGCCAAAACCTGACACTCCCACTCTCACCACTGTCCCACTGCCACCATGGCCACTCCACTTGTCCCTTCTGTATTTTTATTTACTCTTCTCTGCGCTGCTACCGTCACTGATTGAGCCACCAGAATGACACCAAATGCCCACAAAGCTCCCCTTTTAAATGAGCGCTGGCAACCTGCGAGAAACCTCCTCACTGTGCCCTGCTCCTGCTCCCTCTCTCATTCCACACTCTCATGACCTTCTGAATGAAGACGTTTCCCCTCATATTCTCCTTGAACTTTTCACCTTTCATCCTTAACCCATGACCCTTGCTTGTAGTCTCATTCAACCTCAATGGAAAAAGCTTGCTTGCATTTACCTTATCTATATCCCTCATAATTTTGTATACTTCTATCAAACCCCCCTCAATCTTAACGTTTCAAGGAATGAAGTCTTAACCTATTCAATCTTTCCATATAACTCAGGTCACCCAGTCTCAGCAACATTGTTGTAAGTTTTCTCAGTATTTTTTCAACCTTATTTACATTTTTCCTGTAGGTAGGTGACCAACATTACACAATACTCCAAATTAGGCCTCACCACTGTCGTATACAACTTTAGTATAAACATCCCCTGTACTGAATACTTTGATTTATGAGGGCCAATGTGCCAATACCTTTCTTTACAACACTGTTCGCCTGTGACCCAACTTTCAATGAGTTATGAACCTGTACTTCCAGATCCCTTTGTTCTACAGCATTCCTCAGTGCCCTCCCGTTCACTCTGTTACAGCTACCCCGGTTTGTACTCATGAAGTGCAACAGCTTTGCATTAATTTCCATCTGCCATTTTTCAGCCCATTTTTCCGGCTGGTCCATCTCCCACTGCAAGCTCTGATAATCTTCCTCACTGTCCTCTGCACCCCAATCTTGGTGTCATACATTTAAAATCTCTCATACAATAAAAGATGTAGCCCTGATCTCCCAATCTACCTTAACACGAACCTTGCAGCTTGTTTGTCTGCACTTTCTCTGTAACTTTGCCATTATATTCTGATTTCTATTGTTTTATTACCTTGGTATGATCATGTTTGGTACGATCTGTGTGGAGAATGCACTAAAATATTTTCCCTGTACCTCAGTATATGTGAAAATAATAAACCAATTCTTCAGCATCCTGTTACACTACTCGAGTCCCATCTCTGTCTCACTGCACCTTTTAATTTCATAGTTTAACCATACCATTACCTCACGTTCCACAGCCTGTAATATCCCAGCCATTCTCTGTCCCTCTTAGCAGCAGCTTCAATATCTCATCCTGCTCAAACTCACACCATGACTCGTCTCACTTTCTCCACATTCTCCTCACACTATTAAAACCCCTGATCCTGGGTAACTTTGAGATCAAGGGATGCGGGAAGGGGATGGTGCTGGGGCAGGAGTCTGGCTCTGATCCTGGACAATGTTAGTTCAAGACTGAGGATCTGAAGTCCACCTAACCCAAAGTTCCATTTGTGCAGGACCAAGAGTTTGAAGTTCATCCAGCCCAACATTTCATACTCTTCCACCTTCCTATAACATCAGCAGTCACTTGTAATGAACAGCCTGCCTTCACATAGAGGCCCCCACCAAACTCCAGCCTCACCTGTGATAGTCTGAGCTGTACCCACTACTTTTTGCAGGCTTTTCCATTCAAGGGCATTGGTGTTTCCATATCAGGCTGAGATGCAACCATCTCTACCACTCATCTACAGAGGTTTGTCCTGACGAAGGGTTCCGGCCTGAAACGTTGACTGATCATTTCCACGGATGCTGCCCGACCTGCTGAGTTCCTCCAGCGTGTTGTCAGTGTTGTTTTGACCCCAGCATCTGCAGAGTATTTTGTGTATAGAAGTTTGTCGAAGTTTTGGATGACTTGCCGAATCTTTGTAAACTTCTAAGAAGGTAAAGGGACTGTGGGGTGCTTTTGTTCGTAATTGCCCTTGACATGTTGGGCCCAGGAGGGATGGTCTGAAATGATAACATGGAGGAACTTAAAACTGCTGGCCCTGTCCACCTCTGATGAGGACTGGCTCACGGGCCTCTGTTCCCCTCCTTCAGGGGTGAATATCAGTTTCTTAGTCTTGCTGACATCCAGTAAGAGGTTGTTGTGGTACCATTCAGCCAAATTTTCAATCTCCCTCCTACATGCAGTCATCCTCCCGCTCTTTATGGATTTATAAATTACCTTGGGATTTTCTTTGATTTTACCTGCCAGTGGTTTTTGACCCCTTTCTGCCGTATTGAGCTTACCCTCCCTGTCCCACCTTCATTTGAAGTCTGTGTCACCCATGACGTGTCCTGCCTAATAGGATTTGTGTTCAGCGGAGGTTCTGTTCGAGATGCGGGATCCCCGCCAATTCTGGAGATACTGGTGACTCTTCACACCATCTGGAGGCAGAGACTCTGAGACTCGCAAGGGCTCTCCTGCAGTGAGCAGATCATGGCTCATTAAAGCTGCGAGCCTGCATCCCATGGTGTTTTTGCAGCCTGCATCATTTCTCCCCTGGTTCAGGGCCTCTCATTCTAATTCATCACAGGCAGAGCCAGGACATGAACAACAGTTAAACAGTCTTTAGAGAAGAGTGTTAGATGGAGTGAACAGTGAGGTTCATTCTGATATAGGTGAGTGCAGGGGTCCGGATAGAAAGGGTGCACAGGAACAGAACATAGAAAATACAACACAGAAACTGTCTCTTCATATCGAGAATGGAGGAAGAGAGGAGGGAGGGAGAGAGGTGAATGATGAATGTGGGAGAGAGACTGAAGTTCTAGCACCGAGGAAGGGTTAACGGATGGGAGGTGTGTTGCGAAGGTGGGGTCAGGATCAGGGAGCGTGAGGATGGGGGGTTGGATTGTGGGGGTAGGGACATCCACTGCCCACCTACCCACTGTGTCACCAGCTTGAGTCTGTGTTTAACATTCGAGACAGTTCGTGCAGAGAGGCTGAGACTGGGAACCTTCCCTGCACCATGGCTCTGAGTGACTGCCATGAAAAAGATAACAATCTGAGAATTAACCTGCCTGTGGTGAGTCTCAGCCTGTAGTTACAGAGCATCACCGCAGCAGCAACGCTGTAGTCTGAAGTCAGAATGCACTCACACAGAACCAAGGCAGTACAGGAACAGGCCCTTCGGCCTACAATATTATGCTTAACCAGTTACATCAGTCAACTAAACTAACCCGTTCTGCCTCCACAATGTCCATATCATTCCATTCGCTGCACATCATGTGCCTATCGAGGAGCCTCTTGAAAGCCTCCACCACCTCTGGACAAGCATTCCATCACCAGATGCTCTCTATATAAAAAATCTTACCCCACATATCCCATTTGAACTCACACCTTCTCACTTTAAATGCATGTCCTTCTCAATCTTATAAACCTCCATCAGATCTCCCCTCAACTGTTCTAGAGCAAACAATCCAAGTGATCACAATATGATCGAGTTCACGTTGAAATTTGAGAGGGAAAAAATAAAACCCAATGTTTCAGTATTTCAGCGGAATAAAAGAAATTACAATAGCATGAGAGGGGAACTGCCCAAAGTTGACTGGAAAGGGACGTCTGTGGGAAGGACAGCAGAGCAGCAATGGCTGGAGTTTCGCAAAAAATGAGGGAAGTGCAAGACAGATATATTCCAAATAAGAAAAAATTTTCAAAAGGGAAGAATGACGCTACCATGGCTGACAAGTGATGTCAGAGCCAAAGTAAAAGCAAAAGAGGAAGCCAAAGCTAGTGGGATGATACAGGATTGGGAAGCTTTTAAAAACTTGCAGAAGGAAACTAAGAAGGTCATTTGGAAGAAAAAGATGAACTATGAAAGGAAGCTGGTGACTAATATCAAAGAAGATACTAAAAACTTTTTTAAGTATACAAAGGGTAAAAGAGAGTCGAGGGTAGATATAGGACCAATACAAAATGACACTGGAGATATTGTAATGAGAGATGCAGAGATGACAGAGGAACTAAATGTGTATTTTGCATCAGTCTTCACAGTGGAAGACATCTGCAGTATACCAGACATTCAAGAGTGTCAGGGAAGTGAAGTTTGTGCAGTGAAAATTACGACTGAGAAGGTGCTCAGGAAGCTTAATGGTCTGAGAGTGGATAAGTCTCCTGGACCTGATGGAATGCCCCTTTGGGTTCTGAAGGAAGTAGCTGGAGATATTGCAGAGGCATTAACGATAATCTTTCAAGAATCGATAGATTCTGGCATTGTACCAGATGACTGGAAAATTGCAAATGTTATTCTGCTATTTCAGAAGAGTGGGAGGCAGCAGAAAGGAAACTATAGACCTGTTAGCCTGTCATCAGTGGTTGGGAAGTTGTTAGAATCAATCGTTAGGGATGAGATTACGGAGTACCTGGAGGCACATGACAAGACAAGCCAAAGCCAGCACGGTTTCCTGAAAGCAAAATCCTGCCTGACTAAGCTAATGACTAACCTACTTTTCTGAGGAAACTACAAGCAGTGTAGACAAAGGAGATGCAGCAGACGTGGTGTACTTGGATTTTCAGAAGGCCTTTGACAAGGTGCTGCACATGAGGCTACTTAGCAAGATAAGACCCCATAGAATTACAGGGAAGTTACTAGCGTGGGTGGAGCATTGGCTGATTGGCAGAAAACAGAGAGTGGGAATAAAGGGATCCTATTCTGGTTGGCTGCCGGTTACCTGTGGAGCTCCATAGGGGTCGGTGTGCGACCGCTGCTTTTTACGATGTATGTCAATGATTTGGACTACGGTATGAATGGATTTGTGGCTAAATTTGCCGATATACAAAGATAGATGGAGGAGTAGGTAGTCTTGATGAAGCAGAAAGCCTGCAGAGAGACTTAGGTAATTTAGGAGAATGGGCAAAGAAGCGGCAAATGAAATACAATGATGGAAAGTGTATGGTCAGGCACTTCGGTGGAAGAAATAAACGGGCAGACTATTATTTAGATGGGGAGAGAATTCAAATTGCAGAGATGCAAAGGGACTTGGGGGTCCTTGTGCAGGATACCCTAAAGTTTAACCTCCAGGTTGAGTTGGTGGTGAAGAAGGTGAATGCAATGTTGGCATTTATTTATAGAGGTATAGAATATAAGAGCAGGGATGTGATATTGAGGCAACACACAAAAAAAGTTGCTGGTGAACGCAGCAGGCCAGGCAGCATCTCTAGGAAGAGGTACAGTCGATGTTTCGGGCCGAGACCCTTCGTCAGGACTAACTGAAAGAAGAGCTTGTAAGAGATTTGAAAGTGGGAGGGAGAGGGGGAGATCGAAAATGATAGGGGAAGACAGGAGGGGGAGGGTTGGAGCGAAAGGTGGACAGTTGATTGGCAAAAGGGATATGAGAGGAACATGGGACAGGAGGCCTAGGAGAAAGAAAAGGGGGAGGGTGGGAAAAAACCCAGAGGATGGGCAAGGGGTATAGTGAGAAGGACAGAGCGAGAAAAAGGAGAGAGAGAAAAAGAATGTGTGTATATAAATAAATAACAGATGGGGTATGAGGGGGAGGTGGGGCACTAACAGAAGTTTAAGAAGTCAATGTTCATGCCATCAGATTGGAGGCTACCCAGACAGAATATAAGGTGTTGTTCCTCCAACTTGAGTGTGGTTTCGTCTTTACAGTAGAGGAGGCCGTGTGTAGACATATCAGAATGGGAATGGGACGTGGAATTAAAATGTGTGGCCACTGGGAGAACCTGTTTTCTCTGGCGGACAGAGCGTAGATGTTCAGCGAAATGATCTCCCAGTCTGCGTCGGGTCTCACCAATATATAGAAGGCTACATCGGGAGCACCGGACGCAGTATATCACCCCAGCCGACTCACAGGTGAAGTGTCGCCTCACCTGGAAGGACTGTCTGCGGCCCTGAATGGTGGTAAAGGACGAAGTGTAAGGGCATGTGTAGCCCTTGTTCCGCTTACAAGCATAAGTGCCAGGAGGGAGATCGGTGGGGAGGGATGAGGGGGACGAATGGACAAGGGAGTCGCGTAGGGAGCGATCCCTGCGGAAAGCGGGGTGGGGGAGGGAAAGATGTGCTTAGTGGTGGGATCCCGTTGGAGGTGGCGGAAGTTACGGAGAATTATATGTTGGACCTGGAGGCTGGTGGGGTGGTAGGTGAGGACAAGAGGAACCCTATTCCTAGTGGGGTGGCGGGAGGATGGAGTGAGAGCAGATGTGCGTGAAATGGGGGAGATGCGTTTGAGAGCAGAGTTGATGGCGGAGGAAGGGAAGCCCCTTTCTTTAAAAAAGGAGGACATCTCCCTCGTCCTGGAATGATGTGATATTGAGGCTCTTTTAGGCATCTTTGAGACCACACTTGGAATACTGCGTGCAGTTTTGAGCTCCTTATTTTGGAAAGGATATACTGACATTGGAGAGGGTTCAGAAAAGATTCACAAGGAAGATTTTTATAAATGACTTGGATGAGGAAGTGAAAAGCTGGGTTATTAAATTTGCAGATGACACAAAGGTTGGTGAGGTTGTGGATCGTGTAGAAGATTGTCATACATTACAACAAGACATTAATAGCATGCAGAACTGGGCTGAGAAGTGGCAGATGGAGATCAACCCAAAAAAGTTTGAAGTGATTCACTTTAGAAGGTCAAACTTGAAGGCAGAGAACAGAGTAATTGCAGGATTCCTAACAGTGTACAGGAACAGAGGGATCTTGGGGTTCACATCCATAGTCACCCCAAAGCTTCCACGTAAGTTGACAGGATGGTTAAGAAGGTGTACGGTGTGCTGGGCTTCATTAGTCAGGGAATTAGGTTCAGGAGGATTATTGTTGTAGCTTTATAAAACCCTGATTAGACCACACTTGAGTACATCAACATCAACAATTAGGAAACCAATGCCAAGGATAGGAAACTCTGGCAAGCCATCATCCGAGAAGGAACAGCAACTTTCGAAGCCAAAAGATGTGCAGAATTAGAAGAAAAGAGAAGAAAATGGAAAGAGAGGCAGCAACAACCAAAGCCCGATCTGCCATCTGGAACTACCTGTCCTGAATGTGGAAGAACTTTCAAAGCCAAGACTGGACTCACAAGCCACTTGAGAGCCCATAAGCAGATCAACAGAACGAAGACCATCGTCCTCGACCTCGAGGGATAGCCACGACGATGACGATTGTGTTCAGATATGGTCATCTCATTATAGGAAGAATATAGAAGCTTTTGAGAAAATGCAGGGAAGACTTACCAGAATGCTGCTTGGACAAGAGAGCATGTGTTACAAAAATAAGTTGAGTGAGCTAGGACTGGTATGCAGTATGTAATGTTCACAGGTGACATTAGCTCTGCCACCTGACCCAGCATAGCTGAGGTCTTGAGTAGGAACACCTTGAAACGTCTTCTTCCCGAGTGATTGGTCAGGGTGATATTATGTCCATAAGTTTTGCTGACACAGCCACACCCTCTTGTCAGTAACACTGCCCATCCTTGGGGCTGTGAATGACTCCATCAAATACTGCAGCCCAAAGGTTCTGAGGCAGTGGCTGCAATGCTGATCAACGAGGAGCCTCCTCCTCTGGGTCAGCCTCTCAGTGAGTGATCTAGGGTCCCTAGGCAGCACTGGTGAGTGACTTTGGGGTGTGAGAGGATCAGGGTGATGATAGTGTGGGATGGGAGGTTTTGGGAGCTCTCTTTGGGGAAGTGACAGGTGGATCGGAATGCGGGTGTGAGGTTAACAACTGTCAGGATGTGTAAATTTCCCAACAAGTCAGTGTGAACAGAGTTGCTGTTGAAGATCTCAGCATTTTAAAGCAGAAGTCGCCCATTTTCAACTTTTGCATTGATTATTTAATTTGGCATTTATGGTCTGACGAAACTATTTATTAACCTCTGACATCTCTTGATCAATTCCTGCCCAAGGTTAGATCCATGGATTCACACAGTAGGAAAAGACCAGTGGGCCAACTGATCCACGATGGACATGGTGCCATTCTAATCTGGCCCTGGTTGGTCTCATCCCTCAAAAGCTTTCCTGTTTACCTAGCAGTCCAAGTGTGTTTTAAACATTGTAATTGCACCCCCCCACACACTACCATTTCCTCTGGCAGATCATTCCATATACCCACCACCCTCTGGGTGAAAAAGTTGCCTCTCAGGTCCCGTCTCTCCTTAAACCTGTGCCCCCTAGTTTTAGACTCCCCTACCCTGGGGAAACGATTGCACCAACCCACAATTTTATAAATCTCTGTAATGTCACTGCATAGCCTACGCCCCAGGAATAAAAGCTCCTATCTACCTAGACTCTCCTGATAGCTCAAGCCCTCCAGCCCCATGAATCTTTCATCAGAGATGCAGCACGGAGCAGGCCATTTGGGCCCTTTGAGCCATACTGCCCAGCAACCCACCAGATTAACCCTAATATACTCATGGGACAAGTTACAGTCACCTATTAACTGGTACATCTTTGGAATGTGGGAGGAAACTAGAGCTCCCAGAGGAAACCCAAGGGGTCTACAGGGAGGAACTACATACTCCTTACAAAGGGCTCTGGGATTGAACTCCAAATTCTGACATTCTGAATTATAATAGTGGGGCAACAATTGCTCTGCTACCATGCACTTTCTGCACCTTTTAGATCTTAATGACAGCCTTCCTATGGGTGAGCAGCCAGAACTGTGCACAAAGCTCTTAGAATCAGAATCAGAATCAGGTTTATTATCAGCAGTATGTAAGTGAAATTTGTTAATTTAGCAGCAGCAGTTCAAAGCAATGCATAATCTGGCAGAGAGAGAAAAATAAATGAACAAGTATGTCACTAAATGCTAAGTAAACAAACTGGTGTCACTAACATCTTCCACAGCTGTAACATGGCGTTCCAACCCTTGTATGCCATCAGACGTACATGAGACATAGGGGCAGAATGAGGCCATTCAAGTCTGCTTGTACATTCCATCATAGCTGATATATTATCCCTCTCAATCCTATTGCCCTGCCTTCTCCCCATAGCCTTTGAGAACCTGACTAAACAAGAACCTATCAACCTCCACTTTACTCAATGCCTCAGCCAGAAGGCTAGCATACCAAATGTCTTCTTCACTCCACTACAGCCGAATTCCACCTTCCTCTTCTCTCAGATCCCACCATCTGCAGCCATTTGTCACCCCCCCGTCACCTCCCAGTGTCTCTCCCTATTCCCACTCCCCTTTCTTCCATCTGCCTATCATCCCTCCTCCCCTGATTCACCCATCATCCACCAGCTCCCAGCCCTGATGAAGGGTCTTCACCCAAAACATTGGTTGTTCATGGTAGAAGAGCTTAGTGGGTTAAGCAGTATCTGTGGGAGGAAAGAATCAGTTAATATTTTTTCACCTTGTCCTATCTTCACTCTCCCCTCTCCTTCCTCAGAGACCATTTGCCTCTCCAGCCATAGTCCTCTTTCTTTCTTTGCCTCCATCCATCATTTACCTGCCACAGTCTTCCAATTCTAACCCCCAACCCCTCCCTACCAGCATGACCTGCCTGTCATCTTGCAACCCTCCTCAGTCCTCCAATCACCTCAGACCCTTCCCCTCTCCATTTTGTACAATAAGACCCTAAGACATAGGAATAAAATGAGGCCATTTGGCCCATTGAGCCTTCTCTGCTATTCCATCATGGATGATTTATTTTCCCTCTCAACCCCATTCTCTGACCTTCTCCCTATGACCTTTGACACCCTGACTAATCTTGAACCTATCAACCTTCACTTTCAATACACCTAATGATTTGGCCATCACAGCCATCTGTGGCAATGAATTGTACTGATTCAACACCCTCTGGCTAAGGAAATTCCTCCTCATCTCTGGACTAAATGGACGTCCTTTTATTCTGAGGCTGTGTCC
This sequence comes from Mobula birostris, assembly GCF_030028105.1. Lineage (NCBI taxonomy): Eukaryota > Metazoa > Chordata > Chondrichthyes > Myliobatiformes > Myliobatidae > Mobula > Mobula birostris. The sequence goes on from NC_092376.1 coordinate 172,012,332, forward strand.
ACTGGTCCTAGACACCCCACTATAGGAAATATTCTCTCCACATATACTTTATCTAGGTCTATCTCAACCATCTCCCCTCTCAGTCTTGATGAAGAGTGGACAATTTCTTTCCTCCCACAGAAGCTGCTCAGTCCAGTCATTTCCTCCAGACAACTGTTGGTATGTTCCTGTACTCCTGGGTCTCTCTGTTCTACAACATTCCCTAGGGCGCTGGTATTCAGTCTGCCCTGCCCTGATTAAACTTTGCAAATGCACCTATCTGAGTTTTAAACTCCATCTGCCACCTCTATGCCCACTTTTCCAGTGAATCTTGATCTTACGTGTTATAACCTTAGACAATCTTCCTCACTTCCACCATAATCCTAATTCGGATCTCACCTGCCAACAAGGGGCACACGGTAATATACTGGTTCACATAACACTAATACAGCACCACCGACCCCGGTACAATTCTTGATGCTGTCTGTAAGGAGTTCGTATGTTCAAACCATGATTGTGTGGGTGTCCTCCGGGCGCTGTGGTTTCCTCCCACATTCCAAAGATATACAGGACCGAAGGTTAATTGGTCACATGGGTGTAAGTGGGCAGCACAGGCTTGGTGGGTTGGAAGAGCTGGTTACCATGCTGTATCTCCAAATAAAACTATATTCTCATCCAAGTTATGAATACAGACGGCAATCAACAGAGGATCTAACGCAAATCCCTGTGGCACACCGCTAACTTGGACTGACTGAGCAGTGACCAACTCTCCCAACCTCACCCAAACTATCACACGAAGGAACAAATATCTCCTGCCACCATTAATGAACTCAGCAGAGTTTTAACAATTAACAGTTGTTCCCTAACTTCAGGGTGTCTGGCGACAGCACAGGACAGAACCAGGCCCTGGCCCCTCACCTCCTGCACAGCCTCCTGTCCTAGTCAATCTCTCCTTAAGGAACTGGTTAGATCATGAGTTCCCCAGCAGTTGTCAGCTATTTGCGATCTGACAGAGCAGTGAAAATTGATTAACAATTAACATCCATGCCTCATATTGATCCAGAGATATTCACTGAACATGAATATCTGAACAGTGGCAGGAGGAGTGAATAGATTTATACCTGTCGATGTGGTTTTGCAGTCAGCAGGAGAGAGCATGCAGGAACTAACTACATTCACACCATGGGTATCAGGTGTGCACCCTGGCCACCAGTAGCTCTGGTCCATGACTCAGCTCCTATCTATCGCCGGCACAGTCAAAATCTATTACTCATTCCGTTGCTGGGTCACGTGAGCCAACCACATTGCTGGACTGGAGCCTCATGTACAACAGAGCAAGTGTGGAGAGCAAATTTCCTCCCTTAAAGAATTACCACTGTCAGTCATGACTAGTTTGTGCAAAGAGTCCCATGTTGTGAAGTGAAAAAATTCATAGCAGCAGGGTAGAATTTGAACTAGGCTCTGGACCAATTGTAAAGTCTTGGTTCCAAAACCATTATCTCTGTCTATGACCACAATTTGAGTATATCACCATGATCCGTCGTTGTGATCTGGGTCCAGCACCATGACCTGGTTACCATTGTTGTGACCTCTGTCTATCATCGTGGTCTGACTTCATCACCATAATCTGGTTCCACCACTGTTATCTGTGTCCACCACCGTGAACAGTGTTCATCACTGTAATCTGATCTGTGTGCACCATCGTGGTCTGTGATGTTGGGGAAAAAAATATGAGCTGAGTCCATCGCTGAAATCTGTGTCCATCATCGTGCTTTATGTCTATCACTGTGATCTGGTCCATCACCGTGATCTGGATCTGTCACCATGATCTGTGTCCATCACCATGATTTGTATCAATCACCCTGACCACTGTCAATCATCATGGTCTGTGTTTATCACCGTGATCTCCATCGATCATCGAAGGAAAGTGCAGGAAAAATATATTCCAAGAAAAAAGAAAATCATGAATGGAAAAATGTCACAAATGTGGCTAACGAGAGAGGTTAAGGCTAAAATAAAAGCAAGAGAGACGGCGTATAAGGAAGCAAAAATTAGTGGGAAAACTGAGGACTGGATGACTTCTAAAAATTTATAGAAGGAAACTGCTGAGTACATACATCTATTGATGCTTCTGGACACATCTTCAGTGATGTTCCTGGAATCATCGGGTGTTTCGGGTCTTTCAACATCAAACAACCTCCTCCAGGTGACCCAGCCGGGGCTGATCAGACCCCAGCTTGTGTCCAGATGGCTAGCTACTTATGACTCCATGGCTCCCCTCTTTTGAGCCACAGCCATCTTGAGGCCCTCTCTGCCAAACTAGGAAAGTCATTAGGAAAGAAAAGATGAATTATGAAAGGAAGTTGGCAATTAACATAAAAAAGGATACTAAGAGTTTTTTTAAATATATGAAGAGTAAAAGAGTGACTCGGGTAGATACAGGACCGATTGAAAATGATGCTGGAGAAATTATAGTGGGTAACAAAGAGATGGCAGAGGAACTAAATGAGTATTTTGCATCAGTCTTCACAGTGGAAGACATTAGCAACATACCTGATAGCCAGAGGTCTCAGGGAATAGAATTAGGTACAGTCAAGATTACTAGAGAGAAAGTGCTTGGGAAACTAAATGAACTAAGAATAGATAAGTCTCCCGGACTGGATGAGGTGCACCCAGGGGTTCTGAAGGAGGTGGCTTTGGAGATTGTGGAAGCATTGGAAATGATCTTCCAGGAATCAATAGACTCTGGCATGGTTCCGGAGGACTGGAAGGTCACAAATATAGTTCTGCTGTTTAAGAAAAGAGGGAGGCAGCAAAAAGAAAATTACAGACCTATTAGTCTGACATCGGTAGTTGGAAAGTTATTGGAGTCGATCCTCAAGGACGAGGTTATGAAATACCTCGAGGTGCATGACAAGATAGGCCCAAGCCACCATGGTTTCATGAAGGGAAGATCCTGCCTCACCAACCTATTGGAATTTTTTGAAGTAATCTCAAATAAGATTGACAAGGGAAAGGCTGTGGATGTTACGTATTTGGATTTTCAAAAGGCCTTCGATAAGGTGCCACATAAGAGGCTGCTTAATAAGATGAGAGCCCATGGAATTACAGGAAAGATATTGGAATGGGTGGAGCATTGGCTGATAGGCAGAAAGCAAAGGGTGGGAATAAAGGGATCCGATTCTGATTGGTTGCCGGTTACTAGTGGTGTTCCGCAGGGGTCGATGTTGGGGCCGCTTCTTTCTACAATGTATATCGATGATCTAGTTTATGGATTAAGTGGTCTTGTGGTAAGTTTGCGATGACACCAAGACGGGTGGAGGAGCAGGAAGTGTTGAAGAAACAGAAAGGTTGCAGAGAGAATTGGTCAGTTTAGGAGAGTGGGCAAAGAAATGTCAGATGAGATACAATGTTGAGAAATGTATGGTTGTACATTTTGGAAAAAAAAATAATCGGGCAGATTATTATTTAGACGGGGAGAAAATTCAAAAATCGGAAGTGCAAAGGGACTTGGGGGTCCTTGTGCAGGATACCCTAAAGGTTAACCACCAGGTTGGATCGACAGTAAGGAAAGTGAATGCTATGTTGACATTCATTTCAAGAGGAATAGTGTATAAGAGTAAGGAGGTGTTGATGAGGCTCTATGGGGCATTGGTGAGACCTCACCTGGAATACTGTTTGCAGTTTTGGGCCCCCTATCTTAGAATGGATGTACTGATGTTGGAGAGAGTTCAGAGAAGCTTTACGAGGATGATTCCTGGAATGCAGGGGCTAACATATGAGGAACGTTTCTCGGCTCTTGGACTGTATTCATTGGAGTATAGAAGAATGAGAGGGGATCTCATAGAAACATTTCGAATGTTGAAAGGGTTGGACAGAGTAGATGTGGAAAGGCTGTTTCCCTTGGCGGGTGAGTCCAGGACAAAAGGCCACAGTCTTGGAATTAAAGGGTACTCATTTAAAACAGATGAGGAGAAATTTTTTTAGCCAGAGGGTCGTGGATTTATGGAATTCATTGCCATATACAGCTGTGGAGGCCCGATCATTGAGGGTATTTGAGGAGGAGATTGATAGGTATCTAATTAGTCAGGGTATCAAGGGATATGGGGAGAAAGCTGCAAATTGGAACTAGGTGGGAGAATAGTTTAGCTCATGGTGGAGTGGTGGAGCAGACACGATGGGCCGAATGGCCTACTTCTGCTCCTTTGCCTTGTGATCTTGTGATCTATCATTGTGATCTGGCCCATCACCATTAGTAGTAGTAGTAGTCATACTTTATTGGTCCCAGGGGAAATTGTTTTTCATTACAGTTGCACTAATTAAATAGTAATAAAACCACAAATAGTTAAATAGTAGTAGTAGTAGTTAGTTAGTAGTTAAATAGTAATACATTGCCTCTACAGGAGATCGGTGTTTCATTGGAGACAGAAGATCTCTCGCTGTGTGCCCAGAGACCCGACATCTTTGGGCACAGAGCTCGGAAAAAGCGACGCAACGGACGCTTAACATCATAAACCAGTGAGTTGTTTGTTATGTCTCCCTTCTCGCTGTGAAATGGAGACATCTCTTTCTCCCTTATTAGGGAGAGAGAGAGAGCCTGTGGTATGTCGAATGCTGGGTGAACAATGTAGTCTTTGCAGTTCTGCAAGTCTGAGTCTTTGCTGTTGCCTTGCTCACGCTTGAGCACTCAGTGGCGGGTGTCAATTATTTTTGCTGGTGCGGGGAAGGGGGAATCATTGCTTGCTGCCACATATGCACGAGAGGGAGGGGGGCTGGGGGGGAACTTTGGGGTTCCATCATTTAATTGTTGTCCACTCTTTGGGGGCACTCCTCTGTTTTCGTGGATGGTTGCGAAGTAAAAGCATTTCAGGATGTATATTGTATACATTTCTCTGACATTAAATTAACCTTTGAAACCTCTGATCTGTATTGTACCATGATTTTCTTCCATCACTGTGACCTCTATCACCATGATTTGTGTCTATTCACCCTGATCTGTGCTTATCACGGTTATCTGTTTCCATCTCCATGATCTGCATCATTGGGACCTCTTTTGGGGCAGGTGTGACCTGTACAAAAAGGATGAGTTGCACTTGAATCCCAGGGGAACCAATATCCTGGCGGGGAGGTTTGCTAAGGCTGCTGGGGAGAGCTTAAACTAGAATTGTTGGGGGGTGGGAACCGAACTGAAGAGACTGGAGAAGAGGAGGTTGGCTCACAAGTAGAGAAAGCTTGTAGACAGCGCGAGAGGGAGGATAGGCAGGTGATAGAGAAGGGGTGCGCTCAGACCGAAGGTTTGAAATGTGTCTATTTTATTGCAAGGAGTTTTGTGAACAAAACGGATGAGCTTAGAGTGTGGATCAGTACTTGGAGATATGACGTGGTGGCCATTACATAGATTTGGATGGCTCAGGGACAGGAATAGTTACTTCAAGTGCCAGGTCTCAGATGTTTCAGAAAGGACAGGGAGGGAGGCAAAAGAGGTTGGGGCTATCTCTGTTGATCAGAGATAGTGTCACGGCTGCTGAAAAGCTAGACGCCATGGAGGGATTGTCTACGGAGTCTCTGTGAATGGAAGTTAGGAACAAGAAGGGGTCAATAACTCTACTGGGTGTTTTTTTTAGACAACCCAATAGTAACAGGGATATCGAGGAGCAGATAGGTAAAAAGATCCTGGAAAGGTGTAATAATAACAGAATTGTTGTGATGGGAGATTTTAATTTCCCAAATATCAATTGGCATCTCCCTCCAGCAAGGGGTTTAGATGGGGTGGAGTTTGTTAGGTGTGTTCAGAAAGGTTTCTTGACACAATAGGCAAATAAGCCTACAAAAGTAGAGGCTGTACTTGATTTGGTAATGGGAAATGAGCCTGGTCAGGTGTCAGATCTCTCAGTGGGAGAGCACTTTGGAGATAGTGATCATAATTTTACCTCCTCTACAATAGCATTGGAGAGAGATAGGAACAGACAAGTTAGAAAAGTGTTTAATTGGGGTAGGGGGAATTGTGAGGTTATCAGGCAGGAAATTATAAGCTTAAATTGGAAACAGATGTTTTCAGGAAAAATTATGGAAGAAATGTGGCAAATGTTGAGGGGATATTTGTGTGGAGTTCTGTATAGGTACGTTCCAGTGAGCCAGGGAAGTTATGATAGGGTACAGGAACCATGGTGTACAAAGACTGTAATAAATCTAGTCAAGAAGAAAAGAAAAGTTTACGGAAGGTTCAGAGAGCTAGGTAATGTTAGAGATCCAGAAGATTATAAGGCTAACAGGAAGGAGCTTAAGAAGGAAATTAGGAGAGCCAGAAGAGGCCATGAGAAGGCCTCGGCGGGCAGGAGTAAGGAAAATCCCAAGGCATTCTACAAGTATGTGAAGAGTAAGAGGATAAGACGTGAAAGAATAGGACCTATCAAGTGTGACAGTGGGAAAGTATGTATGGAACCGGAGGAAATAGCAGAGGTACTTAATGAATACTTTACTGTAGCAGTGTGCTACACACACCGCTAGAATAACGACACGTAGTCGGCGAGTTGGAGTTGCGATGAAAGAGATTTATTCAAACTTCCCGCCCTCCCCGGGCGGGACTGCTGTGGGGAATGCATATTCCCGGACCCTTTCGGCGCGCGGGGTTTTCCCCCTGCTGGTAAAACGCTGATCTCCGCTCCGGTATCGACCAAAAAGCGGCGTCCCGACTGCTTGTCCCAGACATACAGGAGGCTGTCCTGATGGCCAGCCGCCGTAACCATCAGCGGCGGCTGGTCCTGGCGTTTCCCGGGAATTTGCAGGGTGGTCTGCAGCGGCAGGCCTCTGTGCCCCACCGCTGGTGGTAGAAGCACCATTGTTCGTTGGGCTCTGCTGCCGGGCCTGGTCTGGTCTGCCATTGGGCACGGGGCTTGGTGATCTGTGCGACGGATGCCCCTCTCTCTTTCCTGGCATTCCACAGCGCGTCTGCCCAGGCCGCCACCTCCCAGGGGTCGCTGAAATCTGCGTCGGACAGCAGCAGGCATATGTCCTCGGGCAGTTGCTCTAGGAACGCCTGCTCAAACATGAGGCAGGGTTTGTGTCCTTCAGCCAGGGCCAGCATTTCGTTCATTAATGCCGACGGCGGCCTGTCTCCCAAACCATCCAGGTGCATTAAGCGGCGTGCTCGTTCGCGCCGTGAGAGTCCGAAAGTCCTTATGAGCAGGGCTTTGAATGCTGTGTATTTGCCGTCCTCCGGGGGCAACTGTATAAACTCCTCAACTTGTGCAGCTGTCTCCTGGTCGAGGGAGCTCAGCACGCAGTAGTAGCGAGTGGACTCTGAGGTTATCTGCCGAATGTGGAATTGTGCTTCTGCTTGTTCGAACCATAATTGGGGTCGCAGCATCCAGAAGCTTGGCAGGTGTAACGAAACTGCGTGAACAGATGCGGCGTCGGTCATCTCTGGTCCAAATATCGTTTGGGCCGTCGGGGTCACCAATTGTAGCGATGTGCTACGCACAGCGCTAGAATAACCACACGGAGTCGGTGAGTTAGAGTTGTGAAAAAAGAGATTTATTCAAACTTCGCGGCCTCCTTAAAGCCTTCCCATTCCCACCCTCCCTGGGCGGGACTGCTGTGGGGAATGCATATTCGCAGACCCTTCCCGCGTGTGGGATTTTCCCCTGCTGGTGAAGATGGCCTGGCGCCCTTTTTGGGGCCGGCCTCCCTGCCGGCCTGCGCCGGTTCGTGTTTCTAGAAAGTGGGTCGCCACATTACTTCAGTATTCACTATGGAAAAGGATCTTGGTGATTGTAGTGATGACTTGCATCAGACTGAAAAGCTTGAGCATGTAGATATTAAGAAAGAGGATGTTCTGGAGCTATTGGAAAGCATCAAGTTGGATAAGTCACTGGGACCAGATGAGATGTACTCCAGGCTACTGTGGGAGGCGAGGGAGGAGATTGCTGAGCCTCTGGTGACGATCTTTGCGTCATAAATGGGGACAGGAGAAATTCCGGAGGATTGAAGGGTTGTGGATGTTGTTCCTTTAGGGGGTAGAGGTAGCCCAGGAAATTATAGAGCAGTAAGTCTTACCTCAGTGGTTGATAAGTTGATGGAGAAGATCCTGAGAGGCAGGATTTATGAACATTTGGAGAGGTATAAAATGATTAGGAATAGTCAGCATGGCTTTGTCAAGGGCAGGTCATGCCTTACAAGCCTGATTGAATTTTTTAAAGATGTGACTAAACACATTGACGGAGGTAGAGTAGTAGATGTAGTGTATATGGATTTCAGCAAGGCATTTGATAAGGTACCCCATACAAGGCTTATTGAGAAAGTAAGGAGGCATGGGATCCAAGGGGACATTGCTTTGTGGATCCAGAACTGGCTTGCCCACAGAAGGCAAAGAGTGGTTGTAGACGGGTCATATTCTGCATGGAAGTCAGTCACCAGTGGAGTGCCTCAGGGATCTGTTCTGGGACCCTTACTCTTCGTGATTTTTATAAATGACCTGGATGAGGAAGTGGAGGGATGGGATATAAGTTTGCTGATGACATAAAGGTTAGGGGGTGTTGTGGATAGTGTGGAGGGCTGTCAGAGGTTACAGCAGGACATTGATAGGATGCAAAACTGGACTGAAAAGTGGCAGATGGAGTTCAACCCAGATAACTGAGAAGTGGTTCATTTTGGTAGGTCAAATATGATGACAGAATCTTGTATTAACAGTTGGCACTGTGGAGGATCAGGAGGATCTTGGGGTCCGAGTCCACAGGACACTCAAAGCAGCTGCGCAGGTTGACTCTGTGTTTGAGAAGGTGTACAGTATATAGGCCTTCATCAATTGTGGAATTGAATTTAGGAGCCAAGAGGTAATGTTGCAGCTCTATAGTACCCTGCTCAGACCCCACTTGGAGTACTGTGCTCAGTTCTGGTTGCCTCACTACAGGAATGATGTGGAAGCCATAGAAAGGGTGCAGAGGAGATTTACAAGGATGTTGCCTGGATTGGGAAACATGCCTTATGAGAATAGGTTGAGTGAACTCAGCCTTTTCTCCTTGGAGTGACGGAGGATGAGAGATGACCTGATAGAGGTGTATAAGATGATGAGAGGCATTGATTGTGTGGATAGTCAGAGGCTTTTTCTCAGGGCTGAAATTGTTGCCACAAGAGCACACAGGTTTAGGGTGCTGGGGAGTAGGTACAGAGGAGATGTCGGGGTAATTTTTTACTCAAAGAGTGGTGAGTGCGTGGAATGGGCTGCCAGCAACGGTGGTGGAGGTGGATACGATAGGGTCTTTTAAGAGTCTTTTAGCTAGGTACATGGAGCTTAGTAAAGTAAAGGGCTATAGGTAAGCCTAGTAATTTCTAAGGTAGGGACATGTTCGGCACAACTCTGGGCTGAAGGGCCTGTATTGTGCTGTAGATTTTCTATGTTTCTATGCTTCTATCTCTGTCTATCACCGTGATCTGAGCCAATCCCGGTATATCACCATGACCTGTGTCCATCGCCACAATCTGATTACATCATCATGATCTCTGTCTATCATCGGGGTCCGGCTTCATCATCGTAATCTGTTTTCACTACCATTATCTGCGAAAACCACCTTGAACAGTGTCCATCACTGTAAGTAACACACATAAAATGTTGGAGGAACTCAGCAGGCCAGGCAGTATCTGTGGAAAAAAAGTACAGTCGAAATTTCTGGCTAAGATCCTTTGGCAGGACTGGAAAAAAAAAGCCGAGGAGTAGGTTTAAAAGCTGGGGGGAAGGGAGAGTGAAACATAAGGAGATCGGTGAAACTGGGAGGGGAGGAGTGAGGCAAGTAGCTGGGAAGTTGTTTGGTGAAAGAGATGCAGGGCTGGAGAAAGGGCATCTGATAGGTGGTGATAGAAGGCCATGGAAGAAAGAAAAGAGGGAGGAGCACCCGAGGGAGGCAACGGGTGGGCAAGGATATAAGATGAGAGAAGGAAAAAGGGATGGGGACTAGTGAAGGAGATGGGGGGACCATTACCAGAAGTTCGAGAAATTGATGTACATGCCGGCAGTTTGGAAGCTACCTGGATGGAGTTCAAGATGCTGTTCCTCCAACTTGAGTATGGCCTCATCGCGACAGTGGAGGGGGCCATAGATTGACATATTGGAATGGCAATGGGAAGTGGAATTAAAATGGGTGGCCACTGGGAAATCCAGCTTCTGCTGTCGGATTTCACTACATGCTTGGTTACATCGACGACTGCATTGCTGCTACTTCCTGTACCCGTCTGAGCTGATTGACTTCATCCACTGCCTCCAAATTCCCTCATACCCTCAAGTTTACCTGGTCCATTTCCAATACCTCCCTCCTTTTTCTTGATCTCACTGTCATTCGACCTGCTCCGCCATTCAATCATGGGTTGATCCAATTCTCCCAGTCATCCCCGCTCCCCTGCCTTCTCCCCATACCCTTTGATGCCCTGGCTAATCAAGAACCTCTCTATCTCTGCCTTAAATGCACCCAAAGACTTGGCCTCCACATCCACACATGGCAACAAATTCCATAGATTTACCACCCTCTGATGAAAAAGGATGAGGTCCTGAAGTGTGAGTTTCGGGAACTAGGCAGAAGGTTGAAGAACAGGACCTCAAGGGTGGCGTTCTCAGGATTGCTGCCAGTGTGACGTGACAGAGATGGTAAGAATTGGAGGAGATGGCAGTTGAATGCGTGGCTGAGGAGTTAGTGCAGGGGAGAGGGTTTTAGATTTTTGGATCATTGGGATCTCTTCTGGGGAAGGTGGGACCTGTACAGATTGGGTAGGTTGCACCTGAACTCGAGGGGGAGCAATATCCTTGCAGGTAGGTTTGCTAGCATGGTTCGGGAGGGTTTAAACTAATTTGCGAGGGGGATGGGACCCAGAGCGATAGAGCAGTGAAAGAAGTGCATGGAGTAAAGCCAGATCTAACATATAGAGAGGCTTTGAGGAGAGAGAAGCAGAATAAAGGGCGTAAAGACAGTAAGGTAGAAGGGCTAAAGTGTGTGTACCTCAATGCAAGAAGCATCAGGAACAAAGGTGATGAACTGACAGCTTGGATACATACATGGAATTATGATGTAGTGGCCACTACAGAGACTTGGCTGGCACCAGGGCAGGGATGGATTTTCAATATTCCTGGATTTCAGTGCTTTAAAAGGGATAGAGAAGGGGGAGAAAGGGGAGGAGGGGTGGCATTAGTGGTCAGGGATACTATTACAGCTACAGAAAGGGTGGGCAATGTAGTAGGATCCTCTTTTGAGTCAGTATGGGTAGAAGTCAGGAACAGGAAGGGAGCAGTTACTCTATTGGGGGTATTCTATAGGCCCCCTGGTAGCAGCAGAGATACAGAGGAGCAGATTGGGAGGCAGATTTTGGAAAGGTGAAAAAATAACAGGGTTGCTATCATGGGTGACTTTAACTTCACTAATATTGATTGGCACCTGATTAGTTCCAAGGGTTTAGACGGGGCAGAGTTTGTAAAGTGTGGCCAGGATGGATTCCTGTCACAGTGTGCTGACAGGTCGACTGGGGGAATGCCATACTAGATCTAGTATTAGGTAATGAACAGGGTCAGGTCACAGATCTCTCAGTGGGTGAGCATCTGGGGGACAGTGACCACCGCTCCCTAGCCTTCAGCATTATCATGGAAAAGGATAGAATCAGAGAGGACAGGAAAATTTTTAATTGGGGAAGGGCAAATTCTGAGGCTATAAGGCTAGAACTTGCGGGTGTGAATTGGGATGATGTTTTTGCAGGGAAATGTACTATGGATATGTGGTTGATGTTTAGGGATCTTTTGCAGGATGTTAGGGATAAATTTGTCCCGGTGAGGAAGATAAAGAATGGTAGGGTGAAGGAACCATGGGTGACAAGTGAGGTGGAAAATCTAGTCAGGTGGAAGAAGGCAGCATACATGAGGTTTAGGAAGCAAGGATCAGATGGGTCTATTGAGGAATATAGGGTAGCAAGAAAGGACCTTAAGAAGGGGCTGTGGAGAGCAAGAAGGGGGCGTGAGAAGGCCTTGGCTAGTAGGGTAAAGGAAAACCCCAAGGCATTCTTCAATTATGTGAAGAACAAAAGGATGACAGGAGTGAAGGTAGGGCCGATTAGTGATAAAGGTGGGAAGATGTGCCTGGAGGCTGTGGAAGTGAGCGAGGTCCTCAATGAATACTTCTCTTCGGTATTCACCAATGAGAGGGAACTTGATGATGGTGAGGACAATATGAGTGAGGTTGATGTTCTGGAGCATGTTGATATTAAGGGAGAGAAGGTGTTGGAGTTGTTAAAATACATTCGGATTGATAAGTCCCCGGGGCCTGACGGAAAACTCTTCAGGCTGCTCCACGAGGCGAGGGAAGAGATTGTTGAGCCTCTAGCTAGGATCTTTATGTCCTCGTTGTCCACGGGAATGGTATCAGAGGATTGGAAGGAGGCAAATGTTGTCCCCTTGTTCAAAAAAGGTAGTAGGGATAGTCCGGGTAATTATAGACCAGTGAGCCTTATGTCTGTGGTGGGAAACTGTTGGAAAAGATTCTTAGGGATAGGATCTATGGGCATTTAGAGAATCATGGTCTGATCAGGGATAGTCAGCATGGCTTTGTGAAGGGCAGACTGTGTCTAACAAGCCTGATAGAGTTCTTTGAGGAGGTGACCAGGCATATAGATGAGGGTAGTGCAGTGGATGTGATCTATATGGATTTTAGTAAGGCATTTGACAAGGTTCCACATGGTAGGCTTATTCAAAAAGTCAGAAGGCATGGGATCCAGGGAGGTTTGGCCAGGTGGATTCAGAATTGGCTTGCCTGCAGAAGGCAGAGGGTTGTGGTGGAAGGAGTACATTCGGGTTGGAGGATTGTGACTAGTGGTGTCCCACAAGGATCATTTCTGGGACCTCTACTTTTCATGATTTTTATTAACAACCTGGATGTGGGGGTAGAAGGGTGGGTTGGCAAGTTTGCAGATGACACAAAGGTTGGTGGTGTTGTAGATAGTGTAGAGGATTGTCGAAGATTGTAGAGAGACATTGATAGGATGCAGAAGTGGGCTGAGAAGTGGCAAGTGGAGTTCAACCCAGAGAAATGTGAGGTGGTACACTTTGGAAGAACAAACTCCAAGGCAGAGTACAAAGTAAATGGCAGGATACTTGGTGGTGTGGAGGAGCAGAGGGATCTCGGGGTACATGTCCACAGATTCCTGAAAGTTGCCTCACAGGTAGATAGGGTAGTTAAGGAAGCTTATGGGGTGTTAGCTTTCATAAGTCGAGGGATAGAGTTTAAGAGTCGCGAAGTAATAATGCAGCTCTATAAAACTCTGGTTAGGCCACACTTGGAGTACTGTGTCTAGTTCTGGTCGTCTCACTATAGGAAGGATGTGGAAGCATTGGAAAGGGTATAGAGGAGATCTACCAGGATGCTGCCTGGTTTAGAGAGTATGGATTATGATCAGAGATTATGGGAGCTAGGGCTTTGGAGAGGTGGATGAGAAAAGACATGATAGAGGTGTACAAGATATTAAGAGGAATAGATAGAGTGGATAGCCAGCGCCTCTTCCCAGGGCACCACTGCTCAATACAAGAGGACATGGCTTTAAGGTAAGGGGTGGGAGGTTCAAGGGGGATATTAGAGGAAGGTTTTTTTACTCAGAGAGTGGTTTGTGCATGGAATGCCCTGCCTGAGTCAGTGGTGGAGGCAGATACACTAGTGAAATTTAAGAGACTACCAGACAGGTATATGGAGGAATTTAAGGTGGGGGCTAAAATGGGAGGCAGGGTTTGAGGGTTGGCACAATATTGTGGGCCGAAGGGCCTATACTGTGCTGTACTGTTCTATGAAAGTAATTTCTCTGCATCTCAGTTCTAAATGGACGTCCTTCAATCCTGAAGTCGTGCCCTCTTGTCCTAGACCCCCCCACCATGGGAAATAACTTTGTCATATCAAACCTGTTCAGGCCTTGTAACATTTGAAATGTTTCTATGAGATCCCCCCACATTTTCCTGAACTCTAGGGAATACAGCCCAACAGCTGCCTGATGTTCCTCATATGGTAAACCTTTCATTCCTGGAATCACTCACGTGAATCATCTCTGAACCGTCTCCAATGTCAGTATATCCTTTCTAAAATAAGAAGCCCAAAACTGCACACAATACTCCAAGGTTGGTCTCACGAGTGCCTTATAGAGCCTCAACATCACATCCCTGCTCTTATATTCTTTGCCTCCAGAAATGAATGCCAACATTGCATTCACCTTCTTCACCACTGACTCAACCTGGAGGTTAACCTTTAGGGTATCCTGCATAAGAACTCCCAAGTCCCTTTGCACCTCTGCATTTTGAATTCTCTCTCCATCTAAATAATAGTTTGCCCTTTTTATTTCTTCCACCAAAGTGCATGACCATACACTTTCAAACATTGTATTTCATTTGCCCGTTCTTTGCTCATTCCTCTAAACTATCCAAGTCTCTCGTCAGGCTCTCTGTTTCCTTAACACTACCCATTCTTCCACCTATCTTTGTATCATCGGCACATTTAGCCAGAAATCCATTAATCCCATCGTCCAAGTCATTGACATACATTGTAAAAAGCAGCGGTCCCAACACCGACCCCTATGGAACCCCACTGGTATCTGGCAGCCAGCCAGAATAGGATCCCTTTAATCCCACTCTATTTTCTGCTGATTAGCCAAAGCTCCACCCATGCTAGTAACTTCCCTGTAATTCCATGGGCTCTTATCTTGCTAAGCAGCCTCGTGTGACACCTTGTCAAAGGCCTTCTGAAAATCCAAGTACACCATGTCTGCTGAATCTCCTTTGTCTATCTTGCTTGTAATTTCCTCAAAAAATTGCAGTAGGTCAGTCAGGGAGGATTTTCCTTCCAGGAAACCATGCTGGCTTTGGCTTATCTTGTCATGTGCCTCCAGGTACTCTGTAATCTCATCCCTAACAATCGATTCCAACAACTTCCCAACCACTGATGTCAGGTCTCGAGTTTCCTTTCTGCTGCCTCACACCCTTCTTAAATTTGCAATTTTCCAGTCATCCGGTACAATGGCAGAATCTATCAATTCTTGAAAGATCATCGTTAATGCCTCTGCAATCTCTCCAGCTACTTCCTTCAGAACCCAAAGGTGCATTCCATCAGGTCCAGGAGATTTATCCAGCCTCTGGCCATTAAGCTTCCTGAGCACCTTCTCAGTCGTAATTTTCACTGCAAATACTTCACTTCCCTGACACTCTTAAATGACAGGTATACTGCAGATGTCTTCCACTGTGAAGACTGATGCAAAATACGCATTCAATTCCTCTGCCATCTCTGCATCTCTCATTACAACATCTCTAGTGTCATTTTGTATTGGTCCTATATCCACCCTCGATTCTCTTTTACCCTTTGTATATCTTTTCCTTCCTAATGACTTCTTAGTTTCCATCTGCAAGTTTTTAAAAGCTTCCCAATCCTCTACCTTCCCATTAGTTTTGGCTTCCTTGTATGCCCTCTCTTTTGTTCTTACGTTAGCTCTGACTTCACTTGTCAGCCATGGTAGTGATCTTCTTCCATTCAAAAATTTCTTCTTATTTGGAATATATCTGTCTTGCACTTCCCTCATTTTTTGCAGAAACTCCAGCCATTGCTGCTCTGCTGTAATTCCTGCTAGTGTCCCCTTCCGGTCAACTTTGGCCAGTTCTCCTCTCATGCCATTGTAATTTCCTTTATTCCACTGAAGTACAGACACATTGGAATTTAGTATCTCCTTCTCAAATTTCAAAGTGTACTCAATCATATTGTGATCACTGTTCCCAAGGGTTCCTTAACCTTAAACTCTCTTATCACCTCCGGATCATTGCACTACACCCAAATCAGCACAGCTGATCCCCTAAGTGGGTTCAACAACTATCTTTTCTAAAAAGCCATCCCTTACACAGTCTACAAATTCTCTCTCTTGAGGTCCAGTACCGGCCTAGTTTTCCTAATCCATTTTCATGTTAAAATCCTCAACGATTATCATGATATTGCCCTTCTCACACGCCTTTTCTACCTCCTGCTGTAATTTCTAATCCACATCCCGGCTGCGGCTTGGAGGCCTGTATACAACTGCCATTAGGGTTCTTTTTGGGTTCTGAAGGAAGTAGCTGGAGAGATTGCGGAGTCATTAACAATGATCTTTCAAAAATCGATAGATTCTGGTATTGTACCGGATGACTGGAAAATTGCAAATGTTACTCTGCTATTTAAGAAGGGTGGGAGGCAGCAGAAGGGGCTAGTGGTGTTCCTCAGGGACCAGTACTTCTTACACTAATTGTCAGTGATTTAGATAATGGAATTTATGGCTTTGTGGCAAAGTTTGTGGATGATATGAAGGTAGGTTGGAGGGGGAGGTAGTGCTGAGGAAGCAATGTGATTGCAGCAGGACTTAGACAAATTTGAAGAATGGACAAAAAAGTGGCAGATGGAATATAGTGTTGGGAAATGTATGATAATGCATTTTGGTAAAAGGAACAATAGTGTGGACTATTGTCTAAATGGGGAGAAGGTTCAAACATCAAAGGTGCAAAGGGACTTAGGAGTCCACATGCAGGACTCCAGAAGATTAATTTACAGGTTGAGTCTATGGTAAAGACAGCAAATGCAATATTGGCATTTATTTCAAGAGGAATAGAATATAAAAGCAAGGAGAATAATGCTGAGCCTTTATAAGACAATGGTCAGGCCACACTTGGAGTATCGTTAACAGTTTTGGGCGGCATATCTCAGAAAGGATGTGTTGTCATTGGAGAGAGTCGGGAGGAGGTTCATGAGGATGATTCCAGGAATGACGGTGTTAACATCTGAGGAGTGTTTGGCAGCTTTGGACCTGTACTCACTGGTATTTCGGAGAATGCGAGGTGGGGGGATCTCATTGAAACCTACTGAATGTAGAAAAGACTAGATAGGGTAGATGTGGAGAGGATGTTTCCTGTGGTGGGAGTATCCATAAATAAAAGGCATAGCCTCAAAACTGAGGAGCTACCTTTTAAACAGAGAGTAGTGAAGCTGTGGAGGGCTCTGCCAGATTGCAGTGGAGTCCAGGACTGTGGGTATATTTAAAGCGGATTTTGATAGTTTCCTGATTGGTCAGGGCATCAATGGATATGGTGAGAAGACAGGTGTATGGGGTTGAGTGGGATTCGGGATCAGTCATGATGCAATGGCAGAGCAGACTCGATGGGCTGAATGGCCTAATTCTGATCCTGTCTTATGGTCTAACAGTAATTAGGCCTGATTGAGAAGATTTTAAATTTATTATGCTGTGGATGTTTGTATTGTAGAATTATATACTATAGGTGTACATAGTTAAGATGCATTCTATATTGAGTTGGAGTTTATAGCTAAGCAGGGAGAGAGTTTTGTATTTAATATTTCAGTAATATTTGAGTAGTCTTGTAAACATATTGCATGATTAAGAATTCTTGTTCACTTCAATAATTCATAATGGCTTGTATGTATAAATGCTATGAATTGCATAACGACATCACATGATGTGCAGTACTTGCATAAAATAAACAACAAATTTAAGACTCACAGCTCCTGACTCTCATGTTTGGTTTTCAATTAGCTTAATGTTTTGAAGTTAGAAAATGAAATAATTACAGTGGCAGACACAGATTTTGGTCAGGAATCCAGATCATAGTGATGGACAAAGATTTTGGTCACAGTCAGAGATGCCAATCACGGTGACAGACACAGATTACGGTGACAGACACAGATCACAGTGATGGACGCAGATCATGGAGACGGACGCAGCTCACGAAGACGGACACAGATCACGGTGACGGACATGGATCACGGTGACGGACACGGATCACGGTGACAGACACAAATCACGGTGACAGGTCACAGTAACGGACACAGAGCGGGATGATGGACAGAGATCACGGAGACGGACACAGATCATGGAGATGGACAGAGATCACGGTGATGGACACAGATCATGGTGACGGACACAGATCACGGTGACGGACACGGATCACGGAGACGGACACAGATCACGGTGATGGGCAGCGATCACGGTGACGGACACAGATCACGGTGACGGACACAGATCACGGAGACGGACACAGATCACGGTGACGGGCAGCGATCACGGTGACGGACACAGATCACAGTGACGGACACAGAACACACTGAGAGACACATTTCACAGTGATGGACACAGATCACGGTGAGAGACACATCACAGTGACGGACACAGATCACAGTGATGGACAAAGATCACGGTGACGGGCACAGATCACAGTGAGAGACACAGATCACAGTGACGGAAACAGATCACAGTGACGGACAGAGATCACGGTGACGGACACAGATCACGGTGACAGACACAGATCACAGTGACGGACACAGGTCACAGTAACGGACAGAGATCACAGTGACAGACACAGATCACAGTGACGGACACAGAGCGGGGTGACGGACACAAATCACGGAGATGGACAGAGATCACGGTGACGGACACAGATCACAGTGACGGACACAGATCACGGTGACGGACACGGATCACGGTGACGGACACAGATCACTGTGACGGACACAGGTCACTGTGACGGACACAGGTCACGGTGACGGACACAGATCACGGTGACGTACACAGATCATACTGACGGACACAGATCACAGTGACGGACAAAGGTCACGGTGACGGACACAGATCACAGTGAGAGACACAGATCACGGTGATGGACACAGATCACAGTGACTGACAGAGATGACTGTGACAGACACAGATCGTAGTGACGGACACAGATCACGGTGACGGACACAGATCACAATGACAGACAGCGATCACAGTGACGGACACAGGTCACGGTGACGCACACAGATCACAGTGACAGACACGGATCACAGTCATTCACACGGATCACAGTGACGGACACAGATCACGCTGAGAGACACAGATCACGGTGACGGACTCAGATCACGGTGAGAGACACAGATCACAGTAACGGACAGAGATCACAGTGACGGACACAGGTCACAGTGATGGACACAGAGCGGGGTGATGGACAGAGATCACAGAGACGGACACGGATCACTGACGGACACGGACCACTGTTACGGACACGGACCACGGTGACGGACACGGATCACGGTGACGGACACAGATCACGGTGACGGACAAAGATCACGGTGACGGGCAGCGATCACGGTGACGGGCAGTGATCACGGTAACGGACACAGATCAGAGTGACGGACACAGATCATAGTGAGAGACACAGATTATGGTGACGGACACAGATCACGGTGGCGGACACAGATCACGGTGAGAGACACAGATCACAGTGACGGACACAGGTCACGGTGAGGGTCACAGGTCACGATGATGGACACCGGTTAGGGTGACGGACACAAATCACAGTGACATACACAGATCATACTGACGGACACAGATCACAGTGATGGACACAGATCACGGTGACGGACACAGATCACAGTGAGAGACACAGATCACGGTGACGGACACAGATCACAGTGACTGACAGAGGTGACTGTAACAGACATAGATCGTAGTGATGGACGCAGATCAAGGCGACGGACACAGATCATAGTGACGGACACAGGTCACAATGACGGACACAGGTCACAGTAACGGACACAGAGCGGCGTGATGGACAGAGATCATGGAGACGGACACAGATCACGGTGACGGACACGGATCACGGTGACAGACACAGATCACAGTGAGAGACACAGATCACAGTGAGAGACACAGATCACGGTGACGGACACAGATCACAGTGACTGACAGAGATGACTGTGACAGACACAGATCGTAGTGACGGACACAGATCACGGTGACGGACACGGATCACGGTGACAGACACAAATCACGGTGACAGGTCACAGTAACAGACACAGAGCGGGGTGATGGACAGAGATCACGGAGACGGACACAGATCACGGAGATGGACACAGATCATGGTGACGGACACGGATCATCACGGTGACGGACACAGATCACGGAGTCGGACAGCGATCACGGTGACGGGCAGCGATCACGGTGACGGACACAGATCATGGAGACGGACGCAGAACACACTGAGAGACACAGATCACAGTGATTGACACATATCACAGTGACGGACACAGGTCACAGTAACGGACAGAGATCACGGTGACGGACACAGATCACGGTGACAGACACAGATCACAGTGACAGACACAGGTCACAGTAACGGACAGAGATCACAGTGACAGACACAGGGGTGACGGACACAGAGCGGGGTGACGGACACAGATCACGGAGACGGACAGAGATCACGGTGACGGACACAGATCACAGTGACAGACACGGATCACGGTGACGGACACGGATCACGGTTACGGACACCGATCACGGTTACGGACACAGGTCACGGTGATGGACACAGGTCAAGGTGACGGACACAGATCACGGAGATGGACAGAGATCACGGTGACGGACAGAGATCACGGTGACGTACACAGATCATACTGACGGACACAGATCACAGTGACGGACAAAGGTCACGGTGACGGATACAGATCACAGTGAGAGACACAGATTACGGTGATGGACACAGATCACAGTGACTGACAGAGATGACTGTGACAGACACAGATTGTAGTGACGGACACAGATCACGGTGACGGACACAGATAACAATGACAGACAGCGATCACAGTGACGGACCCAGGTCACGGTTACGCACACGGATCACAGTGACAGACAGCGATCACAGTGACGGACACAGGTCACGGTGACGCACACGGATCACAGTGACAGACACGGATCACAGTCATTCACACGGATCACAGTGACGGACACAGATCACGCTGAGAGACACAGATCACGGTGACGGACACAGATCACGGTGAGAGACACAGATCACAGTAATGGACAGAGATCACAGTGACGGACACAGGTCACAGTGATGGACAGAGATCACAGAGACGGACACAGATCACGGAGACGGACACGGATCACTGTGATGGACACGGACCACGGTGACGGACACGGATCATGGTGACGGACACAGATCACGGTGACGGACAAAGATCACGGTGACGGGCAGCGATCACGGCGACAGGCAGCGATCACGGTAACAGTCACAGATCAGAGTGACAGACACAGATCATAGTGAGAGACACAGATTACGGTGACGGACGCAGATCACGGTGGCGGATGCAGATCACGGTGAGAGACACAGATCACAGTGACGGACAGAGATCACAGTGACGCACACAGAGCGGGGTGATGGACACAGATCACGGTGACGGACACGGATCGCGGTGAGACACAGATCACGGTTACAGACACAGGTCACGGTGACGGACACAGATCAGGGTGACGGACAAAGATCACAGTGACGGACACCGATCACGGTGACGGACACCGATCACGGTGACGGACATAGATCACAGTGACGGACGCAGATCACAGTGAGAGACACAGATCACGGTGACGGACTCGGATCACAGTGACGGAAACAGATCACAGTGACGGACAGAGATTACAGTGACGGACAGAGATCACGGTGACGGACAGAGATCACGGTGACGGACACAGATCACGGTGACGTACACAGATCATACTGATGGACACAGATCACAGTGATGGACACAGATCACGGTGACGGACACAGATCACGGTGATGGACATAGATCACAGTGAGAGACACAGATCACGGTGATGGACACAGATCACAGTGACTGACAGAGATGACTGTGACAGTCACAGATCGTAGTGACGGACACAGATCACGGTGATGGACACAGATCACAATGACAGACAGCGATCACAGTGACGGACACAGGTCACGGTGACGGACACAGATCACAGTGACGGACACAGGTCTCGATGACAGACACAGATCATGGTGACGCACACAGATCACAGTGACGCACACGGATCACAGTGACAGACACGGATCACAGTCATTCACACGGATCACAGTGACGGACACAGATCACGCTGAGAGACAAAGATCACGGTGACGGACAAAGATCACGGTGACGGGCAGCGATCATGGTGACGGACACAGATCAGAGTGACGGACACAGATCACAGTGAGAGACACAGATCACAGTGACGGATGCAGATCACGGTGGCGGACACAGATCACGGTGAGAGACACAGATCACAGTGATTGACACATATCACAGTGACGGACACAGGTCACAGTAACGGACAGAGATCACAGTGATGGAAACAGGTCACAGTAACGGACACAGATCACAGTGACGGACACAGATCACGGTGACGGACACAGATCACGGTGACGGACATAGATCACGGTGACTGACAGAGTTGACTGTGACAGACACAGATCGTAGTGACGGACGCAGATCAAGGCGACGGACACAGATCACAATGACGGACACAGATCACAGTGACGGACACAGGTCACAATGACGGACACAGGTCACAGTAACGGACACAGAGCGGCGTGATGGACAGAGATCACGGAGAAGGACACAGATCACGGAGACGGACAGAGATCATGGTGATGGACACAGATCACAGTGACAGACATAGATCACGGTGACGGACACGGATCACAGTGACAGACACAGATCAGAGTGACGGACACAGATCACGGTGACGGACGCGGATCGCAGTTGGAGACACAGATCACAGTGACGGAGACAGAACACAGTGATGGAAACAGATCACAATGACGGAAACAGATCACAGTGACAGACAGAGATCATGGTGACAGACACATATCACAGTGATGGACACAGGTCACAGTAACAGACACAGATCACAGTGAGAGACACAGATCACAGTGACGGAAACAGATCACAGTGACGAACAGAGATCACGGTGACGGTCACAGGTCAGGGTGATGGACACCGGTTAGGGTGACGGACACAAATCACGGTGACATACACAGATCATACTGACGGACACAGATCACAGTGATGGACACAGATCACAGTGAGAGACACAGATCACGGTGACGGACAAAGATCACAGTGACGGACACCGATCACGGTGACGGACACCGATCACGGTGACGGACACAGATCACAGTGACGGACGCAGATCGCAGTGAGAGACACAAATCATAGTGAGAGACACAGATCACAGTGACGGAGACAGATCACAGTGACGGAAGCAGATCACAGTGACGGACAGAGATCACGGTGACGTACACAGATCATACTGATGGACACAGATCACAGTGACGGACACAGATCACAGTAACGGACAGAGATCACAGTGACGGACACAGGTCACAGTGACGGACACAGAGCGGGGTGATGGACAGAGATCACAGAGACGGACACAGATCACGGAGATGGACACGGATCACTGTGATGGACACGGACCACGGTGACGGACACGGATCACGGTGACGGACACAGATCACGGTGACAGACACAGATCACAGTGACAGACACAGATCACAGTAACGGACAGAGATCACAGTGACGGACACAGGTCACAGTAACGGACACAGAGCGAGGTGATGGACAGAGATCACAGAGACGGACACAGATCATGGAGACGGACACGGATTACTGTGATGGACATGGACCACGGTGACGGACACGGATCACGGTGACGGACACAGATCACGGTGACGGACAAAGATCACGGTGACGGGCAGCGATCACGGTGACGGACACAGATCACGGTGACGGACACAGATCACAATGACAGACAGCGATCACAGTGATGGACACAGGTCTCGGTGACGCACATGGATCACAGTGACAGACAGCGATCACAGTGACGGACACAGGTCACGGTGACGCACACAGATCACAGTGACAGACACAGATCACAGTCATTCACACGGATCACAGTGACGGACACAGATCACGCTGAGAGACGCAGATCACGGTGACGGACACAGATCACGGTGAGAGACACAGATCACAGTAACGGACAGAGATAACAGTGACGGACACAGGTCACAGTGACGGACACAGAGCGGGGTGATGGACAGAGATCACAGAGACGGACACAGATCACGGAGACGGACACAGATCACTGTGACGGACACGGATCACTGACGGACACGGACCACTGACGGACACGGACCACTGTAACGGACACGGACCACGGTGATGGACACGGATCACGGTGACGGACACGGATCACGGTGACGGACAAAGATCACAGTGACGGACAAAGATCACGGTGACGGGCAGCGATCACGGTAACGGACACAGATCAGAGTGACGGACACAGATCATAGTGAGAGACACAGATTACGGTGACGGACGCAGATCACGGTGGCGGACACAGATCACGGTGAGAGACACAGATCACAGTGACGGACACATATCACAGTGATGGACACAGGTCACGGTGACGGTCACAGGTCACGATGATGGACACCGGTTAGGGTGACGGACACAAATCACAGTGACATACACAGATCATACTGACGGACACAGATCACACTGACGGACACAGATCACGGTGACGGACACAGATCACAGTGAGAGGCACAGATCACGGTGACGGACACAGATCACAGTGACTGACAGAGATGACTGTGACAGACATAGATCGTAGTGACGGACGCAGATCAAGGCGACGGACACAGATCATAGTGACGGACACAGGTCACAGTAACGGACACAGAGCGGCGTGATGGACAGAGATCACGGAGACGGACACAGATCACGGTGACGGACACGGATCACGGTGACAGACACAAATCACGGTGACAGGTCACAGTAACAGACACAGAGCGGGTGATGGACAGAGATCACGGAGATGGACACAGATCACGGAGATGGACAGAGGTCACGGTGATGGACAGAGATCACGGTGACGGACACAGGTCACAGTAACGGACAGAGATCACAGTGACGGAAACAGGTCACAGTGACGGACAGAGATCACGGTGACGGACACAGATCACGGTGACAGACACAGATCACAGTGACGGACACAGGTCACAGTAACGGACAGAGATCACAGTGACGGACACAGGGGTGACGGACACAGAGCGGGGTGACGGACACAGATCACGGAGACGGACACAGGTCACGGTGACGGACACAGATCACGGAGATGGACAGAGATCACGGTGACGGACAGAGATCACGGTGACGTACACAGATCATACTGACGGACACAGATCACAGTGACGGACAAAGGTCACGGTGACGGACACAGATCACAGTGAGAGACACAGATCACGGTGATGGACACAGATCACAGTGACTGACAGAGATGACTGTGACAGACACAGATCGTAGTGACGGACACAGATCACGGTGACGGACATGGATCACGGTGACAGACACAAATCACGGTGACAGGTCACAGTAACAGACACAGAGCGGGGTGATGGACAGAGATCACAGAGACGGACACAGATCACGGAGACGGACACGGATCACTGTGACGGACACGGACCACGGTGACGGACACGGATCACGGTGATGGACACAGATCACGGTGACGGACAAAGATCACGGTGACGGACAAAGGTCACGGTGACGGACACAGATCACAGTGAGAGACACAGATCACGGTGATGGACACAGATCACAGTGACTGACAGAGATGACTGTGACAGACACAGATCGTAGTGACGGACACAGATCACAGTGACGGACACGGATCACGGTGACAGACACAAATCACGGTGACAGGTCACAGTAACAGACACAGAGCGGGGTGATGGACAGAGATCATGGAGACGGACACAGATCACGGAGATGGACAGAGATCACGGTGACGGACAGAGATCACGGTGACGGACACAGATCATGGTGACGGACACGGATCATCACGGTGACGGACACAGGTCACGGAGTCGGACAGCGATCACGGTGACGGACACAGATCACGGAGACGGACGCAGAACACACTGAGAGACACAGATCACAATGATTGACACATATCACAGTGACGGACACAGGTCACAGTAACGGACAGAGATCACAGTGACGGAAACAAGTCACAGTGACGGACAGAGATCACGGTGACGGACACAGATCACGGTGACAGACACAGATCACAGTGACGGACACAGGGGTGACGGACACAGAGCGGGGTGACGGACACAGATCACGGAGACGGACAGAGATCACGGTGACGGACACAGATCACAGTGACAGACACGGATCACGGTGACGGACACAGATCACGGTTACGGACACCGATCACGGTTACGGACACAGGTCACGGTGATGGACACAGGTCACGGTGACGGACACAGATCACGGAGATGGACAGAGATCACGGTGACGGACAGAGATCACGGTGACGTACGCAGATCATACTGACGGACACAGATCACAGTGACGGACAAAGGTCACGGTGACGGACACAGATCACAGTGAGAGACACAGATCACGGTGATGGACACAGATCACAGTGACTGACAGAGATGACTGTGACAGACACAGATCGTAGTGACGGACACAGATCACGGTGACGGACACAGATAACAATGACAGACAGCGATCACAGTGACGGACACAGGTCACGGTTACGCACACGGATCACAGTGACAGACAGCGATCACAGTGACGGACACAGGTCACGGTGACGCACACAGATCATAGTGACAGACACGGATCACAGTCATTCACATGGATCACAGTGACGGACACAGATCACGCTGAGAGACACAGATCACGGTGACGGACACATATCACCGTGACGGACACAGATCACCGCGACGGACGCAGATCACAGTGAGAGTCACAAATCAGAGTGAGAGCCACAGATCACACTGACGGAAACAGATCACAGTGACAGAAACAGATCACAGTGACGGACAGAAATCACCGTGACGGACACAGATCACGGTCACAGACACAGATCATGGTGATGGACACAGATCACGGTGTCGGACACGGATCACAGTCATTCACACAAATCACAGTGACAGACACAGGTCACAGTGACGGACACAGATCACGGTGACAGACACAGATCACAGTGAGAGACACAGATTAGAGCGAGAGACACAGATCACACTGACGGAGACAGATCACAGTGACAGACAGAGATCATGGCGACGGACACAGATCATGGCGACGGACACAGATCACGGCAACAGACACATGTCACAGTGACGGACACAGAGCGGGGTGATGGACAGAGATCACGGAGACGGACAGAGATCACAGTGACGAACACAGATCACGGTGACAGACACAGATCACAGTGACGGACGCAGATCACAGTGACAGACACAGATCACGGTGACGGACACAGATCACGGTGACGGACAGAGATCGCGGTGACAGACACAGATCAGTGTGATAGACAGAGATCAGAGTGACGGGCGCAGATCACGGACACGGAAACAGATCACAGTGACGGACACAGATCACAGTCATTCACACAGGACACAATGACAGACACAGGTCACGGTGACAGACACAGATCAGAGAGATGGACACAGGTCAGAGTGACGGACACAGATCACAGACACAGACACAGTTGACACTGCCAGACACAGTGGACAGTGACGGACACAGATCACCAGTGACAGACACAGATCACAGTGACGGACACAGATCACAGTGACAGACACAGTTCACGGTGACGGACACAGATCACAGTGAGGGACACAGATCACAGTCACGGACACAGATCACAGTGACGGACACAGATCACAGTCACAGACACAGTTCACGGTGACGGACACAGATCACAGTGACAGTCACAGATCACAGTCACAGACACAGTTCACAGTGACGGACACAGATCACAGTCATTCACACAGATCCCAGTCTTTCACACAGAACACAGTGACAGACGCATGTCACGGTGACAGACACAGATCAGAGAGACGGACACAGATCAGAGTGACGGACACAGATCACAGACACAGACACAGTTGACAGTGACGGACACAGTGGACAGTGACGGACACAGATCACCAGTGACAGACACAGATCACAGTGTCGGACACAGATCACAGTGACAGACACAGTTCACGGTGATGGACACAGATCACAGTGACGGACACAGATCACAGTCACGGACAGAGATCACAGTGACGGACACAGATCACAGTCACGGACAGAGATCACAGTGACGGACACAGATCACAGTCACAGACACAGATAACAGTCAGTGACATAGATCACAGTGACGGAAGCAGATCAGAGTGACGGACAGAGATCAGAGTGACGGACACAGATCAGAGTCACGGCACAGGTCAGAGTGACGGGCGCAGATCACGGTGACGGACGCAGATCACGGTGACGGAAACAGATCACCGTGACGGACACAGGTCATGGTGACAGACACATCACAGTCAGTGACACAGATCACAGTGACGGACGTGGATCACGATGACGGACACAGGTCACGGCGACGGACACAGGTCACGACGAAGGACGCAGATCACGGCGACGGACACATATTACCGTGACGGACACAGATCACGGTGACGGACACAGATTACAGTCACGGACACAGATCACAGTGACAGTCACAGATCACGGTCACAGACACAATTCACAGTGACGGACACAGGTCACCGTGATAGACATAGATCACAGTGACGGACACAGATCACAATGACGGGCTCAGATCACGGTGACGGACGCAGATCACGGTGACGGAAACAGATAACAGTCATTCACACAGGTTTCAGTGACAGACACATGTCACGGTGACAGACACAGATCAGAGAGACGGACACAGATCAGAGTGACGGACACAGATCACAGACACAGACACAGTTGACAGTGACGGACACAGATCACAATCACAGATGCAGATCACAGTGACAGTCACAGATCACAGTGACGGACACGGATCACAGTGCTGGATACGGATCACGGTGATGGACACGGACCAGAGTCATTCACACAGATCACAGTGACAGACACAGGTCACGGTGACGGACACAGATCACGGCGATGGACACAGGTTACGGCAATGGACACATATCACTGTGACGGACACAGATCACCGTGACGGACACAGGACACGGTGACGGACACAGGACACGGTGACGGACACAGGTCACGGTGATGGACACAGATCACAGTCAGTGACACAGATCACAGTGATGGACACGGATCACAGTGATGGACTGGGATCACGGTGACGGACACAGATCACGGCGATGGACACATATCACTGTGACGGACACAGATCACGGTCACAGACACAGATCATGGTGATGGACACAGATCACGGTGTCGGACACGGATCACAGTCATTCACACAAATCACAGTGACAGACATTGGTCCCAGTGACGGACACAGATCACGGTGACAGACACAGATCACAGTGAGAGACACAGATTAGAGTGAGGGACACAGATCACACTGACGGAGACAGATCACAGTGACAGACAGAGATCACGGTGACGGACACAGATCATGGCGACGGACACGTATCACCGTGACGGACACAGATCACTGTGACGGACACAGATCACAGTGAGAGACACAGATTAGAGTGACTGACAGAGATCACGGAGACGGACACGGATCGCACTGACAGACATTGATCACAGTCATTCACACAGATCACAGTGACAGACCCTGGTCACGGTGACGGACACAGATCACAGTCAGTGACACAGATCACAGTGACGGACACAGGACACGGTGACGGACACAGGTCACAGTGACGGACACGGATCACAGTGACGGACACAGATCACAGTGACGGACACAGGTCACGGCGACGGACACAGGTCACGGCGACGGACACAGATCACAGTGACGGACACAGATCACAGTGAGAGACACAGATTAGAGTGAGAGCCCCAGATCACACTGACAGAGATATATAACAGTGACAGAAACAGATCACAGTGACGGACAGACATCATGGAGACGGACACAGATCACGGCGACGGACACATATCACCGTGACAGACACAGATCACGGTCACCGACACAGATCATGGTGATGGACACAGATCACGGAGTTAGACACAGATTACGGAGACGGACACGGATCACGGAGACGGACACGGATCACCGTGACGGACACGGATCACAGTCATTCACTCAGATCACAGTGAGAGACATAGGTCACAATGACGGACGCAGATCACCGTGACGGACACAGATCACAGTGACGGACACAGATCACAGTGGCGGACACAGATCACAGTGACGAACACAGATCACAGTGACGGACGTTGATCACAGTCATTCACACAGATCACAGTGACAGACCCAGGTCACGGTGACAGACACAGATCACAGTGACGGAAACGGATCACAGTGACAGACACAGATCACAGCGACGGACACAGATCACAACGACGGACACAGATCGCAGTGACGGACACAGATCACAGTGACGGACACAGATCAGGGTGACAGACACAGATCAGAATGACGGACAGACATCAGAGTGACAGTCACAGATCACATTGTCGGACGCAGATCGCGGTGACGGACACAGGTCACGGTGATGGACACAGATCACAGTCAGTGACACAGATCACAGTGACGGACAGAGATCAGAGTGAGGGACACAGATCACGGTGATGGACTCGGATCACAGTGACGGACACAGATCACAGTCAGTGACACAGATCACAGTGACGGACACAGGACACGGTGACGGACACAGGTCACGGTGACGGACACAGATCACAGTCATTCACACAGGTCACAGTGACAGACACAGGTCACAGTGACGGACACCGATCACGGTGATGGACACGGATCACGGTGACAGACACAAATCACAGTGTCGGACAGAGATCAGAGTGAGGGACACAGATCACGGTGACGGACAAAGATCACGGTGACGGGCAGCGATCACGGTAACGGACACAGATCAGAGTGACGGACACAAGATCATAGTGAGAGACACAGATTACGGTGACGGACGCAGATCACGGTGGCGGACACAGATCACGGTGAGAGACACAGATCACAGTGACGGACAAATATCACAGTGATGGACACAGGTCACGGTGACGGTCACAGGTCACGATGTTGGACACCGGTTAGGGTGACGGACACAAATCACAGTGACATACACAGATCATACTGACAGACACAGATCACAGTGACGGACACAGATCACGGTGACGGACACAGATCACAGTGAGAGGCACAGATCACGGTGACGGACACAGATCACAGTGACTGACAGAGATGACAGTGACAGACATAGATCGTAGTGATGGACGCAGATCAAGGCGACGGACACAGATCATAGTGACGGACACAGGTCACAATGACGGACACAGGTCACAGTAACGGACACAGAGCGGCGTGATGGACAGAGATCACGGAGACGGACACAGATCACGGTGACGGACACGGATCACGGTGACAGACACAAATCACGGTGACAGGTCACAGTAACAGACACAGAGCGGGGTGATGGACAGAGATCACGGAGACGGACACAGATCACGGAGATGGACAGAGATCACTGTGACAGACAGAGATCACGGTGACGGACACAGATCATAGTGACGGACACAGGTCACAATGACGGACACAGGTCACAGTAACGGACACAGAGCGGCGTGATGGACAGAGATCACGGAGACGGACACAGATCACGGTGACGGACACGGATCACGGTGACAGACACAAATCACGGTGACAGGTCACAGTAACAGACACAGAGCGGGGTGATGGACAGAGATCACGGAGACGGACACAGATCACGGAGATGGACAGAGATCATGGTGACGGACAGAGATCACGGTGACGGACACAGATCATAGTGACGGACACAGGTCGCAATGACGGACACAGGTCACAGTAACGGACACAGAGCGGCGTGATGGACAGAGATCACGGAGACGGACACAGATCACGGTGACGGACACGGATCACGGTGACAGACACAAATCACGGTGACAGGTCACAGTAACAGACACAGAGCGGGGTGATGGACAGAGATCACGGAGACGGACACAGATCACGGAGATGGACAGAGATCACGGTGACGGACAGGGATCACAGTGATGGACACAGATCATGGTGGCGGACACAGATCATGGTGACGGACACGGATCATCACGGTGACGGACACAGATCACGGAGTCGGACAGCGATCACTGTGACGGGCAGCGATCACGGTGACGGACACAGATCACGGAGATGGACGCAGAACACACTGAGAGACACAGATCACAGTGATTGACACATATCACAGTGACGGACACAGGTCACAGTAACGGACAGAGATCACAGTGACGGAAACAGGTCATAGTGACGAACAGAGATCACGGTGACGGACACAGATCACAGTGACAGACACGGATCACGGTGATGGACACGGATCACGGTTACGGACACCGATCACGGTTACGGACACACGTCACGGTGATGGACACAGGTCACGGTGACGGACACAGATCACGGAGATGGACAGAGATCACGGTGACGGACAGAGATCACGGTGACGTACACAGATCACAGACACAGACACAGTTGACAGTGCCAGACATAGTGGACAGTGACGGACACAGATCACCAGTGACAGACACAGATCACAGTGACGGACACAGATCACAGTGACAGACACAGTTCACGGTGACGGACACAGATCACAGTGACGGACACAGTGGAGAGTGACGGACACAGATCACCAGTGACAACACAGATCACAGTGTCGGACACAGATCACAGTGACAGACACAGTTCACGGTGATGGACACAGATCACAGTGACGGACACAGATCACAGTCACGGACAGAGATCACAGTGACGGACACAGATCACAGTCACAGACACAGATAACAGTCAGTGACATAGATCACAGTGACGGAAGCAGATTACAGTGACGGACAGAGATCAGAGTGACGGACACAGATCAGAATCACGGCACAGGTCAGAGTGACGGGCGCAGATCACGGTGACGGACGCAGATCACGGTGACGGAAACAGATCACCGTGACGGACACAGGTCACGGTGACAGACACATCACAGTCAGTGACACAGATCACAGTGACGGACGTGGATCACGATGATGCACACAGGTCACGGCGACGGACACAGGTCACGACGAAGGACACAGATCACGGCGACGGACACATATTACCGTGACGGACACAGATCACGGTGACGGACACAGGTCACAGTGACGGACACAGATCACGGTGACGGACACAGATCACAGTCACGAACACAGATCACAGTGACAGTCACAGATCACGGTCACAGACACAATTCACAGTGACGGACACAGGTCACCGTGAAAGACATAGATCACAGTGACGGACACAGATCACAATGACGGGCTCAGATCACGGTGACGGACGCAGATCACGGTGACGGAAACAGATAACAGTCATTCACACAGGTTTCAGTGACAGACACATGTCACAGTGACAGACACAGATCAGAGAGACGGACACAGATCAGAGTGACGGACACAGATCACAGACACAGACACAGTTGGCAATGACGGACACAGATCACAATCACAGATGCAGATCACAGTGACAGTCACAGATCACAGTGACGGACACGGATTACAGTGCCGGATACGGATCATGGTGATGGACACGGACCAGAGTCATTCACACAGATCACAGTGACAGACACAGGTCACGGCGACGGACACAGATCACGGCGATGGACACAGGTTATGGCAATGGACACATATCACTGTGACGGACACAGATCACCGTGACGGACACAGGACACGGTGACGGACACAGGACACGGTGACGGACACAGGTCACGGTGATGGACACAGATCACAGTCAGTGACACAGATCACAGTGATGGACACGGATCACAGTGACGGACTGGGATCACGGTGACGGACACAGGTCACGGCGACGGACACAGATCACGGCGACGGACACAGATCACCGCGACGGACACAGATCACCGCGACGGACGCAGATCACAGTGAGAGTCACAAATCAGAGTGAGAGCCACAGATCACACTGACGGAGACAGATCACAGTGACAGAAACAGATCACAGTGACGGACAGAGATCATGGCGACAGACACAGATCACGGCGATGGACACATATCACCGTGACGGACACAGATCACGGTCACAGACACAGATCATGGTGATGGACACAGATCACGGTGTCGGACACGGATCACAGTCATTCACACAAATCACAGTGACAGACATAGGTCACAGTGACGGACACAGATCACGGTGACAGACACAGATCACAGTGAGAGACACAGATTAGAGTGAGAGCCACAGATCACACTGACGGAGACAGATCACAGTGACAGAAACAGATCACAGTGACGGACAGAGATCACGGCGACAGACACAGATCACGGCGATGGACACATATCACCGTGACGGACACAGATCACGGTCACAGACACAGATCATGGTGATGGACACAGACCACGGTGTCGGACACGGATCACAGTCATTCACACAAATCACAGTGACAGACACAGGTCACAGTGACGGACACAGATCACGGTGACAGACACAGATCACAGTGAGAGACACAGATTAGAGTGAGAGACACAGATCACACTGACGGAGACAGATCACAGTGACAGACAGAGATCATGGTGACGGACACAGATCATGGCGACGGACACAGATCACGGCAACAGACACATATCACCGTGACAGACACAGATCACGGTCACAGATGCAGATCACGGCGATGGACACAGGTTATGGTGACGGACACATATCACTGTGACGGACACAGATCACCGCGACGGACACAGGTCACAGTGAGAGACACAGATCGGAGTGAGAGCCACAGATCACACTGACGGAGACAGATCACAGTGACAGACAAAGATCACGGCAACGGACACAGATCACGGCGACGGACACATATCACTGTGACAGACACAGATCACGGTCACAGGCACAGATCATGGTGATGGACACAGATCACGGAGACGGACACGGATCACCGTGATGGACACGGATCACAGTCATTCACACAGATCACAGTGACAGACCCAGGTCACAGTGACGGACACCGATCACGGTGACAGACACAGATCACAGTGACGGACACAGATCACAGTCACGGACGCAGATCACAGTGACAGTCACAGATCATGATCACAGACACAATTCACAGTGACGGACACAGATCACCGTCAAAGACACAGATCACAGTCATTCACACAGCTCACAGTGACAGACACAGGTCACGGTGACTGACACAGATCAGAGAGACGGACATAGATCAGAGTGACGGACACAGATCACAGACACAGATACAGTTGACAGTGATGGACACAGTGGACAGTGATGGACACAGATCACAGACACAGATACAGTTGACAGTGATGGACACAGTGGACAGTGATGGACACAGATCACAGTCACAGACACAGATCACTGTGACAGTCACAGATCACAGTGAGAGGCACAGATTACGGTGACAGACACAGATCACAGTGACGGACACGGATCAGAGTGACAGACACAGATCATAGTGACAGACACAGATCACAGTGATGGACACAGAACGCAGTCAGTGACATTGATCACAGTGACGGACACAGGACACGGTGACGGACACAGGACACAGCGACGGACACAGATCACAGTCAGTGACACAGATCACAGTGACGGACATGGATCACGATGACGGACACAGGTCATGGCGACGGACACAGATCACGGTGACCGACACATATCACCGTGACGAACACAGATCACCGCGACGGACACAGATCACAGTGAGAGACACAGATCAGAGTGAGGGCCACAGATCACACTGACGGAGACAGATCACAGTGAGAGAAACAGATCACAGTGACAGAAACAGATCACAGTGACAGACAGAGATCACGGCGACGGACACAGATCTCGGCAACGGACACATATCACCGTGACGGACACAGGTCACGGTCACAGACACAGATCATGGTGATGGACACAGATCACGGTGACAGACACAGATCACGGTGACGGAAACAGATCACAGTCATTCACACCCGTCACAGTGACAGACACAGGTCACGGTGACAGACACAGATCAGAGAGACGGACACAGATCAGAGTGACGGACACAGGTCAGAGTCACTGAAACAGATCACAGACACAGACACAGTTGACAGTGATGGACACAGTGGACAGTGACGGACACAGATCACAGTCACAGACGCAGATCACAGTGACAGTCACAGATCACAGTGAGAGGCACAGATTACGGTGACGGACACAGATCACAGTGACGGACACGGATCAGAGTGAGAGACACAGATCACGGTGACAGACACAAATCACAGTGACAGACACGGATCAGAGTGACAGACACAGATCACAGTGACAGACACAGATCACAGTGATGGACACAGATCACAGTGACGGACACAGATCACGGCGACGGACACGTATCACCGTGACGGACACAGATCACTGTGACGGACACAGATCACAGTGAGAGACACAGATTAGAGTGACGGACAGAGATCACGGAGACGGACACGGATCACAGTGACGGACATTGATCACAGTCATTCACACAGATCACAGTGACAGACCCTGGTCACAGTAACAGACACGGATCAGAGTGACAGACACAGATCACAGTGACAGACACAGATCACAGTGACGGACACAGATCACAGTGACGGACACAGATCACGGCGACGGACACGTATCACCGTGACGGACACAGATCACTGTGACGGACACAGATCACAGTGAGAGACACAGATTAGAGTGACGGACAGAGATCACGGAGACGGACACGGATCACAGTGACGGACACAGATCACAGTGACGGACACAGGTCACGGCGACGGACACAGATCACAGTGACGGACGCAGATCACAGTGAGAGACACAGATTAGAGTGAGAGCCCCACATCACACTGACGGAGATATATAACAGTGACAGAAACAGATCACAGTGACGGACAGACATCACGGCGACGGACACAGATCACGGCGACGGACACATATCACCGTGACAGACACAGATCACGGTCACCGACACAGATCATGGTGATGGACACAGATCACGGAGTTAGACACAGATTACGGAGACGGACACGGATCACGGAGACGGACATGGATCACCGTGACGGACACGGATCACAGTCATTCACTCAGATCACAGTGAGAGACATAGGTCACAGTGACGGACGCAGATCACCGTGACGGACACAGATCACAGTGACGGACACAGATCACAGTGGCGGACACAGATCACAGTGACGGACGTTGATCACAGTCATTCACACAGATCACAGTGACAGACCCAGGTCACGGTGACAGACACAGATCACAGTGACGATCATGGATCACATTGAGAGGCACAGATCATGGTGACGGACGCTGATCGCGGTGACGGACACAGATCTCGGTGACCAACACAGATCACAGTGACAGACACAGATCAATGTGACGGAAACGGATCACAGTGACAGTCACAGATCACATTGTCGGACGCAGATCACATTGACGGACGCAGGACATGGTGACGGACACAGGTCACGGTGACGGACACAGATCATGGTGACGGACACAGATCAGAGAGATGGACACAGATCAGAGTGACGGACACAGATCACAGACACAGACACAGTTGACAGTGATGGACACAGATCACAGTCACAAACGCAGATCACAGTGACAGTCACAGATCACAGTAACGGACACAGTTCACAGTGACAGACACAGGTTACGGTGACAGACACAGATCACAGTGATGGACACAGATCACAGTGACAGACACAGGTCACGGTGACAGGCACAGGTCAGGGTGACGGACACAGATCAGGGTGACAGGCACAGATAACGGTTACACACACAAGTCACAGTGACGGACATGGATCACAGTGACGGATACGGTTCACGGTGATGGACACGGACCACAGTCATTCACACAGATCACAGTGACAGACACAGGTCACGGCGACGGACACGGATCACGGCAATGGACTCAGGTCACAGTAATGGACACATATTACTGTGACGGACACAGATCACCCAGACGGACACAGGACACGGTGACGGACACAGGTCACGGTGACGGACATAGATCTGAGAGACGGACACAGATCACAGACACAGACACAGTTGACAGTGATGGACACAGATCACAGTCACAAACACAGATCACAGTGACAGTCACAGATCACAGTCACAGACACAGTTCACAGTGACGGACACAGGTCACGGTGACAGACACAGATCACAGTGATGGACACAGATCACAGTCAGTGACACAGATCACAGTGACGGACAGAGATCACAGTGACGGACACAGATCAGAGTGAGGGACACAGATCACAGTCATTCGCACAGATCACAGTGACAGACACAGGTCACGGTGACAGGCACAGGTTAGGGTGACGGACACAGGTCAGGGTGACAGGCACAGATCACGGTTACACACACAGATCACAGTGTCGGACACAGATCACAGTCAGTGACACGGATCACAGTGACGGACACGGATCACAGTGACGGATATGGTTCACGGTGATGGACACGGACCACAGTCATTCACACAGATCACAGTGACAGACACAGGTCATGGTGACGGACACGGATCACGGCGATGGACACAGGTCACGGTAACGGACACATATCACTGTGACGGACACAGATCACCGTGACGGACACAGGACACGGTGACGGACACAGGTCACGGTGACGGACACAGATCACCCAGACGGACACAGGACACGGTGACGGACACAGGTCACGGTGACGGACATAGATCTGAGAGACGGACACAGATCACAGACACAGACACAGTTGACAGTGATGGACACAGATCACAGTCACAAACACAGATCACAGTGACAGTCACAGATCACAGTCACAGACACAGTTCACAGTGACGGACACAGGTCACGGTGACAGACACAGATCACAGTGATGGACACAGATCACAGTCAGTGACACAGATCACAGTGACGGACAGAGATCACAGTGACGGACACAGATCAGAGTGAGGGACACAGATCACAGTCATTCGCACAGATCACAGTGACAGACACAGGTCACGGTGACAGGCACAGGTTAGGGTGACGGACACAGGTCAGGGTGACAGGCACAGATCACGGTTACACACACAGATCACAGTGTCGGACACAGATCACAGTCAGTGACACGGATCACAGTGACGGACACGGATCACAGTGACGGATATGGTTCACGGTGATGGACACGGACCACAGTCATTCACACAGATCACAGTGACAGACACAGGTCATGGTGACGGACACGGATCACGGCGATGGACACAGGTCACGGTAACGGACACATATCACTGTGACGGACACAGATCACCGTGACGGACACAGGACACGGTGACGGACACAGGTCACGGTGACGGACACAGATCACCGTGACGGACACAGGACACGGTGACGGACACAGGTCACGGTGACGGACACAGATCATAGTCAGTGACACAGATCACAGTGACGAACACGGATCACAGTGACGGACTCGGATCACGGTGACGGACACAGGTCACGGCGACGGACACAGATCTCTGTGACCGACACAGATCGCAGTGATTGACACAGATCGCAGTGACGGACACAGATCACAGTGAAGGACACCGACAACAGTGAGAGACACAGATCAGAGTGACGGACAGAGATCAGAGTGACAGTCACAGATCACAGTATCGGACGCAGATCACATTGACGGACGCAGATCGCGGTGATGGACACAGGTCACGGTGACGGACACGGATCACAGTAACAGACACAAATCACAGTGACGGACACAGATTGCGGTGACGGACACAGATCACGGTGACGGACAAAGATCATGGTGTCGGACACAGATCACAGTGACGGACACGGATCACAGTGACGGACACGGATCGCAGTGACGGACACAGATTGCAGTGACGGACACAGATCACAGTGAAGGACACCGACAACAGTGAGTGACACAGATCAGAGTGAGAGACACAGATCAGAGTGACGGACAGAGATCAGAGTGACAGTCACAGATCACATTGTCAGACGCAGATCACATTGACGGACGCAGATCGCGGTGACGGACACAGGTCACGGTGACGGACATGGATGACGGTGACAGACACAAATCACGGTGACGAACACAGATCACGGTGATAGATACAGATCATAGTGATGGACACAGATCACAGAGACAGACACAGATCACTGTGACTGACACAGATCGCAGTGATGGACACAGATCATGGTGACAGACACAGATCACGGTGATGGATGCAGATCACAGTGGACCGACACAGATCACAGTGACTGACAAGGATCACAGTGACGGACACGGATCACCGTGATGGACGCAGATCACAGTGACAGACAGGCATCACAGTGACGGATACAGATCAAGGTGACGGACACAGGTCAGGGTGACAGACATAGATCGCAGTGATGGACACAGATCACAGTGACGGACACAGATCAGGGTGACGGACACAGGTCAGGGTGACAGACATAGATCGCAGTGATGGACACAGATCACAACTAGTGACACGGACCGCAGTCATTCTCACAGATCACAGTGACGGGCACAGGTCACAGTGACGGACACAGATCATCGTTACAGACACAGATCACAGTGATGGACACAGATCACAGTCAATGACACGGATCACAGTCATTCACACAGGTCAGAGTGACAGACACAGGTCATGGTGACAGACACACATCGCAGTGACGGACACAGATCGCAGTGGCGGACACAGATCGCGGTGACGGACGCATATCACAGTGAGAGACACAGATCACAGTCAGAGACACTGATCAGAGTGACGGTCACAGATCAGAGTGACGGACACAAATCAGAGTGACGAACGCAGATCACAGTGACGGATGGACATCACAATGACGGACACAGATCAGAGTGATGGACACAGATCAGAGTGACATACACAGAGCACAGTGACGCATACTGAGCACAGTGACGGACACAGATCAGAGTGATGGACACAGATCAGAGTGACATACACAGAGCACAGTGACGCATACTGAGCACAGTGACGGACACAGATCACGGTGACGGACCCAAATCACGGTGACGAACGCAGCTCACAATGACCGACACAGATCACAGTGACTGACACGGATCACCGTGACGGACATGGTTCACCGTGACGGACGTAGATCACAGTGATGGACAGGCATCACTGTGACGGACACAGATCAGGGTGACGGACACAGGTCAGGGTGACAGACACAGATCACAGTGTCGGACACAGATCACAGTGACGGACACGATCACAGTGACAGACACAGATCACAGTGATGGACACAGATCACAGTGACTGACACAGATCACGGTGAAGGACACAGATCACAGTGAAGGACACCGACAACAGTGAGTGACACAGATCAGAGTGAGAGACACAGATCACAGTCAGTGACACGGATCACAGTGACAGACACGGATCACAGTCATTCACACAGATCAAAGTGACAGACACAGGTCATGGTGACAGACACACACCGCAGTGACGGACACAGATCGCAGTAGCAGACACAGATCGCGGTGACGGACGCATATCACAGTGAGAGACACAGATCACAGTCGGAGACACAGATCACAGTCAGAGACACTGATCAGAGTGACGGTCACAGATCAGAGTGAGGGGCACAAATCAGAGTGACGAACGCAGATCACAGTGACGGACGGACATCACAGTGACGGACACAGATCACAATGATGGACACAGATCAGAGTGACGGACACAGATCAGAGTGACATACACAGAGCACAGTCACAGACACAGAGCAAAGTGACGGACACTGAGCACAGTGACGGACACAGATCACGGTGACGGACACAGATCACGGTGACGAACGCAGCTCACAATGACCGACACAGATCACAGTGACTGACACGGATCACAGTGATGGACACGGTTCACCGTGACGGACGCAGATCACAGTGATGGACAGGCATCACTGTGACGG